>NC_141755.1:135117238-135436084 GCF_982258835.1 Parasteatoda tepidariorum | reverse complement strand
GAAACTAATACAATGTGGGAAAATGAAAATTATGACAACTTAACACAACAAATAAGTTTTCAAAATCTTACCGGATATATACTTTTATTTCTTTGATTGATTATCAGAGCATGATTTATAGATAACACTGAAATATTTTTCATTGAATTATAAATGAGTAATTGAAATTTCAATGGCCATATTGCTAAACATAAATATTACTCATCTACCAACATAATGAATAAATCTAAACTGAAACTAAAAAAAGGAAAAAGAAAAAATAACAAAAACAAAATATTTCTTGATTAACAGTACCACTGGCGCCATCTGTTATTGAAATTATAAAAAGAGTCAAAACAGATACACTGGCAAAAAATTTGATAAATATTCTAACTATTAATATCAACAGCAGTGTCTTTAAGCTTGGAGAAATATACTTTGTTTACAGGGGAGAAAAACTATTTGAAATCCAAGTTTCTTCAAAATCTTTTTTATTTGGAGAGCAAGTTACATAAATTTTAAACTAGTGATTAGATTTTAATTAAGTTACATGCACTTTTAACCTAGTTTTAGGCGCCGTATAGCCAAATCATGGCTCTTGTGCCAAAATTTTACATCACGCACTTGGGGACTAATTTTTGGATAAAGTTCAAATCATGAAATCAAACTGTCCAAACTGAAGAGTTTTTTAGATTGAGTGATTAATTTTCTGTAGATGGACTCGATTATATAAGAAGGAAATTCACGGTCAACAGCGATAGCTTTGAGTTAACTGTTATTCAGCTTTTACTCAGTAGGTTACTACTTGTATTAGAACACATTTAAGAAGTATGAAAAACAAGCATGCATAAGGCAACTTTTATTTAGGGTGATGATATGAAAGATTATGATAACAGAGCTATAAACAGTACAGAGAAATTCGTCACAATTATGAGCAAATAAGAACGTCTAAGAAAGTATATATTTTCTTGTTCAAACGTGAACTGATCTACAGGAGTCATAATATTGAGATCAGCATTGTCCATCAATGAGAAACACTTTTTAATCAATCGTCTATTAATAAATCAGAGTTCCACTTCATAATAGTGCATATATTCTGTTAACTTAAGAAGGGGGCTGAGATGATTACCAATAGTAGCTATTCTCTCATGAAAATAAAATTGACCATTAAAACTGAAAGTGGACTATACTAAACAAAGGAGAGTTATGTGTTTTATTTCTTCAATTTCAGCTTGGTTAAAGTGGAAGTTTTGTAATTTGTTTGAGGCAATTAGTATCAAAAGGCAATTAATATTTATTGGAACGTTAGGAAATAAAGATATCACATGACCACGTGATTCATTAGATTTAATCGTAAGAAGTTTATTAACAAAATCATGTGATATCTATAACAGTGAAACTGGAAAGGGAGGATAAAATAATATGCTTAGCTACTTTGTTAGAGTTTTAATTGTGATTATAATTATTCATGATAGAACTAGATAGCTATCACACCTTGTGAACTACATTCTCTAAATTGCTTTCTTACATCTTTTCCAAGCGCTTCACTCGTAAACCAGTAATTGAAATTGAGGAGATTAGTAATTTATAACAATGCACATCTGCAAAATTCTTCTAACATTTTATCAGCAATCTCAAAGCTAACTTTTATCTACTTAATTATTGAAAGAAATACTACACACAATAGAATATAAATAAATTATTTTTTTAAGCAGCAATATATGTAACAAAATTATCCCTCTTTATCCTTGTTCAAAAGCAAGAATGAGTTTATAAATCTGAAAAAATAAATATTTATTTACACGTAAAATAAGATAGTTTAAAACTAAAATATATTCACATTTCAAAGACTTGTACTTGTTAAATTTCTAGTTTTGTAGATGCATAAATTGAAAAAAAGTTTTTAAAATGAGATAGCTTTTAAAATTTATTTACATGCTATAAGTGCATGCTATACGATGGTATACATGCTATACGATTTTGTCTATAACATGCAAAGATGTAGTGTAATTATAGAATGAATTTCCCTCTTGAAGAGATAATAATGATAAAAAAAGGATGATCCTATATTGATAGCCATCTCAAGCAAATTTGTCACATCTCAAGCACAATAGTTCCATTTAATGAAACAATAATACCTCTAAAGAAGAGACTCAAAACACTGTCATTCTGTCAACAAGCCTTAAGTCACGAGGAAATGCCGCTACGCAAAAGAGTTTCGTCGCACACCAACACTTGAAAATTTTATAACTTTTAGAGAAGCTCGAGCAAGAAACATTTGCAGCTTACCTAAAAGGCCATCTAAATATAATGTGTCCACAAAATGACATCAAATTAGAAATTCAGATTCTGCAATTGAAAAATTCTTAAATAGCCCATTTAAACCTTTGGAAGAATGCAATGCACCACTCAACATAAATGAATTAGAAACAGTCTTAGAGTGATGCAAAAACATTTCTCTTGAGCATGACGATATTCACATTATTATGTTTAAACACCAATTTGAACCAGACATCTAAAATAGTCCTCTGGCCTTTGTTTGAAACTCGCGACATATAATCGGCAAAATAGAGTGGTTTCCGTAAATTATTAAGCCCCATGTAAATTATAAGAAAAAATAATAAATGCCTGACTAAATATTTGATTGAGAGTAGCAACATTTTATCTGAAAGACAGGGAATATGTCATAAACCACTAGAAACAGAAATAAAAGTGAAGAGAGAATTAAAATTAACCAGGTTTTAATTGGTTTTACCAAACACATCAATTAATAGTGTGTTATTCGTTGATGATTTTCGATTATTACTCTAGAGCCACACATATCAGAACTATCGAAGGACAACTGTAATCAATGAAGTGCTAAAATGCGCAATTATAAACGGTTTTACGTATTCCAATGCGTACATTTTTGCAGGAAACGAAATCTTTATCCTGATTCTGAGATATTCAGAATCAGATTTTTGAAGGGCTAACACGATATACAATACTGGGAGAAAAAAAATGAATTAAAATAAATTTTATCAAAATCCTTTACAGTAATCCCTTATGTGGCATTTTATGATAAAAAATTTCTTAGTTTAACATTTGTTTTCTTTGAACATTTTGTTAGTGATTACTAAGGAGTAAGAGAGATCGAAAAAAAAAATAATAATAATTTCCATTTCAATATTGAATCAATTCTTGCCTGAGCGAGAAAAAAAAACCCGGGTACTTTCCTCCCATTGTTAAGTAATATGCATTTCATTGCAGTTATCAGTTTATGAATAGATGCGTTAAGGTCTTTAAGGCAACTTTATCATCAATGCTTCATAAAGTTGTTTTACTAGAAATTTCGGTTTAAAAACTTTACTGATCGGAACTTTAAGAGAAATAAAAAAAATAATTTTATTGCTGTTTGTAATATGAATAAGAAATGTGTGAGAGAAGCTAAAGCAGAAAATAAGAACAAATTTTTAAAAAAACTGCTGCTAATAGAGCAATGTTTTACGACTCTTGTGTTTTCGGAAAAGACTCCAAGTTTTAAAATAATTGTGCTTTCATATTTAAGAAAATTCTGGCTCTTGAGCCAATAAAATCCAACCAACCAACAATATTTAAAAAAGAAATTCACATGAGATTAGGTCTTGTAATAGACAAATAACTTTTTTAAAAGTACATTTATTAATGGTGCAATATTTTTAAGACATAATAGAAGTGTAGTTGGCAGAATAAATGCTAATGAAAGTATTGACTCGATGACAAAGAACTAAAAAAGCAAATTATTTCTGATTCAAAGTATTTGTGGGAGTTATTAAAAAAAAAGTGCTGTTGTCCATAAAATGTTAGTAAATTGTCCATAAAAGATGACTTGTTTTCTACGAAATAATGAAATCTTTCATGGTTAAAGGAATTTTTTTACTAATGAAAGAAATTCATCCATTTTTAAAAAATAGCATATTAAAAATTACGAAATAAATTTGACCAGTGTGTAAAAGACTTCGACAGACAATTGGGTATACTATAGCCTACGTCACAGATCGTGTTATTCCTACTAAATTTAACTAGTAAACAGCATTTTCTGCGAACCTGATTTCTAGCAACAAGTTGTTGTTGTTAATTTACGTCGCACTAGAGCTGCACAATGGGCTATTGGCGACGGTCTGGGAAACATCCCGGAGGATGATCCGAAGACATGCCCTCACAATTTTGATCCTCTGCGGAGAGGATGGCTCCCCCGCTTCGGTTCTAGCAACAAGTAAAAGCATCAAACGAAGTGTCTTGTTTATAAGTCGCTACTCGCCAGGTTGAAATTGTATTAGTCTAGTTCCTTTGGAAATAATTTATATTGTTGTTTTACCGAAGTTTATGAATTTAGTAAACATATTTAAAACTCAGTTTATTAATTAAGCTAAAAGGTAAATGCTATTCCTAGTAAGTGGAAGTAGTTGTGCTTTTTTCATATTATACCCAATTAGAAAGAAGGTTTTAATTACCTAAATTAGTCAACTAAACCAATCGAAATATTTTTTTTTATTTGTGGATTCTACATTTGATTTCTCTCATATAGATCAATTGCCCCATAAATACTTAAGTTAACCATTAAGTTAAACATCGTTTTTGAGGTATATCTTGTGATGCATCTAACAAACTATGAATTCGGAGCTACTTTTTCAAAACTTAAAGCTGTCCACACAAAAAAAAATAATAATAAAAATTTTAAAAAAGGAAAAGAAAGAAATGTGATAAAACATATTAAAAGAAAGGCATAACAGTTTGGCAGTTTTATTATAGAGTGACGAATGATAAAATATCTTTTTTTTTTAAAGTTTGTTCGCTTCTTTATTAATTTCAAAAACTTTTATTCAAGACTATGCAATACGATACAAATAAAAAAGAAATATTTCATTGAACGAGTCACTTTCGAGTATCTAGATAAGTATAGAAATGAGACTGACAAATAAAGAAAAGAAACACACCAAAAAAAAAAAAAAAAAAAAACCGAAAAGTTAAGAATATTTAAATCTGAAATATAAATATTGAAGTTAGCAAGCAAGAGTGTCTGTTTTAAAACAAGTTAAATCAGTCATAAAATCTCAAAAGAGTAACTATAAGAAAAAATGATATAAATGTATACAAAAAAAAAGGGGTTCAAGGAATTTTTATAATAAAATATCTTCAACATTATGTAGTAAAAAAGAATAAGTTATTTAAACTTTTTGCTTTTTGAATTTCAACAAGGAATAAAATAAAGCATGCTTGCTAAAAGTGAAGCATTGGTAAATGGCAGGATGAAAAAGAAAATGGAAAAACAAGCGGATGTAAACTACATGAAACCAATCAATAAGGCTGAAGCAGAGAGGAAATGAAATATTAGCATCTACTGATATTATGTATGAAGTAGAAAACAAGAAACGAATCAAATATCAAGATGCAGGTAGACGCAAAATGATGGTTAAAGAGGATACTAAGAAAAACAACAAATAAAGGGTTGTCTCTGAATCAGGAAGAAAAGATCATTAAATCCAATAGGGCCATTTGTCAGTACTGCGCTTGCGTAGTGCAGACATAAAGCTTACCCGTCTTCGAATTGGCCACACCCGGTTGACACACCGTTATTTGCTGTTTGAAGAACCTCCCCTCCTCAATGCAATAACCAATCGTTTAGCGTGTTTCGGGAGTTCTATTTTATGGATACAAATTTTGTTGGATCGTAACATTTTTGCGTATTCACGTTCTGTTGGTATTCTTAACTGTATATGAAGCTTTTAATACATTCACAATTATATTCCTTTTTGAAAACACGCAACCTATCACCTTCATACCATTCTAGTTAAGTGGTGTATTTTATATTGTATTCATACATTTTATCTGATTTCATTCATAACTTTTATCTGATTCTATTCACCTACTTATGCCATTTTATCAGTTATAATGGTACGATAATTAAAGTGTTGTGTGCCCTTTGCCTTTTAAAATGTTTTACTGTATTGTTTGGTGCACCATGTCCAGTTTTGGATTTTGTGCCATTGAACCCTACATTCAATCAATCACGAGGAAGAGATAAGTAGAAATATAAGGTCAAACTTTAAGTGCTCTAGTCTCTAAAAGTATTAAGAAAGGTTTTAGTCTTCTAGATGTATAACGAAAAAATACGGTAACTAAAATATGAGGGACTAAAAAAATAGATGAAGAAGAAAAGCGTTAAAAAAAAGGATGATGGATAGAAAAAGTAGTCGGTATATATGAAGAGAAATTTGCGAATTTGAAACACTTACTTGAAAAGACACAGAAAACATTCTATGTCGGGGGCATTAACACCAAAGAAGCATGATAGTTTGGACGCTTAATGCCGAATTGTTATATAGACGAGATGTAAAATGAAATCTCTCTCTCTATAGACGTGGTTGGAAAATTTTGTCGCCTGAACCGGGGAAAAAAAATTATAATCTCGATGATTAATGGAGATGGAAAATGTAGATTAAGAAAATGGAATGCTAGAAGTACAAAAAAAGTGTAGAGAAAATTCTGGATTTAGAAATAATGAACTCATATACAAGGCATGAAATTTGAAAATTAAAGTTCACAAACGTTAATAACAACAAAATTATTTACCAAAATTTCTAGTGAAGGACGAAATTAAAAGTAAAAAATTAGAATTACAATAAAATATTACAAAATAAATTTATTTTGCTAAGATGTTTAACTTATATGCTAATGAAGTACCAGATTACATAAGTAAGAAATTTTATTTCTATATAGTTCTATGATGGTATAAAAGTTGAGTTATTTATTTGTGTATAAATTTTAAAAAAGTATGATTATACATTATGTTATTTTGTATATAGTTATAATTTGTACATATATTAATTTCATGAGATTCGTGTGATGTTATTAATGTCCGCTGGCAATAACTCAAATTATAGCATGAGATTCTTAACTTTTAAATGGCGTAAACGAACTCTTCAATGGAGAAAGATTTGCCAGAAAAGATGCGTATCTTTTGCTTTTCGGTGGCTATTGGTATTCGTAGGCTATTACTAAATTTAAAGCAAAGAGTGGACAATGTCAGCAGGAAAGAAGGAAAGGAAAGTTAGCAGATCTAAAAAGCATACATATTTGATGGAAAATGGAGGATAAGTTTTAGAACCGAGAAAGATGGAACATGCGTAGAAATATCTTTATGATGGTGGTAGAGGACAAAAAACAAGAACGTTAGTTTTTTTTGAAAATATGTATTATATTAAATGCTGTGTTAAAATCTTTATAATGCTATTTTTTTGTTTTGCTTTAATAAATTTTGAAGTTTACATCAAGTTAAATTGATTTATCCGCGCCATCAAATTCAGGAACTAATTTTCCTTATCAGTTGCCGTGACAACTCCTAGTTAACACAAAAATGGCGTTAAAATTTAAATTAATTTTATCTAATACACTGCTAAAAATTTCTTTCCAAAATTACGGTAAAAGGAACGGCAGCAGTCTGTCCATCCGATTAACCGTAAAGTTTACGGTTGAGAAAAGTTATTTACCTTTTACGGATTTAATACTGTTTACAACAAACACGGTTAAAAAACAATGTTAACAAAACTGAACGGTTGTACTACTGTATACACCTAATACAGTTAATTAACCAGATCTAAAGAATTTAATTGCTTTATAACCGTATAGTTTAGTATTGTTTAATAACAGTAAATATAAAAGTCTATGGTTTAGAAACTATTTACAACATCTCGGGGCTAAAGAGATAACTATCATTTATAACAATAAAATAGAATAATTGTTTCATATGGAATGTCACTGAATTTCATTTATTTTCTCATATGGAATGTCATTGGAATGTCATTTATATGGAATGTCATTTATTTTCTAATTGGAACTAATACAGGTAAAAAAATTAACATTAAGCCGTTTATAAATTTATGAGACTAAAACATTGAATTACGATCAGAAGATGCAAACAGCTTATTAAAACTGTTTAGTAAATTGTTAACTCTATAATATTAGTGACCAAGATTTCAGAAAACAGATCAGGTGCTGAAATAGTTTAATTTTTTCTAAGAAATATGAAAATAGTTCGCAGCTGTAAAATTACACTGGCGGAGAAACTTAATAAATTTAATGGTAACCTAAGGCCTGTCGGGTGACCATTTTCTTAACATAGCTTGTCTACCTGAATAGGAACTATACAACAACAGGGTCCTTATTGCTTGTTTGGCATAAGGCCAGTAAGAATTAAATTTTCAACAGGTTAGATACTGAACTTCAAGATATATCATTTAATGTATACGAAAACAGAATATAAATGATAATTAGAACAATTTATACCACAATTTTTGAAAGTTAAGTTATTCTCAAAACTAAACTAGGTAATTCTAACATCAACTGTTTCAACTTTCTAAGTAAAATAAAGTTTTTTATTAAAACTTCATAAACATGTTGATAAATTGCAGATAATGAAAAGAAAACAATTACAAATAACAAAAATGACTTTATTAATTTCTACAGATCATTTCATATAAGCAAAATAAACACCTTTAAACACTTTTTTAAAATGTTACGCACCCTGTGAATGAAGGACAGAATAAAAAATTGATGAATTTATTAATGTCGACAATCTTTAACCCAAGTGTCATAGATAGAAAGCTTAAAATCTTGGGTGAATTTCTGATGAACAGTCTTTTCCCTTTCTACTTTGGAGCCAGACACTGGATTTATTCTAACAAAGCACCTGAAAAATATGTTACAATTAGTAAAAAATAATTTCATGTACATCAATTTTCTTGGTCTTCAGAAACAACTATAATTATGATAAAATTCAATATAATAGCAAACTGACTCTTTCTATTGAAAATTTTGCAAGACAAACATTATTGATATCAATATTCCAAATACTGATTTTTAAGAAACAAATTTAGCCAAAATAGAAAACCTTGCCACACCATATCTCAAATCTCATATTGTGGAAAATGACAAAAAAAAAAAAAAAAAAACTCCACGAAGTCAAAAATATTTTTAATACTATTTTAATACCAAGTTTTCATGGAGAATCCTTTTATTTAGAAACGCTCAACATACACATATGTGAGAAAATAAAAGCAAAAAGCTAAAAAAATGGCTATCAACAAAAGCAACTGAAAGGCAAATTAGAATAAACATTTATACAAATTGACAAGTTTATTATTAGTTATAGACTGTTAATTATTACAGAAACCAGTTAGTTGTTAATAAACTCAGCACAGAAAGGTTGATCAAGCCAAATGCAACTTGATGCAAAAGTTAATGAACTAATTTATTTTATTACCTCAGAACTAGATTAAAAAAATGCGTAAATATGTGTTATCTGAAGCAAAAAGAATCTATTCTCAATCAGTATGAACACTCAATGAATAAAATTGATGCATAGCATATATTCAGCAGCTTTTTAAGCTCTTAAAACATAATACAACACTACTGTTTTAGTGACAGCCTCATTTTGTTTAAAATATTTTACTAACATAGGAATTGTAACTTTCAGTTATTTCTAACATTTTAGATATGACATTTTCACATGAGAAAGTAAACAATTATAGAATATTGGAAAGTCACATACATTTGTTTAACAGACTTAATCTGCAAACATTTTTAAATTAATTTAATCTATTAAGAGTAGAGCATATTAAAAATAAAAAAAGGCGAAGGCACGTCCAAGCAGAATCTACTGTTAATTTGTATAACAAAATATTTAAAATTTCTCATAATTGGGTATAATATTAAAAAAACACAACTACTTCCACTTAGTAGGAATGACACTTACCATGACGCAATGCTAAATTCTATACCACTATCCACATAAATGCCACTATCCACATGAATCAATTATTAATCAAAAATCGAATATCAATTACTTTTCTTTATAATGCAATAAAATCTGGCGAGCAGCTATTTAAGCGATCAAACACTTCGTTTGCTTATTTGTGGCTTGAAGTTAGTCTCGCAGAAAATGCCGTGCATGGGTTAAATTTAGTAGGAATAACACAACCTGTGACGTAGGCTATAGTATACCCAATTAAACTTATTTGTCATAATATTTGTTTTATTAGTGATTTGATTTCAGTAAAAAAAAAAAAAAAAAATCGTGAGTTAAATCAGAGCTTCTAATCTTTAATCAGGGGTCTGTCCAGACATTTTGCGAGAGGTCCGTTTTTGTAAAATTGTGAAAAAATTACTCGTAATTTGTGAATATAAAATAAACGTTAAGTCACATTCTTTCAACCTGGGTCCGCTTTTGTGAATTTGTGCAAATAGGGTCCGTTATTGCAAAAAAACTTTTTCAAGGAGTTTTTAAATTGTAAAGACATACAAGATTATGCTTAACACTGTAAAATTATAATAAATTAAAAAAAATTAAATTTTCAAAAATAAACAGCAATTGCTGCAACTAAATGAGAGGGGCAACATACAAATATTTCGTATTTAGCTGCTGAAAGCAGAATATTTATTTCGGACGAATAAAGGAAGAAGCGTCTGCCGAAGACAAAATTTAGTTTGTTTACATCTGTCTTTCTCCCCCCCCCTGGGAAGGTTTTATTCGATTAGCAAAACAATAATGAAGATAAACAAATTTGTGAAGGGTCCGATTAAAAGATAAATTATTTTGTGAAGGGTCCGTTTTTAAGTTAAAATATTTTGTGAAGGGTCTGTTGTTATGAAAAGATATTTTGTGAAGGGTTCGTTAACGAACCCAAATTTCTTCTAAACAGACCCCAGTTAATTTAAGTTGTTTACATTATGATAAAAAGCACAAAATAACTAATGGATCATCCCTTAACTGAATTGAGATTCATTTGTAATTAGTTAGAACTATTTGAATTAATAATTAAATTTTAATCATAAATAGAAATTCTGATAAGATATTGTTCCAATCATAGGTTTATTTAAAATATAATTGGTTTTAATGAATAATATACTGAAACACACATCAGGTAAATTTTTGTGCAACAATTGGAAGAATGGTATAAAAAGTCATGTTTATAGGTCTTGTGGCATTCTAACTAAAACTTTTTTTTTTTTTGCTCAAGAACTTTAGAGCTTAGGGGAGGGAGGGGGGAGCAGAAGAAAAATACAAGAAAAATCAATAAAATTTTTAGTACCTCTAATATGTAATAAGACACAAACCAAGTTGCTACAGCTACTGCATCTTTAATTTTGGGTGTTTACGGCTATGCCATCCATAGTTCCTCACATCTCAACATTGATGTCCCTAAAATTAAAAAAAAAATAATAATAATAATGAGTGATATGAGAATAAAAAAATACATTATCTTATAAATTAATTTATAATTTTCACAAAATTTTAAATTTAAACATTTCTGAAAACATTCAAATGCTAAGACAACAAAAATTAGATATAGATTATTTCAAACGTGTGGAGATACATCTCCCAGCAGTGAGAAATTTTATAAAATTCTAATTAATTTTCTCAATTATTAATAAAAATATCTTACAGCATTTATTCTCATGAAATTCAATATGCAAGTTTAAATAGGGAGAGAAATATCCCAGATGAATTATTTTAATTCTTTTAATCATTTTTCTCTTTTTAAACAATAGCTAAAATTAAACTAAAAATATATTGACATTTTTAGTCACTGGCAAATTGAAACTCTATGTTTGTGGATCACACAATTACCTAAGACATGGATGCTTTGGTAACGATTGCAGATCGTTTGAAGACCTGAAAGAAAATTAACTATTTAGATGTACCTACACTAAGTACATACTTAATAAGTTTGAAATACATTTATATTTAAATAAACTTATTAATAGTAAAACAGCAAATCAATTTATTTGCAACTAAGGAGTTACACTTAAACTTAACACGGAACTCATGTCTATGAGTTGACATGTGGAGATAGTACACTCTAGATGAGTAACTTACATAATTACATATATTGCAATGATACATTATAAATTTTGCTTTTAAATTATTATTCATCACATTTTCAATTTAGCCTACATTTCACTTTTGCAAACTGTAAAAACATATAGCACCTTGCCTCATTACATTAAAATAACTTAAAGTGAGTTTAAGTAATAAAAATGAACACACTAGATATGTTGTAACAGCAATTAATGGGATAAAAGCTAGAAAATAAAGACTAAATCATGAATATGAGAATTTTAAAAAGGAATTAATTGTGTAAAATTACTAAATACACTACTACACTTTACAAAAACAAATAAAAACTAGAATTTTTTTTTTGATTTGACTCTTTTTTCAATACTTAGGTATGTTCAGGATTAGTAGTCGGCCTGAAAAAAAAGCACAATAAATAAATAAAGACATTTTTTGGACATAATGGATGTACCAGACTAACTATAACTGAAATAAAAGGCTGGGATAGCTTGGTCGATGGGGCCCAGGGCACATGTCCAAGAGTTCGTGGGTTCGATCCATGCCAGCCGAAGACTCCATGTGTAGTAAATGGTGACTGATGAACATTAAATCTGTCGAGTCTCTAAGTCCCTCATGATTTTGTAACAAATCAATACTTCTGGGAGTACTGATCCAGGAGTTTTCTTGTCTTCTGGATAGGTTCAAAATTACAAGGCTACGGAGTTGAACATTTGTTGACATAAACCCAAAAATTAGGTTGGCTGTTCAACAACGGATATAAAATAAAATATAACTGAAGTATAATTTGCTCCACTAAAGTGCAAGAAAAGCAATTTCAACATAAAAGAAAGAAAAAACTATTTTTAAATTCAAAACCTACTATTTTTAATTATTATTTTGTTTAGAAGAGAACACTTTTACAATTTCCAGTATAATCTTGTCAATCTTGTACAGTATTGTGCAAAATTAACAGTCACCACATACTTTAAGGCACTAAACATAACAAATGGCAATTCGCTAGCTAGTTGTCACACTGGTACTTTTTTCATAAAAAATATGCCTTTTACTACTATTTTAATAAATTGGAATCATTAAGAAGACTTTATAATATTCTGAACATTATTTTACGGTTAATTCGCAAACTGTCAACCAAGGTAGCATTAACCTCTTTTGCTGTTTCAATCAGATAAACATTTAATATTAATTATTACCAGTCAGTTTTTTTTCTCGATAAATTTATTAAAGCAATGAGTTTTTGAGTTGGTTCATACTATCAAAAGTAACCAGAATGTCATCAAGTTCATTTTAATATTTAGTATAGAACAGAACTAATCAAAACTTTTAATTTATCACAAGGTCAAATGTTAATTATATATATATTGAGGTAAAAAAGACTTCTTAAAATAATTTAGGGAATAAGTCCATACAAGGATCTGTGCTGCCACTATCACCAATGTGCCAAATGAATTTCAAACTACCAAATTTAGGAAAACAAAATAAGAATCAGAAAAAAATACGACTTACAAATATACTACAAAAATACAATAATGAATTCTTAAATAATTGCAGTCGATAAATATTATGTGACTTAAGGATTTTTAAGGCGACAAACCTGAAATGAAGTATCTGTTTACAGTCGATGGTAAAGCATTTGTGAGTTATTCAGCCAATATCTTTGAAAAACCGAATATATTAAATAAGAAACTTCAAGGAACCAATAAAACTCTTGTTGATGCAGAAACGAAGATATTTGGCTTCATTACCCTTATTGAGTTATGTCAGAAATATATTGACAACAAAAACTTTGAACAGTTTCATTGACTCCAAAAATGTGAAGTAAATGATATCGCTTTACTTGTCATTGTCTATCATCTGAAAATTCTATCGGCTGATTTAAGAGAAAGATATTCTGATTTAAAACAAATTTATTTTCCAACATGGATGTTGCAGTCCATGTTAGTGGATTTGTCTGATATATCAAGAACTTGCAGAAATGGAAAATGATTAGTCAGTTGAAACTTTATTTAATATGAAATGAGTGATGTCATGGCTTCGTGAGGAAACAAAAAACAAATACCTAAATTCAATCAAATGTGCAAGAAAACTATTGTTACCGATTCCATCTTCATATTTAGATGAATGTGGTTTTAGTGCTGTAAATGATTTCATTGGCAAAAAAAAGAAATCGTCTGGGAAAATCACAATGGGGAGACTTGAGACTGAAGCTAACCAAATTGGAACCTAAGATAAAATCTATGTGCAGCAAGCATCAAGGGCAAGAATCTCACTAAATTAAAATATTAAATTATTATAGAAAAATCTTTATTAAAATTATTTCGAATTTGAATTTTTCATTATATGTTCTGAAAATTTACTTATTTTGTTTCGCTAACAATTTCCTAAGTTTCTTAAATGAACAATTCGATTTTCTTATATTAAAATTATGTATATGTTACATAGGGGAGGCATAAGAATTTTGGAAAAGCTTAGGTGGGGCATGGTACAAAAAAGGTTGGGAAACACTGTATTAGACTTTCACGAATAATATTTCTTATGCAATGAATAAACTTTAATAGTAATAATATATTTAATTAAGAATTGTGTTTTGATTCGAAAATCAAAGTTCGTTGCTAGTAGAATATTGAAGTGCAATGGCGTTAAATTAAGCACATTATGAAAATATTACAGCATTATCGATTTACATTTTAAGTTTTTTAGTAATAATATAACGATAAAAACAAATAAGTTGCTGAATACAAAAAGTAACTATCATTTTTCTTCAGAAAAAAATTACTTATCACTTGACACTGCATAAGAACACATGTACTCAAAATTACATTTTTACGAAGGATTCAAACTTAAATACAATATATAATAACATGAAATAATTGATGATGAAATACTTACTTTTTGTATCTTATTAGTCTTGCTCGATGGAGATCCCATGCATCCCATCAAAGCTCACGCGATATGGAATAATATTTATATTTCCATTATCGCATGAGCTTCTCTATGGCGAAAGACCTAGAATGGCGCGAATAAATGTTTTAACGTATTTGGTTAAAATGATCAATCGACGGGGTTTTTCTCAATGTTAACTGTTTGAACATATTTTTTACGTTTATTCTACTGTTTTGGAAACTATTTTTCTCAGAAATTTCTAACAGTGTAGGTTGGCTTAGTTGGTACGATAAAATTTTGGTTGTTTGACCATATTATGTGAAAGCAGTCAATTAACGATTTTTTTCACAGTTAACAGTTTGATTACCATATTATTTATGGTGATTTGACTGTTTTGTTTGAATATGGTGAAATAACAATGAAATAAATTGTTATTTAACCATCTTTTCCGAGGAATTTCTAACAGTGTTGAGTTATAGTTTAATATCAGTTTCGGAGCTCTATAGGCTCCTTGCGCTTTTCTAAGAATATTATCAATATGGGAATTCCAGTTTAAAGTACTAGTAAGAGTGACGCCTAGGTATAGCTCTCAAATAGGTGGAAGGACAGCTTATATAGATTTTCATCCTATAGTCCTATGTCCTTTGTGTGTGAATGTGACCC
This sequence comes from Parasteatoda tepidariorum, assembly GCF_982258835.1. NCBI lineage: Eukaryota > Metazoa > Arthropoda > Arachnida > Araneae > Theridiidae > Parasteatoda > Parasteatoda tepidariorum. The sequence continues at coordinate 135,420,687 of NC_141755.1, read as the reverse complement.
GCCCTATAAACAGGTTGTGGTAGTGTGACGTGGGTGACGCTGCCCCACCGCCGTGGCTCTGCCACAGGTGCCCACTGGGTAACGAAAAGAGAGTTAGCAATTCGGGCACTTTCTGTGACCAATGGACAACTCCAATTTAAAAAAAGGAAAAGTTCCCTCTGGAATAGAACTACAATACTGTTACTCAAGGTAGCAGTGTTTTTTGTTTAATCAAATTTTGCATATGTAATTACATGAATAATATATTGAGTATATGTAATTTGCATGAATAATAAGGCAAAATATAAAGACATGATGTTTTCTTACATTAAATTGCATTACTATTTAATTTTTAAAAATGCCTATTTAGAATATTTGAGAGTTCCTCCGTAATTGTTATGTAAATATAAGTTTATGAGAAAATTACTCAACTAGGAGTTCTACTTTATTAATAACTAAGTTTTCGAAGGAGTGATTTGTTTTTCATCCAGTCACAATGACCCTGCCCAACTTAGAATATTTTTTTTTTGTATGGTTATTGCTCTTCCAGCTCTAATGTGCTGACCACAAAGGATGTTTATTAACACGGACTATTCTATTTTGACCATCGTTTGTAGAGCAAAATCCGGCCTTCTTATGCAACAGGAATCTACGAACTTAAAATATTGCAATTGTGCAGAAAATATTTGTATTGCAAATATTACACCAACATAAATGTTTTGATCTCTTACCATCTGTTAAAAAGATATTAAGCAATAGATGTTGGAGAGGACAAATATTCTTTTTCCTCAGTTCGTTTTAAAATGTTGTTCCAAAAGGTAGTGTTTGTATTGTTCTTGTTCGTCATTAAAATGCGTTGACCATAATTTTGGGATTTTAGTATTGAATTTTTAGTACCCATTTGTTGGTGTTAGTTAGCGGGATATTAGCTAGCACGGAAATTTTTGGTTGTCAGATTGATGCTTAAATGTTGAGTTCCAGAACGAGGTTGATACTATGTTCTTGATACTAATGCCGATAGTTCCAGAGCGAAGGTTGGTGCAACTTATTAAAATGTCAGAAATTGAAAAATTCAAGGATAGGCGTAAAGTTTGAAATAAGGTCACCAAATTAATTGCTAAAATTGAAACGCATCTCAAGGAGTGTAATGATTTGCCTGATATAAATAAAACTAATGCTTTGAAAGAGTTTCGAGAACAATTAATTCACAAAGAAAGCGAACTTATAAGTTTAAATAGCAAGGTTGAAGACATTAGTGAAATCGCAAATGATGTTTCGATTTCAGATGAATATAAAGAGAAAATTGTTCTAGGTAAACAAAATATTCTAAATGCAATTAATAATTTGAGGGCAAAAGAAAAAGGAAATATTTCAGTTGATTTAAGTATGAGAGAAAGTAGAGAAAATACCTTTGGCTAGTTCGAGTAGTTATGCGCAGGTAATAAAAACTATTAAACTTCCATAGTTATAAATAAATAAATATTATGGAAACCCCGTGCATTGGTTAGAATTTTTTAATTAATTCGAAAGTGCTATACATAACAGTTTAAGCAAAGTAGATAAATTTAACTATTTAAAGTCTTATTTAGGAAAAATATGCAGCAAGTTGTATTAACGGTTTTGCTTTAACGGATGAAAACTACGATATTGCTCTAAATCTTTTAAAGAATGGATTTGGTAATAAAACTCGTTAATCCAAGCACATCTCAATCAGTTGTACCTTTTATTAGTAATGTAAATGATTTATTTGACTTTATTTGATTGTGCTGAGTCACAAAAGAGAGAGTCGTAAGGAATAGGGACCGAATCACTTATGGTAATTTATTAAGTCCCATTCTAATGGAAAGAATTCCGAGGGAAATGGTTCTAGAATTCAATTGAAATTATCCTGAAAATAATTGTGTATTCAAAGATTTGTTTTCATTCATGGAGAAGGAAACAAGTTCTAGAGAGAGGACACTTTCGATTTATAAATCTGATTCACGTGAGCATAGCAATAGTTATAGTAACGAAAATAAGAATTTTCGTAAGAAATCTGATTTTATTAAAAAGAGTTATTTTAATAGAAATGCCCCAAGTGTATATCACGCAACGGTCGATAGAAAAAAGTGCATTCTTTGCGACAGTAGTGAACACGAAGTTTGCGAATATCAAAGCGTAATAGAAAGAAAAAATAAATTGAAAGAAGAAAATCATTGTTTCCGTTGTTTCTCAAAGAGTCATATTGCTAGACTCTGCAAATCGAAATTGGAGCCGTGCATAAAATGTAACAGGCGAACTCATCATTATTTATTATGCGAGAAAGAGGAGAATGAAATGTTAAATAACAATTCGTCTTAAAATGCGGTTGCTCGATGCCACTCCTCCATAAAGAGAAATAGCGTCTTATTGCAAACTTGCAGCGTAGTCGCATGTTTTGAAAAAAATAATAAATTAGTAAGAATTCTCTGTGACCTGGATGACGCGAAGTTTAGCAAATGAACTGCGAGTGAAAGTAATAAGAAAAGAAAATTATCTGCTCATTCTTTTGGGTCCGTAATAGCAAAACAAAAAAGCTACGGTGTAGCTCGTGTAAAATTAAAGAATAGAAATGATCCTAAAATGTTTTTTGAAATATAGGCATCAATTCAAGATGAACGAATTCAGAATGATTTAATAGCGAAAAGTTTCGTTTTAGCGGATGTATGTTTGAATTTCAATCAGGGTTTGGATGTTTTAATTGGGGCTAATTTCTTTTGGGAGATTGTTGATAATTCTAAAGCAGAGAAAATAAATAAATCTTTATATTGTATTCCCACCACATTCGATTATACGTTACAGGGAATTCAAGAGGAAAATAAAGAGATGTCGAACCGTATTACTTCTACAAATTTAAGTTCAATTACGGATGTTCAGGTACTATGGGATTTAGAATTGTTAGGCATTCGAAATGAAAATGAGATAGCTACTATTGAGGATAAGCATCTAATAAACAAATTCGAAAATAATCTTAAGTTTGTTAATGGCAGGTTCGAAACTTCATTATTATGGAAAAGGTTACCTTAAAATCTTGTAAATAATTTCTGGTTAGCAAAAAAGAGATTTGATAATTGAAAAACTAAATTTGAGAAGAATGACTGGGTTACGAGGGAATATTAACTAACTATACAAGAGCAACAAAACAAAGGAATAGTCGAGGAATGAGATAATGAGGAATATCACAGAGCAGTTGTGGGAAATGATAAAGATATTACTAAAATGCGAGTCGTTTTAAACTGTAGCTCAAAAACTAAGCAAAATTTATTTTTAAACGATTATTTAGACATTGGGCCAAATTTAAATCCCAATGTGTTAGATATTATTCTTAAATTCAGAAAATTTAAAGTAGCGTTCAGTGCAGATATTGAAAAGGCTTTCCTCATGATAGGCATCACTGAAAAGGAAGGGAAATATTTTAAGTTTTTATGGCTTTCAATTCAAGTAATAGCTTTAAAATTTTGTGAATGAATCGCCTTCTTTCCGGTTGTACATCATCTCCGTTTATTCTTCGTGCAACAATTAAAAAGCACATTTTACAGTATCTTGAAAATGCAGCTAAATGTGTTGGACACTTCACTTTATGTGGACGATTTTTATTTTGGTGCCGATGATGTTGAGGAGGCGTTTGATTTATCGACTGAAGCTGTTCATATTTTGGGAGAAGCTGAAATGAATTTAAGGAAGCTGAATTCGGAATAATTGAAGACTTTGTATATAGAAAAGAATTTTAGTGGTGTTAGTGAGAGTTCTAGTGGTAGTTTGAAAGTTTTAGGTTTGAATTGGAACCCTATAGGAGATAATCTGTGGTTGGAAATTTCCCCGTTATTGAAAAGTTTAAATAATTCGGCAAATATCAAAAGATTTGTGTTGCACGCTGCTGCAATGGTGTTCGATCCGGTTGGTATTGTTGATCCTGATTTGTTCTTAAGATCAAGTGTCTGTTGCAGGAGATATGGAAAAGAGGTTTTGATTGGGACGAAGAGTTGACGATGGATTTGAAAAAAAAATGGACTGAATGGTGTTCAGAAGTTAAGTATTTAAAGGACATAGTTCTGCCAAGGTATTGTTTTGTGTCATGTGGAAACCCAGGAAGTCGAAGAGTAGAGATCCATATATTCTGTGATGCGTCACTCGTTGCATATGGGACGGTTTCTTATGTTCGGTATGTCAGTGATGAGGGAAAAACCGTAGTGGCGTTCTTAATGTCTAAGAGTCGTGTTTCCCTCTTAAAGAAGTTAACTTCGCCTAGTTTAGAGTTGATGGCGGCAGTTATAGGAGTTCGAGTAGGAAATTATCTTAATGGTATTTTTAGAGATATGATTGCTGAATATGTATGTTGGATGAACTCTTCCATTGTATTGCATTGGATCAGGAGAAGCGATGAACGTTGGAAGCAATTTGTTTGTAATAGGGTCAGGGAAGTGCAGGAGAAATTGAATCCCCAGTCTTGGCATCATTGTAAAGGTAATGAGAATCCTGCAGATTTAATTAGTAGAGGATTTCAGTGCAAAATTTGATGAAAAATGGTCTTTGGTGGGAAGGTGCGAGTTGCTTGAGTTTAGACGGGCAGCGTTTGTCTAAACAAGAGAAATATGAGATTGCTGAGGAAAACTGCTTACGATTCAAACATAATGTGAGAACCTCAGTGAAAATGAAAGGTCCCTTGCGCTCAATGAAACGCATTATTTGATTTTGAGCCTTTCTCTTCCCCCTTGTCGTGGTTGCCACATTAACTGGTGAGGGCTTTTTGTCTGTGTTCGATTGCCACCCTGTTGTATCAGACCCAGATGGGAAAAGCGTGGAGACCAGTGTCCCTGGAAAAGGGGATCCTGGCAGTTGAGGGGCATCCTGGTACCCCAATACACTGCTTCGGCCCGTGCTTCAGGTAAACGGGAGGTGCATATTGGCCTGTATGCATCAACCGGCTAGTCACGACCGTCATCAGTTGGCTAGGGTCAAGTCCGGGGTCACTTAATGGGCATCTCGTTAAGGGTGGAGGCTGCTTCAGGGGTGACTCGCGGACGTATAGCTATTGGTTAGCATCGGTGTCAAGTGACGGATTATGTTACTTGCATCCCCTTAGTAGGACTCTGGTAGTAGGACTCCGCTGGTAGTAGAACTGTTTCTTATTTTCTATGGCTGGTGTATAGTATGGTGTTGAGTTCCGCACACCAATGCAAAAACAGCGGAACAACTCCTACACCGCATGTATACGCTCGTTATTTCATCATAACATTGACGAATCCTGTTATATCAAACACTTCATTTTCTAAGGTTTCACCATTCCTAATACACAAGGCTCTCCTCTCCGTACTGGGAGAAGTAGCCTCTGTGAGAAAACTGCGCTCCGGCGACCTTTTAGTGCAGACGACATCCGAAAAGCAAGACACTGCCCTATCTAAGTGCACAAACATATGCACCTTTAATGTAACTGTCACTCCTCACAAATCTCTGAATACTTGTCGTGGAGTAATATCTCAAACTGAATTCATAGACGACGAAGAGAGTATGATCTTAGAAAACCTGCAAGACCAGCATGTTGTCGAGGTCCGTAGGATTAAGATTCGAAGGAATGGACAATTCATTCCAACGAAACATCTTATCCTTACGTTTGCCTCTCCAACATTAATAGCTGCTGTTAAACTTGCATGGTATAATTGTCCAGTCAAGACCTTATGTCCCAAACCCTTTAAAGTGCTTTCAGTGCCAAAGGTTTGGACATTCAAAACCATCTTGCCGTGGTACATCTGTTTTCGTGGTACATCTGTTCTACTCCTGGCCATTCAGACACTTCCTGTGAGTTACAACCCCTTTGCGTTAACTGCAAGGGAGCTCATGAAGCTTACTCAAGGAGTTGTCCCAGATGGTCAGAAGAGAAAGAAATTCAATCAGTTAAAGTATTGCAAAACCTAACCTTTAATGAAGCCCTTCGAATCGTTACCGCCCGTACACCCCGTCCGGGCGTGTCGTATTCCACGGTTGCAAAGACTTCGCATTGTTCTGTTAGCACGCAAACTGATTTCACAGCACAAAAATCTACTGCCAACAAAGAGATTAAACCACCAACTGAAAAACCTAACTTTAAACTTTACCGCACCATCAACATCCAATCGGACAACCTCACCTCCACCTAGCAAAACATCTAAAATAGACAATTCTGAAAAGGCCCGACCTTTTCCAAAACAAATCCCTTTAAGAAAATTTCCCCCAAGTCTAAAGCCTGGCTATTCCAGGAAGAAAAAAGATGCAAAGTACGTTCAATATACCAATCAATCCACTTCTTCTGCGTCACAGAAGATGGATCTGGAAGTTGAATTGTCTTTGCATCCTTCTGACGACGAGTGCCTACTTGACTGACCTCTTAATAATGACGTTACCTTTAAATCATCCTTTTATACTTCATAAAGTCCATATGTTTCATATCATGGAACTGTCGCGGTTTGCGAAACAAACTTTCTGATGCTAAGGACATTGTTTCAAAATTTCAACCTGCATGCATTGCCTTGCAGGAAACACATTTAACGTCATCCAATGATTTTAAACTGCTCAATTATTCTTGCTATCGACAGGATTTTAATAATGGAAATCAACCGCATGGCGGTGTTTCAATTTTAACTTCTAATGCATTACCATCTACTCATCTTCCATTATCCACCTCATTACAGGCTTGCGCTGTTCAAATTCATATCAATATCCCACTTACAGTATGCACTGTCTACTTACCACCACATGCACCTGTTACTCAATCAGATTTAAACTCTCTGATAGTTCAGTTAACTTCACCTTTTATTTTACTCGGAGATTTTAATGGTCACAGTGAATTGTTGGATAGTTCCACCTCCAATGACCGGGGGCGTAAAATTGAACAACTCATTCATGACCATAATCTCTGTTTGCTTAATCAAGGCGAAGAAACTTACTTTCATACCCCGACAAGAACCTTTCATTCCATTGATTTAGCTTTATGTTCACCATTTCTTGTACCTTTTGTAAACTTTTCTGTAAGTGACGATCTTCACAACAGTGATCATTTTCCTGTCATTGTTTCATATTTTGCTTCTGTTCCCATGAGTTCACGACCATCAACTTTCATATTTCATCGCGCTAACTGGCCTCTATTCACCCAGCTTGCTCATATTACGTAGGTTATGATAACCCGCAATATTATAGGTGATGCAGTTAATAATGTAACATCTGTAATTCTCCAAGCGGCAGAAGAAAGTATTCCTAAGTCGTCAAGTTCGCTTCCTCGCCACCGCAAACCATGGTGAAATGAGGAATGCGCAGCTGCCTACAAAGAGCAGAGACGCTTGTGGAACATCTATCGCCGTTATCCTAATACTCTTAACCTTTTGGCCTTTAAACGGGCAAAAGCTATAGCACGAAAGATCAGACGCAAAAGTCAAAGAGAATCTTGGTCCCGTTATGTCTCCTCCATAACATCTTCAACATCTTCCAGACAAATCTGGTCGAAAGTTAGGAGAGCTAATGGCATATATCGCGAATTTCGACTTCCGATATTTAAGAAAAACGGTACCATTTGCTCTTCTCCTGCAGACATTTGCAATATGCTTGGTGATGCATTTGCTGCTGTCTCTTGTCCAGAGAGTTACAGCCCAGCATTTCAACACCATAAGCAGCAGGAATAATATAAACTTTGCGTCGCGTCGTATATAACAGTGATTTCAGTTTTGTCGAATTGCAGAAAGTACTATATAGAAGTAAAAACACAAGCCCTGGTCTTGATGGTACATATCACATGCTCCGCCACTTAGATCAGTCGTCTTTGTCAAATGTCCTTGTTCTGTTTAACAGAATATGGACGGAACAAACGTACCCGTCTAACTGGCGTGAAGCAATTGTGATACCTATTTTAAAACCAGGTAAAGACGCTAACGACCCCGTTAATTATCGCCCGATAGCTTTGACCAGCTGCCTTGGTAAAACATTTGAGCGAATGATTAACTCTCGACTTGGGTATTACATCGAAAAAAAGCATGTCATACCAGATTTTCAAAGTGGCTTCCGTAAAGGCCGGTCAACTGTAGACAATATTATTGAACTGGAATCCAGAATTCGTAATGCCTTTGTCAGGCGAAATCATCTTGTCTCTGTCTTCTTTGATATCGAGAAAGCATATGATCGGACTTGGCGTTATGGAATTCTCAAGACACTGTTTGACATTGGACTCCGGGGTCATTTACCGATTTTCATTAAAAATTTCTTGCTGAGGCGCTATTTTTGTGTTAAACTTGGATGTACATTTTCTGATCTTTACATTCAGACAGAAGGCGTCCAACAAGGTAGTGTTTTAAGCGTCACATTATTCATCATCCATATTTCACTAGTTTTAAACATATTGCCGTCTCTGGCTCTCTCTATGTCGATGATCTACACATCTCGTGTTCAGGATCCGACATGAGAGTCATCGAGCGACAAGTGCAATTAGCTGTGAACAAGAGTTTAGACTGGAGTGATCAGAATGGTCACACTCTTTCGCCATCTAAAAGTTGCTGCATACATTTCTGTCGTAAACGCGCGCTTCATAATGACCCTGACATCTCTATTCATAACATTCGTATATCAGTTGTACCACACACGAAGTTTTTAGGTGTCATTTTCGACAATAAGCTAACTTTCATACCTCATATAACGCAGTTACGAAAACAATGAGAACGGAAACTGAATATGTTGCGTGTACTGTCAAATACATTTTGGGGAGCGGATCGCTTAGCCCTGCTACGCATATATCAAGCGCTGATACTTTCGCGAGTTGACTATGCATGTGTAGTTTATGGCTCTGCTACCTCCTCCAATCTACGTATCTTAGATACAGTACAGCATTCTGCACTCCGCATTTGTTCCGGTGCTTTTCGTACATCCCCAGTTGAAAGTTTATATATTATATGCAATCAGCTACCATTAGATTTACTGCGCTTGAAGCTGTCACTCAGTTATTACTTTCGTATCATGTCCTCTAGATATCATCCATTAAAGCACTATGTAATTTCATCAAGCTTGGAGAGATTATATGCAGCTAGATCTTCTCACGTCCGTCCATTTCATACTCGCATGCGATTACTCATTCAAACTTTTAACATCTGCGAATCACCATCGCAATCAATAGATCATTTTCTCATACCTCCGTGGAACATCACACCACATAAATTTCATTCCCCTTTTATGATGTATAATAAATCTAATGTTGCACCCATTATCTACCAGCAACTATTCATTTCTCATCGTCACCAATATTCAGAGTATGTCCCTATGTTTACTGACGGATCAAAATCTGCGGGATATGTAGGCTGTGGTGTCATCATCGCTGATGATGCCTATAGCTACAAAATCCCTGATATTTGCTCCGTCTTCACTGCTGAAGCAGTTTCCATTCTCTTGGCATTGCGACTGATTTCTACGCGCCCTACAAGGAAATATTGCATATACTCAGATAGTATGAGCGTTTTGCGCCAGTTGGAAAATTTTAACAGTGAAAATCATCCAATTTTATGTTTTATTAATCACTTGTTGATAACCCTTCAAAATAGATTTCATATTTTATTCTGTTGGGTACCGAGTCACGTCGGTATTCCAGGGAACGACTTGGCTGATTCGGCTGCACGATCTGTTACCTCAGTTTTAACTTTATCTGTACCTTTCTTGGACACAAAAACTTATATTCAACAATTCATCACATCTGTTTGGCAACAACAATGGGATCTAAAAATTTATAACAAGTTGCACTCAATAGAAACAGATTTTAACCCTTATCCTGTATTGAGTCTGCGGCATGCAGATGTAAAGTTAAACCGTCTCAGAATCGGCCGCACTATGCTGACCCACCTACATTTGTTATTTGGGGAACCTCCTCCCCAATGCAACACCTGTAAAGATTTACTCACTATTCATCATTTTTTAATCATCTGCTCATGTTTTAATCGTCATCGTCTGACCTTTTTTGGTAGTTCTATTTTAACTCTGCAGGATTTGTTAGGTGAATCGCATCATCCTAACATTTTTGCGTTTCTACGCGCAATTGGTCTTTTATACTGTATATAACTGTTTTATCCTATTCACCATTTTATCTGATTTTATTCAGCTTTGAATGCAACTGTTTTATAATACTTTACTACATTTACATTTTATCTGATTTTACTTACCTTTGAATACCTCTGTCACGTTGTATCTAGTTTTATAAATTCCGTGTGACTTTTAATGAGGAAAATGTGTAATATACATTTACCTTTATTTTAAAACCGTTTGTTTGGCGCAGCATGTCCTTCTTTGGACCTTGTGCCATTAAACACTACATTCAATCAATCAACCGTCTACCACTGCGGATATTTCACGTCAGCACTGTGGTCGGTGCAAGCCTGATGCGGAATTCGTATCCAGCCATCACCGGGATCGAATCAAGTTAATAAGCTTCAGGGGAATACCGAATTCCTCCATTGATTCATGCAACTTATTTCTCTTGATACTGCCTTAAAGTCAATAAAAAGAGGGAAAGTCTCAATAATATACAAAATATATAAATATTTTTTTCTTGATATGTCGCCACAATAGAAAATATGAATATTTTAAAATATAAATATCTTTTACTTCATATTTCGCTTCCATTGTTATTCAATAGATGTCGCCACAAATGAAAACATTAATAAAACTAAATATTTTTTTCTTGATATTTCGCTTTATTAGATTAATAGATGTATTAATATTACTAAATAATAAATATTATATTTTTTCCTTGATATTTTGCTTCTTTTCTTATTCAATAGATGTCTCCACAATAGAAAATGTTATTATTACTAAATAATAAATATTATATTTTTTTCTTGATATTTTGCTTCATTAGTTTTTCAATAGTGTCGCCACAATAGAAAATATTAATATTACTTATTAATAAATATTATATTTTTTAAAGATATTTTGCTTCATTTGTTATTGCTATGTTGCTATAATAGAAAATATTAATGTTAATTATTAATAAATATTACATTTTCTCATGATATTTTACTTCATTTGTTATTCAATAGATGTCGCCACAATAGAAAATATTCATATTACTTATTAATAAATATTATATTTTTTTCTTGATATTTTGCTTTATTAGTTATTCAATAGATGTCGCCACAATAGAAAATATTAATATTACTAAATAATAAATAATATATTTTTCATTGATATTTTGCTTCATTTGTTATTCTGCAGATGTCGCCACAATAGAAAATGTTATTATTACTAAATAATAAACGTTATATTTTTTCATGATATTTTGCTTCATTAGTTATTCAATAGATGTCGCCACAATAGAAAATAATAATATTACTAAATAATAAATATTATATTTTTTCATAGATATTTTGCTTCATTTGTTATTGCTATGTCGCTATAATAGAAAATATTAATGTTAATTATTAATAAATATTATATTTTTTTATGATATTTTACTTCATTTGTTATTCAATAGATGTCGCCACAATAGAAAATATTTATATTACTAAATATTATATTTTGTCATTTATATTTTGCTTAGTTTTTATTTTATAGATGTCGCCACAATAGAAAATAATAATATTACTAAATAATAAATATTATATTTTTTCATTGATATTTTGCTTCATTTGTTATTCAATAGATGTCGCCACAATGAAGAGTAATATTATTACTAAATCATAGATATTTTTTTTTGCTTGATCTTTAGTTTAATTTGTTATTCAATAGATGTCGCCACAATAGAAAAATAATATTACTAAATAATAAATATTATGTTTTTCCATTGATATTTTGCTTCATTAGTTATTCAATAGATGTCGCCTCAATAGAAAATATTGATATTACTTATTAATAAATATTATATTTTTTCATAATATTTTGCTTCATTTGTTATTCAATAGATGTCGCCACAATAGAAAATATTATATTACAGAACAGAAATTCTTCTTCTGAGGCGCTACAGTCAATGACAGGCCAAGGCTGTCCCAATAAGTTTTTGCCATTTTGATCTATTCTGTGCCATTACCTGCCCTGTTAGTTATTCCTATTATCTTAATGTCCCTCTCAACTGCGTCCAGCCAGCTAGTCAGGGGACGACTGCTTTTTCTTGTACCTTCTGGTTTAAAAAAAGCTACTTTTCAAATCTTCCGATCCATAAAGGTGTCCCAGCCATCGAATGTGATTAGCCCTAATAACATGAATTATGTCTGGTTCTTTATACTTTTTATATAACTCATGATTGTAAAGGGAGCGTCATTTGTTATTCTCATTGACTGCACAAAATTCATCTAAGTATCCCTGCCAAAAATCAGCAATTTGTTCTCTTTTTCATTAAGAGTCCAACACTGTCCTGATTTGAATATGTTAATTTTCGTCTTTTGTTTAAGAAATTTACTTTTGAGTTTGCTTTTTAAACCAAAGTAGCACTTCTTTGCCATTACTGATCAGCTATGGTTTTCGGTACTTGCGTCATTTTGGCAGGTTACAGTAGTCCTATCATATTTAAGTTCATCAACATCCTCAAATTCATAAGTATTCGCAAGCAAGGGCACTGCCTTAGAGAGCCTTCTGTTTATCTGTTCATAATAAGTTTTGTCAGCATTAACGGTTGGTCCCATTTCACTAGCTGCTACTTCAAGAGCTTTGAAGTTCTCTACTGATCGTCTAGATTAAAAGAAAAAAAATTATGAAATATTCTAATTCAGATTTGTGCTGTATATGTATGTAATTTTGTCGTGTAATATGTGACTAAAATTAGTAAAATAGATTTTCTTATATCTAAATATTTGGATGTACTCAATCGATATATACTTAGTAGAAATTCCATGAAAATAATAAACAGTTTTAATATTTTCTTTAACTCTGTATTTTATCTAGTCAGTATTGCTTCGTTTTAGAAATCTACTGTTGGTTGTAACAATTTAATATTATTGTCCGGCATTTTTTTTTTTCATATGCTAAAATAGTTATTTGTTTTCCAGGTACTACATTGCAGTGAAGAGGTGATACTAACAGTGGGGTGGAAGAAGTTATGAGTAGATATGTTTCAGATCTGTGGCGATGTGTTATAATTGTAAATTTATATATTGTAAATATATTGTATGATAGTTGTAAAATAAATAAAACTTAATAAATCTTATTTGATTTTCTGTTTTTAAAATTATCAAGTTAACTGCTCTTCTGGATTAAAAATTGTAATTTTACGAACATACGACTTAGAAAATTTGTAATTTTTGTAAGTAAACAAATCAAATGGTAAATTTGGTTAATATTTTTTTTTACTTCGTGTGTGTGTTAAAGTAAATTTTAGTTAAAATTTAGTTAAAGTAAATTTTAGTTAGATTAAAATTAAAATCTAACATAAGCATAGAACAATGAGATTAGTACAACAATTATTTTTAAATGCATGGCATTTGATGCAAAAAAACTATTTTTTATTGCCATTTTGTAATTTCAAAACACATTTCAAGACAATTTTGCAACCTACTCGCTGATTTCAGCGATATTGGTTGCCATACTGGCGTTAATCCTAGTCATGGATATTATTTAAAATTTTGTTCCATACACTAGACAACATAAAGGCATTTATTTAATAGAACTATAGAAAATAAATCATACCTGTGTAATGAGCTCTTATATTTTTAAATTAGCTTTTAATACACATTCTCAAGTGCTAATATTTATAGCTGCTCAAGGTTAAAATTAAATAGGCCTCTTTGTAATTGGACTGTACACTGTCTACTTTTATAACTATATTTTTATAATTTTGATAGAATGGAAATAAACTAAATAATACAAAAATATTTTAATCCACAAGCCTCTTTAGTATTGTATACAATGTATTTTGATAATATTTATCATAATAATATCAAAACAAAATTCATCTTGTGTTTTTCATATAATACAAGAGTAAAATATTGTGGCTTTTTGTTATACAAATCATATACACTTATTCTAACCTGATTTATACACTACGGAATTATATTAGATTCAGAAATATTTAGCAAATACCTCAAGTTTTTTTATTAAATCTTTGGTAACAAGTTTTTGAAAATTTCACAGGAGCAACTATAGTCAGTGAGGAAAAAAATATGCACATACTACTAGCTGCTCGTAATTTATTAGCTTTTATTTAAAAAAATACTTACTACAAATTCATGTGAGACTGCAAATTATTTATTTTGATTTTAGCTGCATCATACAAATAGGAAGGGAAAAAAATCACAAAAATATATATATTCTGCTTTCATTTTGATATTGAAATTTCAATTTTATTTCATGCCCTACGAAACTCAGCTGTCTGACCTAGAGAAAGGTCAGATGATGGCACTTTAGAGTATATGTAAAGGATATATGTACATTCTAAAACATTTAATAGGTGCAATTTACATTTTAACTAAAGAGTATATCTAAGAGTTAAATAAATATACAGGACATCCTCAAAAGCTTTTTCATTGGGAAGAAAAAAAATTATTCAAACAGTGTCAAATAAGTCAATGTTTGAAGTATGAACAAAATTCAACCTAGATGTTTTAAAGGATTCAGTTCTCTGAGCAATAAAGGGAAAGTCAGAAACCTCATCATAAAGTCACAAGATTAAATTTTTGAAAGAAAAAAAACATGAATAATAATTAGTCACTAATAAATATTAAACTAACAATTTTCGTTGCGATGAAACCACTATTCTCAAAATTAGTAATTTTAATTATAGGTTATTTTTAGTGACCAAAAATTTCATTTATAAAATGCCCAGATGGATACTCATATTATTGGAGGGATTTGTCGAAAGAAAAAATTCTCCTGGGAAGCCTACAGTAAACAAGGTAAACTAAATTTAGCCTTTACTTTACATAAAATGGATAACAAGGACTACTGCCAAAAAGTTCTACAGGACAAACTTAATAAGTTTTTGAAGAATAGGAAATCTAAACTTGTTTTGCAACATGACAACACATCCATACACTCTAGTGCAAGCACTAGCAGCTAGCTCTACCTAAAAATATAATTAAATTATGGATCCATCAGCTTGAATCCAATTGTGAAATTTCAGATTAGTTTGATAAAAAAGAATTAAGTGAACTGTTATCAATACAACAAGAATTAAATAAAACTAACAATACTTTGCTTGAAATTAAATAAATTTAGAAACTTTAAAAGGACTTTCTAACTATTTGCTAAATAGATAAATCAATCGATAAAATGGTTAATCATGTGACCATTAAATGTTTTAGGTGAAAATAACAAAATTAAAACTCTTGTTCATGTTGCAATAATTTTTCAATTCAAAACTTATTTAATTTACATTTTAATAGTTTTTTTGAAGCACATAAAGAATTAAACTTAACAGAAATTGTAGGGCATGCATAATTTTGTAGCACACAAAATGAAAAAATATATACAAACAAAGTAAATATATATCAAGAAATTTTTCTTAAACAGTTACATTACAATAGTTGAGTGTTCAATTTCATATAAGATTTTATTGATACTGTAGCCGAAATTTCAACACAAAGTTTCTAAAAAACGATATTGCATTTTTATGTGAAAGGTCAAACAAATAACAAAGAAATGCTCAAATAAAGTATAAACATATGTAATGATTTTAAACAAATGAAAACAAAATTCACAAACACCACAAAAGCTAACTACATAAGATATAGGAAGAAATTAAAAAATAATTTAGCAAATATGTTAATATAATTTAAGAGACATAATTTATAACCATATGATCGTATACAATCCTATGAATAAACCATATTGAAAGGTTTAAACTCATTTTAAGCGATAAATATAAAATTTAAAAAAAAAAAAAAACAATTTTCAAAAATGTAAATTTTACTGCTCTTATTGGAGTTTTTAGCAAATCAAAGTATGTTATGTATTAAAAGCTATGATTTAAAAAAATTAGTTATTTTATAAAAAAAAAAGCATAAATTTTTCTTAACAGTATTCATTAATTTTCGACCTGGACCAATAGGTAAGCCCATGTTCTTCAAATATTCATCTGATAAAAAAAACTAAAATATAGATAAAGAACTTAAAAATTTGGTTGAAGCTAAATACACCACCTATGAATAACATGAATTATTTTTTATATTAAAGAGGAAAACTTTTCAGTCAACCCTCACCAGTGTTGATAAACTAATTTCGTCCTCATTAAAAGTATCTAAATATTCTGCCAAATTCAAAGTTCTTAAAAGATGTTCAATATCTACAAAGATTTCTAACTCTTGCTGGTTACTTTCAAAGCTTTCAAGAACTTCAGGTTTTGCTCTTTCTTTGCTGCAATCATTAAAGTTTTGGTTTGGAAGAATATCAAAAAGAATCAAAGAACCTAAAAATATTAATATTGAATGAATATTTATAAATACGAGTACATATTATATATATGCATACATTTTGATACTTTATTATCAAGTACATTTAATTAACAATGGAAAGTCCCATGTTCGGAATCATCAAGATTTCGACACGTCAGGAAAATAAGTTTTTCCAGATATAGGTCTTTAAGTAAGATAAACAAATTTTTAAAAAAAACAGCAGGGCTCGAAAAAACTCAGAAATTTTACCCGTCCCCGAGGACGACTTGTCCAACAATGTACCCGTCCTCCTTTGAAACTAACCCGTCGCTTCTAAATAAATAAAAATATAATTTTCTCTTATTTATTACAAACATTTACATAAATTGCACAATGAATTAGTAGTTACTAGGATTACATTATACAGTAATAAAAGAAATACTAGGTTACTAATAGTAAAACCTGGTATATCTATTATGAAATAATTTATTTCTTTGATGAAATAATTTAAATAACAAAGGTTAATTTATCTGTCAATTATCATGTCAATTTATCCGATGGTACTGCGTTTTTTAAATAAATCAAATACATTTGCCAGTTTCACAATCAAGCCACAGGTTTACAGAGGTTTCTGCACAGAAATCTGAAAGAGCTTTTCCATTTAGGTAGATGTTCATAAATGCGCTTAACGCTTCTTGTTTAAGACCAGTAAGTAATGTGTATTTTTGTAAGTTCATTGCTGAAAAGCCCCTTTCAACCGCTGCAGTACTCCCAGACAGAGAAAACATCAATTCCACCATGCGCAGTATGCTGCTGTATTTCGAGATTGGAGGGTCATTTTAGAAGTGAGGCGCTAGACTCTTGTAAGATAACCAAAATTGAAAATGTATCACGAACATTAACGGGGAAATGGCCGTCCGCGCGGACGCTGGATTCGAGAAATTTGTTGTTCGCGGGGAGTTCTTGACCTTCAAGGACGGGCGGTTTTTCGAGCCCTGAAAAACAGGCATAATGTAATATTTGAAGTTCGTTGAAAATGGACTTCTTGAATAAACTCCAAAATTAAACTTAATAACATTTGTTAAAAATTTGGAAAACAAAACAAATAGTCTTAAGCCAGACAACCTTTTGGGAGTAACTCCTTTTAGGAAGGAGGTTACTCCCAAAAGCAATGCGAAGGCAGCGCCATCTCTGAATTAACACAAATAATAGACAAATTGATAAATTCTGATATTACATCTTTTCCCCAAGTTATAGGTTTTAAATAAAATTCGAACACAAAACTAACACTGAAGATTAGAATTTAGAAAATAAGACACATATTTTTCACAATAATAACGATGTAAATATATAAAACACTTAACCGCATAAAAAACACTATGAATTATCCTAAACACATTAGCTGGAATAATTTTAAGTCAAAATTTAACAAATGCTTCAAAATTGAATCCCTTGATCTAAACTATTAAAATTTTCCAAACAAAATTAAGAAATATTAAAGAATTAAAATTCACCAAAATTATTAGAATTGACCGTTAATCATTTATCGATAATTTATCATTTACCCTTATTTAAATGATAAACAACCGAAAACCTTTAAAATAATTTTTAAAAATTAAGATATAAAAAATGAACTAATAATGTAGTTTTGAATAAAATTAAAGCAGAAAATGATCGCAAATGCATTATTTCTTTTATAATAATTTTTGTAATATCCCAGTTATAAATAAATCTAATGATTAAACAGTTAAAAATTGTTAAAATAAATGTTAAATATATAAAACTTAGTATGAGATAAGCTAGACAGAAATTAAAAGAAAACCCTATATTGTTTGAAGAAAGTGAAAAAAAAAGAGCAAGAAACTTTAAAATTTGTATCAGAAAAAGATTTAACAGAAAAATCGTTATTAAATGTACTTAAATTTCTAGAAATTGATAGAGCTAGCCGTTTGTGCCCAGGGTAAAAAGAAACAATAACAAGAAGAAAGGAGAAAAAACAAAAACGTTATTTGGATGACAGTATGTTTAACTTGCATAAAATGGTCACAAAAGAGTACCCTCAACACTCAACTTTCATGTGGAGTCTGAATTTTGAGTTCAATATTCTTTACATTTTAATTTATTAATATTCAGTAAGAGTTACTTAAGAAATTGTACACCTAGGTAAAAAATGGATGTTTCCTTTCATAGCAGCATGATTAATTGGAAGTAGCTCTATCTCTAATAATAAAATATTTTATTATTTACTTATTAATGTGAAACTCATATCAGTTGTGCCCAATAATTAATGAATTAGTCTTCATTGACATTTTATATTTTATAACATAAAATGTCTCCTCCGTTGACTATTACATCTCCTCCGTGGACAAGGCAGAATTTAAAATATTTTAAATCTTGTAAAAAATAAAATAGAAAACTTGACCATTATTATAAGGACATATAACAAAAATAAATAAAGGCATTTATGTAATTTTTATCACTTTTTTAATAATTTTAATTTAAGAAATTTTTTTAGTCTATACCTTTTCAGTGAGAATGACCCATAACTTATAGCAACTAATATTGAAATACAAATTTTACAGTATCTAATCTGCTGTATTGTACTTTACAGATATGACTTAAAATTCTATTAAAGTTAAGCTAGTTGATAAATATGCATTTTACGGTGCTGACACCTTATTCATAACAATGCTGATAGTACTTTTCTTATTTTTGTGATAAGAAATAGACTAGAAGAATTTAACGCTAAGTAAAATTAATAATAGGATAATTTTAAACTTTTAACAAGCAATAATTGATCAATATGTAACTATACCAATTGAAAAGTGTTTACATAATAGGATGTTAAAAATATAAAAGGTAATGTAAGGTAGTTAAAGGTAAGTAGTAAATGAAACATTTAGGTAGCAAAACTGAAAACCAGCACCATAGTTACATTTAGCAGGTCTATTATGTTACAAAAATAAATTAATAAATGACCCACATGTTAAAAATTCCTATTGTAGAAACATGAAACATTCTTTATCACTTAATAAATTTAAACTTTGATTTCAGTAGTTATTATAAATTTTAAGCCAATAATTTCCTTTCTTGTGTGTTTTAAGTTATTTCTTAATTATGTAAATACTTTGCAATGTAAATGCCTTTAACTACCTACTGTAAATTCTAGGGAGTGGTTTTTTCTAAGCATTTTCCTCAAGAAGGAAAAAAACGTAGTAAATTTGAAAAATGACTTCAAAAAAAGAGCAAAAAATATTTCACATTTTTTTAAAAATAACTTCACAGAGAAATGACTCAAAATTATGTTATTTTATGCTGAATAACAAAAAAAGTAACATTACTCCTCTGTGTCCATACATAAGAGTATAGTCATCTAATATATTTCATTCTATTAAAATGAAAAAAGTTCAAAAAATTTCGAAATCACACTAATAATGTCAGTATAGTAGTTTACTTGCCTTCAGTTACTATCTATGGTGTCTCACAATATTAAAAAAAATTATTAGTAAGTTATTTTAAAAACTGAATTAATAAAAATAAAATGTTAATCCTTAAAGTGCATTTTTTCTTATACTGATCATAAATGCTACAATGTAAAGTAGAAAGGTAGAGATAATATATGATTACACCATTTTATTTTCTACGAATAAACATGCATTTTCATCCATGCACCTTGTAAAGAATTTTATTAAAAATGGAGGCTAAGGGATGAACATTTAGCATTACTTTCTGAAATTTGAACAATGCAGTTCAAATTTCTTTTAAAATAACCTTTGAAATCACAATTGCAGTTTAATGCAACCTATTGCTATTTTTGCTATAATATTTTTAAGCTTTTTGAAATTTTAAATTATTATCCTCTAATTTTCAAAGAAATTTGCTTGACACTGTATAAAGATAAACTAAACTATATTATGATAAACTAAATTTATTTATGTTTTTAAAGTTAAAAATTTCCGGTCTTATGAACATTTTAGGGAAAAACAATTATGGTCCCTAAAATTTAAGTTGTAATGTTCTATAATCAGTTAAGCTGTAAGTTAAAAAATTAAGTTTCTATATTCAGGGTTGTCTGTCTCCTAACAACTCTGATGACAAATTTCTTTGATGTCTCGAAGATTTTCAACTAATTCTTTGACTGATACAAAAATTATTCTTCTTTTATAAATAATATACCATACAAATTTATAAGGAAATCATTCACGATAATTTATATATTTGTTCAAAATATTTAATTTTTACATAATTAAAACTAAAGAAATAAATCTGTTTGTTATTTAAGTTATTGAAAAAGACATTAAAAATACTTACTCTGATCTCTAACACAAGTATTTGGTTGAGTCGGCTGTCGTACAAGTTCTTGAACAACTTCAATTACAGCTTTGTTTTGAGCTGCAACCATGTCTGCATCATCACCAGGATAATGTTTACAGTAAGTAGTGAGCATCGTTTGTAAATTATTTCTAAACAAATAAAAATGTGGGAAAAAATTAATGAAGTAAAATCATTTCGTTTCTTTTTAAATTGTTTGTAAATAATTAAGGGAAAAAAAAGGATTTTCATGAGAACTAATAAAAAAGCATATAACATGCAGTATTTTTGACATATTGGTTAACTTTTTCAACCTATCAAGTACAATAAAAAATAGGAAATATTGATGTGTCATGATATCCATTGAGTAAGCTAGTTGTCATTTTCTTTTAGCGAATGCAAAGTCTTACATTTTGAAAAGCTTCGGATTGATATTTTACACATTAAACAGATTTATTTTTAACCTAAGAAAGTAAAAGTATTATATTAAAAAAATATTCACAATTTCTTCTGTTTTCAAGTTTATTTAACTCAAGGCAATGCATACATATAAAAAGAAGAAATATTTGGTTTTTCTTGAAATCATTGTTTCAGAATGAAAAATCTGAAAAACTAGTTTGAAAGTATAACTAAAAAACATATAAGCTTGATTTATGAATACGCTGCACAGAAGTCAAAGTAAAAATAACATTATGATAATTCATGCTCAAATTAAAAAGTAATGTAACAATGGTATAAACTATACTAATAAAAAACTACAGTGGTAAATATATACAAAAACAATATTGATTGGAGAATCAGGATAAATCTAAACAAAGTATTAATAAGGAAACTAATACATCAGATATTACTTGATTAAGTAAATAACTTTGAAATATACATTATAAAATTATTTTATACTCATAAATAAAACTTATATTTTTATGTCTCAAAAAAATTAATTTGTCTATTTTACTTAGCAAGATCAACAGCACCACTTGAAATTTCACCAGTAAAATCCATCATTGCAAAAAGTAATGCTTTGAGAAAACAATGCATGCGGACATAAACCCATTTCTTATGACATTTTTCAAACAAGGTCTTTAATGCTATGCATCTGTAAAATACAATAAAGAAATATTAAGAAAATGGCATTATATTTCCCCTAAAACAAATATTCATATTTAAGTCCCAAACAGCATTAATAAAGGTTAAATTTGTATTTATTAATTTATTGATGAAAAAAAGCTAAAGAAAGAATTATGAAAAAAAAAAAAAAACACAGATCATAATATCAGGGATAATTTTCAAAATTGTTAAAAAAAAAAATTAAGCCAGGGGTCTGTCCAGACATTTTGTGAAAGGTCCATTTTTGTAAAATAGTGAAAAAATTACTCATAATTTGTGAGTATAAAATAAACGTTAAGCCATATTCTTTCAACCAGGGTTGAAACAGGGTTATGAACTTGTGCAAATAGGGTCCGGTTATTGCAAAAAAACTTTTTCAAGGAGTTTTTAAATTGCAAAGACATACAAGATTATGCTCAACAAATTATAATTAAAAAAATCAAATTTTAAAAAATAAACAGCAATTGCAGCTACTAAATTAGCGATGCAACATATAAATATTGCAACATATAAATATACTATACTGCTGAACGCAGAATATTCATTTCGGACGAATAAAGGAAAAAGCGTCTGCCGAAGACAAAATTTAGTTAATTTACATCTGTCTTTCTTCCCCCCTTCTCCTGGGAAGGGTTTATTCGATTAACAAAACAATTATGAAGATAAACAAATTTGTGAAGGGTTCCATTAAAAGATAAATTATTTTGTGAAGGGTCCGTTTTTAAATTAAAATATTTTGTGAAGGGTCCATTGTTATGAAAAGATATTTTGTGAAGGGTCCGTTAACGGACCCCAATTTCTTCTAAACAGACCCCTGGAAGCTGTTCCATAATGAAAAACTTATCAACAATACTTTATGTATGATTATTCTTCTTAAAAATGTATTTGAAAGAAACAGAGTCCCATTTCAACCAGAAGGAAATTAATCTTTAAAAAAAAACAGAATTTGGACGAAATGGAGTGGTGGGAAAATGGAAAGTGTCGTAAGTTTTAAAAAAATAGTATTCTTAGCTTACACCTCAAATACTTT
Organism: Parasteatoda tepidariorum; assembly: GCF_982258835.1. Lineage (NCBI taxonomy): Eukaryota > Metazoa > Arthropoda > Arachnida > Araneae > Theridiidae > Parasteatoda > Parasteatoda tepidariorum. The sequence goes on along the minus strand of NC_141755.1, from coordinate 135,397,947 downwards.
TATTCTAAACATTTAAAAATATTGTCTTTTTATTCTCTAATTTTTTTCAAATGAATTTCCTTTTGATGATAGAAGGCATTGAAATCAAACATAATCTCTCTGATCTCAACACTTCCAAAGAGTTTTTGAGAACAAAAATTCAAAATTAGTAAAAATTTTATTCTAGTTTTTTTTTATTTACCTATTATCATTATTATTATTTTTTTTTTGAACACTCATGCCTTACAGAAAATCATCCCATTCTATTGGCGATCGAAATGGGCTACAGGTGGCGTAGAGCAGAACTCTCTACCTATGGCAACACTTCGCATGCTTTCACCATTACCGTGTGGAGAGTCATAGAAGAAGGAAAGAAGTTAGATTCCGTCTTGATTTTCAATTAGATTAAAATCTTTTAAGTTAGGAAACTATATGGAACTGAAAACTATATTAAACATAGGACTGAAAGAGTCATGGAAATTCATAAAACTATTTTGAACAATTAAATACGAAAAATATTAAGAAAATACATTCCTATACAAATGAAAAGAGGAGGAGAGGGAAATGAGCCAAAGGCATGGAATTGGCATAGAAAAAAAAATCTAACAATTTATTAACCCACCCTATTGATGATGTATGATAATTTTTGTTCATGAAATACATTTAAATTAAAAATATTAGTTTGAAACTAAGAAAAAGTTTTTTTTCTTTTTCAATTATTGTTAGCTTCTTTATTAATTTATTAGATTGCAGCTAATAAATGTTTATGGATTTTCCTTAACAACCTTTTTTTATTCATATTTTTTTTAAATCTCTTTACATGTTGTTGTTCCTCAAAGAAGTATAATTTTCATCAAACATGTTAGCAAAAGCAACAAAAAAAAGTGTTGCAAATTAATATTTAACCCAGGAAAATAGATAAAACACCATTCATATTCGACCAATTACAGCGGAGATAAGTAGAGTGAATAAACAGCAAAACAGGTCTAGTTGGAGGTTGAAACCAGAAGGTTGTTCCAATAATCGTCTTTAACCACTTTGCTTCCTTCTCCAACCAAAAAAACCTCCTGAATTTTTGAAGAGGGTTTAAAAAATTGGTGGTTTTTAGGAAACATTATGCATACTGTATAAAATAATAATAATAAAAATATGCCAGAAAATTTAATTTTGCTTTTGTATGATTTCAGCAATAAATTTAGCCGTTTTAACTTTTTTTTTTTTTTTTAAGTAGCACAAAAAATCATTCAGTAAATATATATACATATATAAGTTCAAAATGTAGAGAAAACAAGGGTGAGTATAAAATGTTACACAAAGAGTAAGATGCAAAGTAAAGAAAAAAGTAAAGTATGGTAAAGGTAAAGTACGGTAGGAAAAAAATGCTAAACAATTTTAGCCACGGATTGGCCCGAAGTGGATTTGCACATGGAAAAAATTAACAAAGAAATTTTTTAGTAAATAATTATGGCCACGGATTCGGGCAAATCCATGGCTAAAATTATGTGGAAAACAGGCAATTCATGTTTCGTTCTCTTGTCTATTTTATATATTTTTTTCTTAAATAAATATTTATTTTCTAAAATTATTTATTGTCAACTTCCTTAAATTATCCAGTATAATATTACCTTGCGCATCTCAATTTTTGGGTCCAGCCTTGGTAACTAACAAATCAAACGCACTTCAGTGATGCAGCAAAAACGCACTTTAATACAAAACTCCCCTAGTTACGCTTTTAGCTCAATTTACGCTTTTGTTTTCATTTTTTGCAATCTGGCAATCTCGTTACGAAAACAATTTAAATCATGCTTGAAAAATTTCCCGTTCATGTAAGTTCATTTGAATTTGCTATTCGCTTTACAGTTTTCATTTCATGTTTTATTGTTTTTTCTTTATATTATATTTTCTGTTTTTACGTGATATTTTTACTTATTGTGTTCTATTTTATTTGTTGTAATTTTTTTGTAAAATTTTTTTAGTGCATCTCACACTATTGTATTGATATATTTTGCTTTGGCTATATTGATGCAATATTAGAAAGCACTCTTTTTTGCGGATATAATCGCGTGAGCTGATGAAAAGCTATCTTTTATTTTCTGGATTTTTTAAAAATTTTTGTTCTCTCTCCCCTCCCGGTTTTTTGTTATTTTTAATTTTATTATTATTTTTCTTTTTTTCCATTGTTCTGTAATTTTTCCCTTGTTTTCTCTACATTTTGAACTTATTTCATGAGTTCTATTTACCTGCAGCTTATGTCTATAAATTAAACTTATTGTTTTTCTTAACATTCTTCATATTTTTTTGTTTTTATTTATTATGCTATATATATATACTTTTTCTTTCACTGTTTTTTAAAACTATTTTCTCTTCTTTTTACTTTACAGCTTCTTTTAAAAAAAATAATCTAGTAAATAAATTTTAAAAAAATAGCCAAATTTACTTGAACCGGTGAAATGAAAAAGTACCAAAAAATATAATAATAATAACAATAATAATAAAATTAAAATAAATAAAAGCACATAAGTAATAAGACAAGATAATAAGTAAGAATGAGGTTATTCTATGAGCAGAACTATTGATGGTCTAAATGTTATGGGAGAAAAATTAATTTAAAATAAGAGCAGCATTCAAATTGACACAATACTTACATCATTGGTCACTGCTGAACAGCTTGTCCAGGAGTAGGGACTGTTAACTTATAAATATCCAAAGTTCGTTGGGCATACTTGATCAATCTAATAGGTTTCTTTAGGTTGGTACTGCTTACTTGGATTAGTGTTTGAATCTGAAACAATTTAAATAAAGGAACAAAATTAAATGTATAATTTGACAGGGAACACCTATTAAAAAAATAGTGATGGTTAGTCAAATATTCAGGCAAAAATAGTATTTAATTTGTAAAGAAATAGCATGAAACACAAAAAATAATGCAGTTTTTTTTTTTTTTTTAAATTTTTATAATGATAAAAGAAGAAATAACTCAAATTTTATGAGGATAGCATGATAGAAGAAATACGAACAACATTCACTTTTTCTTTAAGAAGAATGTAATCTTAGAAACTCTTTTATAATTTTGAAAACTACATAATTTTTACCAGAGGAATATCTTACTATCAAATTTTATACTTACAGCCTATGGTGACTGCAGAAGCATTGCAACATAGCACAAAAAAAGTTGCAAAAAGATTAAGAAAGTATGCCACTAGTTATATGCTGCATTTTTTAGGGCTACAACAGCGAACAGCAAAAATAAAGGGGGAAAAAACTAGTCAAAGAGAGATTTTGATAAAATCATAGAGACATGCAATTTTAATGGTATTAATATAGAAAAAGGGATGATTCTGACCATATTTTTTTCAGTGTAATTAACAAAAATTAAAAAACTACTTTTTTAAAATAATTTGTTTAAAAAGTTTTGATAAACTATGCTTTAATGCAATTCCAATAAAGCATGTACTTTGAGGAATATGTCAAACAGTTTGAAATACTATAGTATTAATATTATAGCATAGTATTAAAATTAATATTAATCTTCTAAAGCATTAAAATAAGCCAAATATAGCCTAAAAATATAAAGAAAATTACATGTAAAGGTTTATACTCATCAATGAGAATAATTTTGTTTCTTAAATATTAAAAATCAACTTGAAATTTAAAAAAAAAATTATAAGAAATTAAGAAACAATTCTGTTAAACATAACATGCATTTCATGATAAACAGAACCATAAAATTAAAAAAAAAGCCATAAAAATCACTTGAAAAAAATATTTAATTTAAAAAAAAAATCTATTTTAAGCACTGTTTCTGATATTAAATTAATTCACATCACACGGAATATAAGCTAGCTTAAAATTTCACCAAAAAATATTTCTCTGAAATCGTATATAAAATGGAAAGTTTAAATATGCCTATAAATTAAGATATAAATAAATTACTGCTTATGAAAATGCCATGCAATTTGAAAGTTTAATACGTATTTTATGTATTGATAATAAAATTAATAGGAAAATTAAGAAAAAAATTCATCAACACTTATTTGTTGTTTCAAAAAGTCAAATAATTCATAAAAATTTGTGATGTAATGCAAAATGTTAAATATCTGAATCTAAAATTATGCTTAACTTTAAAAAGAAGGCATCCCAAGAAAAGTTACAATTGTATTTACTTTATTAAAATATTCTCTGAATAAATTTAATAAATTTAACAGCTTAATAACTTCTGGACACAAGAAGAAAAGAAATTTAAGTCAAACTTACAGGGGTGTTTGTGGGACCCCAAAAAATCCCCTGAAACTTTTGCAGACTTACTACCCACATTTTGGAGCTTCGAGAAGGGGGGGGGAGAAATGAAAAATTACAATTATGAAGTATTGAATGACCTAATTATAAAAGTTCAATGAATTACTTTTTTTGCAAAATTATTAACCATAAATTTTCAAACATATAAACTACTACATTTTATATAAATATTTTAAATTACCTGAATGAATTAATTCAGGTAAAAAATTATCTAATTTCTGCTGCTTTTTTTTATTTTCTGATGTTTGTGGGCTTGTCTTTCTTTTGTGGTGAACTTCATAATTGCAGGAAGGTTGACTTTTATTTTCCTCATTTAGAGTTGAAGCAATTTCCTCGAGAACTGCACATGCAGAGGTAGAAGCAGTTTGCTTTTCTGCTAATGTAGAAGGTTTTTCAGAGACTTTTATAGGTGACTCATCTGAAATACATGTTTTTAAGTCCTCTTGATATGTTTTCCAACTTCTGTTCATATTCAGTAAGAGATTTTTGTGAATTGGATAAGTCATTGGATCTTTTGAGCCATATTTTTCACATGAGGTTTCTTTAGAAGCCATTAAATCATATTTAATAGTCTGCACTGCATCTAGGGAATCAATCTTAAGAGAGGTTCTATAGTCAGTGACAAGTGAATCCATTAAGTTGAATGCACTTTCCACTAATGGGCCATGGAAGCAGCTAAGGCAGGCTTTGACCAATTTAGCCAATGTAGGATACTTATAATCATTTGTGAAATCATCTTTTAAATTAAAAACTTTAGACCAATATTTATCAATTGTACACTTGACTTGATTTCCACTTTCATCAGATGTGTAGAGCATTTCTTTGGTGATATCAATATCACTCTGGTATAACCTTATTTCAGCTTCTACTTTTGACTTTTCATTATCACTAAAAATATGGGACATAAAAGATGATAATTTTTCAAAAGCTAATATTGTACGGGTTTTACCTCTTAGCTCTGGATCTAATGCTGTAAAACTAATTAGATATGAATTTTTAAGGGGTAATTTCTGTTTCATATGCTGTGCTGTATTAGTATAAGCTTTCATCAGAAAAATTTAGAATTCTTTTGCTATTGGATGATTTTTTGATAATTTCTTCAGGAGAGTGGAAGCTTCTGCACCAGTAAATATTACTTTGCTAGGTAGATGGAATTCTGGATTTGTGACATCAACCTTTAATAAATCATTATAAGATGTGCACTCTATTTTTCTGGCTTCATAAAAAAAGAGAAACATTTTGTCATCAATTTATAAATACTGGAATGTATTAAATGAAGCATTGGTTTTTTTGTTTCAAATAATTTAATATATGTGTTGAACTCTGGTAATACTGCTGAATATAATGCCATATGCAATAAAGTTTTGTTTTGCATAACAAATAACCCATTTAGTATTCTTTTTTTTCCGAGCTAAAGTATCCTTTGTGAGTTGTTGGGAATGCAAGCAAGAATACACCCCTTCAACAATTTTTTTCTGAGCTGCAGAAATATTTCTTTTATTGTATAGAGTTTCAACATAAGAAAAATAATCCCCTTTATCAAGGCCATATCACACATTCAATTCAACCTTCAACTCCACCCCAACTTCAACTCTGAAGACAACCCCGTCCGAAAACATAGGTGTGCTATACTTATCCGAGTTGGATCAAATGCTGTTCAACTCTTTCACATCTGTTCGAAAGTGTTGAAGCAACTTCACAATTCAACCAATCAGGTGGCAGCAACCGCATGGGGCTATGGGATAGCACAAGTCAAAACAATATGGCGGCAAAGTTTATGTAACGAAGCAGCGTATCTAATTTGTTATATATTAATTCAGGTGAGTTTTTAAATGAGTATTGATTTTAAAGTTATTTTATAAGAAGTATAAATCTGTTTCTATCCATTAAAGAAGTTTATGTTATAAATGTGTTATGTTTTTAACCGTGAATTAAAAGTATGATTTTCAATGCCAAATTCGCCAATCTGAAGTAAATTTTGCAAGTACATAAAAGTAGTTTTGTTTTATATTTTGACATTACTTTAAATGATAAACAAATTTTATGAATTGCATTTAATCTTTTTCGTACATAACTGTATATTTGTTAGCATTCGCCGAATTAAAATATAGTTTTTTTTTTTCAATTACTTTGCTCTTTCTATAGTTCCGATAAGATTATACCAGCAATTATTCTAGAATTGGTACTGAATTCAGTGATTTTGAATATTTTTTTACAAAGGAAAAAATTGCGTTACAAAAAGAAACTTTTCTGAAAACTTACTCATACCTAAAAAATATGCTGACAGAATTAATTTCTTTGTATTATTTTATTTTTAAACTGTATATTTGTCAGTATTCGCGGAATAAAATTTTTTTTTTTTTTTTTTCAATTACTTTGCACTTTCTATCAGGGTTCAACAAGTGGGTTCAACAAGGGTTCAACACCTAGAAAAAAACCCACTTGGGATGCTAAGTGGGTTTTATTAAAAAAAAAATTTTTTTTATTAAAACTTATTGATTCACGTTTAATTTTATGTAATTTATTTTGTAGCGTAAGTTTGTCAAATAGATTTGCATGCTTTATATGATTAAGTTTTTAATATTTATAAAGTTGAAGAAACTTGAATCGGTAATTTTATATTGCTATTAAAAACTTTAAGCGGGTTTTTTCAAAAAGTAATATTTAATGAAATTAAATTAGATGGAAATTTAAATAACATAGTCTGTAACGATCTATTTTTCAAATGCAGTTGCATGCTTTATATTATTAATAAGCTGGTTTTGAATAAATTATGAAGGAAGTTGAAAATATTTTCTTACCCGTTAAAGTACTTAAAAGGTTTTTTCAATGTAATATTTTTAATAAAAAAATATTAACACACGTTTAACTTTAAATATACAAATATGTAGGTACTTTTTATATCTGCTTTTTTCATAATTTAATAGATTAATTTATTTTTTGAAATTAAAGATAAAGTTAAAATTATTTATCTAAAAATGAAGTCTTTTTCTTAAGGTTAAATATTTGAAAAAATGGGACAAGTAACTGATACTCCTTGTAATTATACATAATTTTAAATTCACTTTCTATTAATCTTATTATAAAAACATGGAAGACCATTAAAAATTTATTTCAGCTTTTACTGATAATAAAAAACTTACTTATACCGTAACAATATGCTGACAGAATTAATTGGTTGGTATTATTTTATTTTTAAAGACTGTTCCTTATTGTCTGTTGCCTTAAATAGACTTGCTTCACCTTTCTTAATAAAATTGTTTACTCGTATTGCAGCAAAGATGAGTCAAAATTTTGAACAAGCTCCCATTGGGGAAACTTTTAAATGGAGCATCGAAATGGAGAGCACATCTATTGAACTCTTGAAGAAAACATTTGGAATGTAACATCCGCCACCGCAGGAAATATTATTTAAGAGCTCATAAAAAATTAATCGAAGCTGCTTTTACATTTCTTTCGGAATAAATTGATCACTTTTATCAGTTCTTGTTTTTCCTAATTTTTAAATAGTTTGTGTTTATTCATGATGAATCTTTAACAAGTTAACACCGTTTAATAGCTTTCTTTTTTTTAAAATTCAGTTTCACATAAACTTTTAATTTTCTATAAATAGCACAATTTTTTTCAAACTAGAGTATTTCACTAAACATATACACTCCTCAAAAGTGAAATTGCAACACCAAGAAATAATGCACGTAGCGTCATGCAAATTTCAGGAGCGATAGTAGTGAGATGGATATGCAAATGATTAAATTTGCGCACGCATCTGATCACGTGGTACGCATATTCGGGCTATAAAGGCCAGCAACTTTCCCTTCTCATAAACGGCATCTGAGGTTTTGCGTAGCATTTGCGACTTTCGAAAAAGCGTAGAAAATGCCTTTGAGACATCGGCGAGCTCAATACCATCAGTTAACGACCGGGTAACGTGACCGTATAATCGAACTCCGTGAACTTGGTTTGTCACTGCGCGCAATAGCAACTCGTGTTGGGCACAACGTGAGTACCATCCAACGTTGTGTCACACGATGGATTCAGGAAGGTCTACGTGCACGCCGAAGAGGAAGTGGTGCGCACAGGTGCACGTCAGAGCGCACAGACCGGCGTATTCGCCAGTTCACTATTCGAGACCCTTTCTCCACGGCACGTGCCATCCGAAGCCGGTTGCCTTCAGGAGCAGGCGGATCTGTGTCCACCCAAACCATGCGCAACAGATTGCATGAAGTACAGTTACGTGCACGGGTACTAGCAACAGGGATACCGTTGACCGTTTTTCACAGGGCTAGACGCCCGGCGTGGTGTCATCGTCATCGTACCTGGACCATCCAATGGCATCGGGTATTGCTCACGGATGAATCTCGTTTCTGTTTGTGGAGATATGACGGCTGTCGACGGGTATGGCGGCGACCCAGAGAACGCTACGAACCAGCTCATTACGCTGAGAGTCACAACGGTCCTACACCGAGCATCATGGTATGGGGTGGCATAATGTTTGATCGCAGAACGCCCCTGGTACACATTCACGGCAGTTTGACAGCGGACCGCTACGTCACACAAGTTGTGTAGCCTGATGTTCTGCCCTTGTTGCAGGGCGCAACCAACACGGTATTCCAGCAAGACAATGCCATGCCACATGTCGCACGACGAACTCTTAACAGCCTGACTGGATTTGACATCCTTCCCTGGCCGGCAGCCTCTCCAGATCTGAATCCCATAGAACACCTATGGGATCTCATTGGACGTGGCATGAACAGGGGACCAATGGCGCTAACCATCGATGATCTATGCACAGCAGTGGATGTGGCTTGGCAAAGGTTACCTCAGGCAACCATTAATGGAGTCATTGATAGCATGCCTCGCCGGATTGAGGCCTGTATAGCTGCCCGAGGTGGCCACATTAGATATTGAATAAATTGCTTTATAATGATTTTATTAGTCTGTTTTTTTAATCATTTGCATATCCATTTCACTACTATCGCTCCTGAAATTTGCATGACGCTACGTGCATTATTTCTTGGTGTTGCAATTTCACTTTTGAGGAGTGTATATAATAATACTTATCGAACTCTTAAAAAACTATTTTAATAATTTTTCAAAAACTTAAAAGTCAACATTAAAAAAATTAATTGCATTAATTTGGTGCAAAAAATTATCAAACTCCTAAATTTTGTCCTTACTGTTTATTTTTACTTTTATATTAGATTTTGTTTTCTCCGTTGTAAAATATACATAGTAAATGTAAGTTACAAAAAGCTATATTATGTTATTAAATATATGAAAAACTTAAAGGTAATTTATTTGAATAATTTGAAACAAGCACTATATGAATAAAGGTAAAGAATAATCTAAAAATATATTTTAAAAATATATTATGTATAAAGCGCTAAATCGCCTAAAAAGAAAGAAATCATTCGTTTATCAATGATCAACTCTTTTCAACCGTATGGCAACCATAGTTCAACTGTTTCAGATGGTTGTTGAACAGAAAGTCGAAGTTGGGGTTGAGTTGATGGTTGAATTGAACGAATTTTCGCTATGTGTGATATGGCCTTCAGTTTTATCCAAGTAGTGAAAATAAAATGCAAAAAGAGCATCCCACAGATCTTTGATTCTTTCTAAAACACATAAAATGTACACCCACCTATGGTCTGGTCTCTTCAAGGGCTTAAGTTTTTTAATGGCAAGGGATTCATAGATTTTGAAAAAAATTTCTCTTTTACTGCAGCTTTTCATATCAAAATAGATGTCATCAAACATATCTTCTTAGTATCTATCAAAACACGAAGAAAATTTTTTTGCACAGTTATTAGCTGTGTGACATGTGTCACCATCAATATCTAATAAGTGGGGTGCTTGGTTTGATCGTAGTCTGGTTTCAACACCCTTTTTTTCCACGCATGGTGTTACATGAGTCCATTAATACACTAATTAAGTTTGCCCATGGAATATTATTATCTTCAATAGTATTAACAACTGCTTTAAAAACAGCTTCTGAATTGCAAGATTCTATCTTTAGAGATGCAAAATGATGAACTACAACTTCATTTTGATAGTTGTCATAAAACTGCACCAATATTGCCAGTATACTTTCTTGAGCATTGCTAGTACTTTCATCCAAATTGAGAGAAAATGGAGTCTCCTTTAAAGTTTTAATGAAATTTTCCTTAATAGTTTTTGCGAGCCCATATTTCATCTTATAACATGCAGTAGTCCTGGACATACCCAACGAGTTTAGTGCCGTCTGATCGCGGCTCAACTGTTTGCAGAGTTCAATTAAATTGGGAGCTACATTGAAAGAAAGAGAATTCTCGGCGATAAACGAAGTTATTAATACCTCTTGGCGTGTTTTACTTGTCACTATATCCAATGGCCGAGCATCAGTCTCCAGTAAGTCATCAGTATCTTTTAAATTAGCATAATTACTTAAAGTCATTGAATGTCTAATGCACTTTGAATATTTTATGTGCGTCACAGTTTTAGAATGATTTGTGAAAGCCTTGAATCCTTCCCCACCTTACTTCAGCAGTGAGTTACAAAAAACACAATATGTTTGTCCAGCAACATTTATTTTCTTGCACCATGTGCTGATGGTATCCCCATTACCATCTCTCCGTTCAATCCAATTCCACCTAAATGCATTCCGGACACCTTCTTCTAATTGTATAATATCACTATTTATATCGAGAAATTTCGTAGTGAAATTCTCTTGCGTACATAAATAAAAAAATATTTCAATAAACGAAACGAAAAATTTACACCTGCATCAATAAATGAAACGAAAATTTTACACAACGGAGAAAAAAAAGTTGAGAAGTGATCAATGACAAATAGCTAATACGGCGAAAAATCCCCCTTCTCTACCTTTTGGCGCCACGCCAGGAGAGATAAGACCTTTGAACCCAGAGTCACGTGATCGCACATCTGGTCAAACGAAGTCTCTCCCTTTTTTTCTGCCCTGCCTACTTGCCGAAAAGAATCCAGAAGAGAATGTCCGAGAACCGAGGGAATGAGTCATAACTCGAAATAGGGAAAGAACAAAAAAGAAGTTTTCTCCCCCTTTTCACGCATTATCACTGCCTTTGGAGAAAGAAAGGAAAAGTTTTCACCACACACACTGACCTTGCGTTTTCTGCTTTCAAAGCAAACAAAATTACCCAGATCAAAATAAATAATTCATTATTATTCCTACTTCCTTTTGAACGACGATCCCCGGAATTTCCGGGTATCGAAGTTCAAAATCCCTGCAATTCTGGGGTTTCCCCGGAGCACAGACACCCCTGAACTTAAAAACATAAAAAGGCTATATGCCACATACCTTTAAAGGTATATATGCATATATACCTTAAAATGTGATACTTAAAAATAATTTATATCTATTTAATTGCTAAAAAAAAACTATCTCTGAGTTTCCGAAACACTTTAAGAACTGTACCAAAAACAGATAGGGAAACAAGTGGACTAAGCGCAGAGAAATTTATAGTTATTAGCATCACCACATTTTAAATTCTGTTTATTTTTACTATCTAAGAGATAAGTAGGAAAAAATAACATTCCAGGCAGTACCTTATTCGGGTCATTTTCACATAGGAAAAGAATACTTTCTTTATTGTTAAATAAAGGATAATTATTTTGAACACAATTTCCCCATTTATTAAATAACTAAAAAATATTTTGGTATAATTTTTGCTTAATTTTATTTAATTGTAGCAAAAACTGACTTGCTACTGAAGGTAATTATATTCAACAGAACCTTAATTACTTTCACCTTAACTAATTTGATCATAATTATTTTTTTAATGAATAATAAAAAAGATATTCCAAAATATTGATCTGATATTTAATATAAATACAGAAATTACATTTATATAATTCTCTGACGTTTACATGAAATCCTTTTTCTGTCTGACAAAGACCTTTAACACTAGAAGACTGACCTTGAGTTCATTGATTGCGGTCATCATTTTTGTATTATAATTAATTTAAAACTCAATACAGTGTGGGGATAAGCTACTGACAGTGTCAACTGTTATCTATCTAAAGGTACCTCCAGATAGAATCAAGTTAACATGTCTTATATACAAGTGAATTGGAATTGAATAACTCTAGTGGTAGCTACGCTACACCAGATAATAAAACTTGCAAGAAAAGAAATAATTAAAATATTTATGATAAAAATCTAGGTACTTTGAATAAATATTTTTTCATGACTATGGTTAATGTTTTTAAACCTCAATACATACCTTTGAACTACTATAAAATCTCTATAGTTTTAGAATACATTTCTCCTAGTGGTGTTAAAGGTAATGAGTTTAATAAATTAGAATTCCAAGAATTTTTCACCATTTCATATAAATAATTTAAATTGATAGATTAAAGCTCATATAAAGAAATAGTAGTGCTCTAAAGTAATGGTAAAAGTTTTATAAAAATTTTATTTGCTTTAAATTTTTTTATTTAGTTCACTACCATTGATAAATATATTTCGTACAATATTTAAATGTTAAAGGATATGTCATTATAACAGAAAAATCAAATATAATATAGATACTTTGCAAGTAAAAAAAAATCGCATTTTACAACATTTAATTTAGGTTATGGATATGTCTATAGTCATACTAAAACAAAATTTTTTAGGAAGGTGTAAATAAAGCGTACCGCCAGAAAACTTGCAAGCCGTTATTCCCCAAGTAACTGTTTTCACTGCGCATACTAAAGTTTTGACTAAGCTTCTACATTCTGCAATGTTACAAATAGCTGCCTGAGAAGCAGGAACACCAAATTTCGTCTAAAATTAAAGAAAACTATTAGAAAATATATACATTTAAAGCAATGAAACATTTCACTAATATTAAAAAAATTATTAACAAGATAACAATTTTTTTAATAGTTAATAAATAATGATTTAATGAAATGTACAGAAGCATTAATATGTTTGTGTGACTACAGCACTTTTAACACCTTAATGATAGACTTTTTTTGCATACATGTTTCCTTATTTCGAAGAATGAATAAAAATATAAGTTTCTAGATGCATTATTTAAATCTATTGCAACATTTTTCAACAAACTATTAAGAAATTACTCTTATAGAAAGTATACTTTGCTTCATTTTATTTTAACTTATACTTATGAACCTGAAACCTATGAGCTCTGTCAAGACATATATGGATGAGTACACATACAATTAATGTCAAGGAACAAAAATTAATAAAATATTCTTAAAGTTGATTATAAAATTATTATGGATGGTATAAAATGTTTTACACACAATGTATAAAATATTATATGTTAAAAATTAGGAAGAAAAAGATACTAAAAATATTTGAGCCTGCTTTTTAAATACTGTTGTTTCCAAATTCTAGCGTAGAAACGTTTGTTTGAATGCAGAGTGAAAAATTATTGATTCTGCTGTTAATGTAAAAAATAATACAAAGACACAGAAATGGAGATTTTATACTTAAAATATATTCAAGGTTCTTATTCAGTTATAGAATTAAAATTCCCTAACTGGTTTTCGAGAAAATTTCAAGATTATATTATTGCTATACAAAACAATATTTCTTTAGAAATATTATATTTTTTTTATTCAAACTCACTTTTAAATAGCAAATATGTCTAATATTAAATTTTGTAAAATCTATTTTATTTCCCTAGGTAAAGGGTTTGACACAAATATAAATTATATATAAAATCAATATCTAACGAGGACCCATACCGCACACCCTCGGTCCCTACACAGACTGATCCAAGTAGTCACCCACCCGCACACTGACCGCAGCCAATGATGCTTCTGAGTTTTAACGATAAGTCCACTGCGGGACTATTATAAAATGCAGATCTGATTTTCCCTCATTAATTTTTTTGCGACAGAAAGAATCATAAAAACATAACACAAATCAGTACTCTAATTTCAATAAATTCAAAAATTCAACAATGTTACTACAGAATTTTAAAAACAAAAAAATAAAAACAGATGTTGAACTTATTTACTTTGAACCTTATTGGCTATTTAGTGCTATAGTCCAATTTGAAATAGGTTGTTTAGTTTCTAGGTTTGCTGAAAGATTTTTCCAGGTTCCAACCTAACTTTGTATTTTTCCATCTCTTATTTTTCTTTAAATAAAATTCCAAGACAATTAAAAGGTTTTTCTTAGGCTATAAGATTTTTGATATTTTAAAGAATAAAAACATAAAAGCATATGGAAGTAAAATTGGACCCTTGAATAGTAAACTGTTTAAGAACCCAGTCTACTATAAAACAGAAGTTCACTATATCCAAATTCTTCGAAAAATTATTTCTTAGCATATGACAGTAGTATTGTTGGAAATCGTGATTATGATAGTAAATTATTTATTTGTAAATTAAATCCTTAAATATGTAATAAATTAAATATCTAAAAAAAAATATAAATAATTTTTATATTCTATGGAAGATGGATATTCAATTTGATGTTAAGTAGAGTTTACCACTTTTCCTAACAATTATTAAAGAACCTAGTATTTTCTAATCCTCATTTTCTGCCGGAAAAAAATTCAGAACACTTAATTCAGACAGGTAAGAAGAGGAACGTGCTGCTTAACAACTTGTTTCTTCTTCTTCTTGAGCCTTACAGCCTATGACAAGCCAAGTTTTTGCCATCTTGATTTATTCCGTGTCATAGCCTTCTAGTTAGTTATTCCTATTATTAACAAATTGTTAGCCTAGTTTTAAAACAAAAAGCATACAAGAGTAAGATTTGACACAAAAAATGCAGTCACTTGCAATCATAATTCCTGCCCTGCAAATTTAAAGTCAGAGAAATAAAAAAGAAAAATGGGAAATTAGAACACACTATAAACAAATTACAAATATTTCAGCTGTCCACTATAAACATATAAAATAATGTTAAATGGGAGTTCACTACAACTGAATGTTCACCATATTTCGGGTTCATCTTAGCAGGGTTCAACTGTATTAATTATACGAAAATGCAATTCGGATTTTTTTTTCCTTCTAAAAAGTAACAGTAATGATAAAAACCTTAAAATGCGTAAACACGACTGCTTTCTCAAATCTTACTTATTCATCTGGTCGGTCTAATAGACCACCTGAATGGAAGTCTTTACCGGGAGGACTCCAGGAGCATAACTAAGTGGATTAACATGATATCCTGAGCTGCAGATACAAAAGATGTCACATTTGAAAGGGAGGCAACTATGGGAGGAGCAGAGTGTGAGTCAGAAATAGCCAAGATTTGATGTTTCAAAGGCTGAGCACTAAAATTCAGAAGAATATAATAAAATTAAAAATTTTCATACTTTCAAAAATTTCATGTATTAACTTCAAAAATTCTTCAATGTTTTTATAATAATTTTAATTTATATAGATGTAACTTTAAACATGTAGTAAATGAGTTTAAAATCCTATAAAGAAAACGAAGGATATAAAAATAAAAAATTTTCAAAGAAGTTTTTTCTATTTAGAATTAAAAATGTTTGTGTTTTCTTTTAGTATTTAAAATTCTATGACAAAATATAGGGCAGGTATTTACTAAATATCTAATTCATCTGAGTTAGAATTATAAATCTAGAAAAAAGACCATTTTAATATAGCACAGCATATTTGTGCGTTGAAAATATGCAAAATACCCTAGAAGAGTTTTTAAGTAAAAACAGTATAGATATGTACTAACAGAGATAGTTCTCCCATTCACAAAACTTGATGAGATAATGAGAGAGGAATAAAAGGAACAGTTTTTGAGAATCTTCAGTTTGAACTAACTAATAGTGACTATAAAAAAATTTAAAAAATTTTACCGACGGTTAAGGTAGTTGTAAGGTATGAAAATTCTTTAAGGGGATAATAATAAATGAAAATAGATATTCGTACACCACTTATTTTTTTAAATCTTACTAAATAAATTCAAAAATTTGTCCAGAATTTAAAGATTGATATGTATAAAATTCATTTCTAGAACGAAAAAAAAAAGCTTGGTGAGTAGGTGTTTAACATTGAAATTGCTCGTTATGTTCGCACTTTGTCTGTTGGCAATAATATAGATAGAAATTTATTTGCATTAAAAAATTAAAAAATAAAGTGGATGCCTCTTAATAAAATAAGTTTCATTCTTGTGTTTTAATTATAAATATGTGTGACAAGAATGATTTCTAAAATGCATTTGCAGTTATTAGCACTGAACAGATACAAATTCTTTAAGACAATATTTATATAATATATATTAGACAATATATATTATATCGACAATATTAAAATTAGTATTATTTAAGACAATATTAGACAGTTGAAAATATCCTTCAAGTTTTTTTTTCTACTCTAAATGACTAATACTGGTCAAAAGATGTTAAAAACAGTGGATATTATTTTTTTTCAAGGAGTTATTACATTTTCAAATTTTATTGTGAATACAAGCGCTATAAGCAACTATATAAATTTAACAGAAAGTAAATGTTTACTTACGCTTTTTTCTGCAGAACAGGCAGTTGCAGCTTTTCAATAGTTTTAAAACCAAAACTTCAAGCATCCTCATTAACAACTCACGGCTATAAATAAAGCATAAATTTTTTTCAAAATATAATAAACATCATAGATGACTTTTTACTGCTTCATACATATTATGCCAGAGCTAATGTTGCTACAAATATTATTCTTATGGAAATTACTAATTTGCAAAAGAAAAAAACCTTTAATATTTCTACAATAGACTTAATAGTTAGCAGAGCACAATTTTCATTGCCAGATCAACAAAACTAGTTATACTATCATGAATTATAAACTAGTTATAATACCATGAAATAATCTGAACTGAAATACACTTTAAGAATAGTTAAGGTATAAAAATGGTTGAAATTCGTAGCTAGAAGAATATAATGTGAAAAATACAATGCATTTCATGGTTGAAAGTATAAGGCTTTGATATGCTGCCAGATTCTCATGGTTATTGACATCATATTTTTATAGACATAAAAAGTGTAACAAAATAAATTTAACTGCACAAGTAACTCTCATGATTTTATTAAAATGCAACTATTATTCACACAATAAAAATTCTTCATAATTTAAAAGCATTATTGCCTTGCATTATAATAAATTTAATCAGTGGCCTAAAATTTATATTTTATTAATAAGAAAAAAAGAACTTACATTGACATTTTCTTGATCAGATCATATTCTAATGCATTCAATTAAATTCAGAATAAGCATACAAGACATTGTTTGAATTGTAGTTACTAAAGATTCATCATGAAAATTTTTTGAGAACACATTTACAGCCTTAGCCAGAACCTTCAACTATAAATGTTGTCCTACATGATGCATAAGATCAGCTAAAGTACTATAAGCAAAAGGCCTAAAAATATACAAGATTCTTACATTAAAATAAGTAATACTACAGTCAGAAAAGGCAATTAAAGCACTGTGAAACATAATACATTTAACGAAAATTATAATTTAGAATATATTTTCCAAGCCTCATAATAAATCAAAGAAAAAATCAGAACAATTTTCAAGAAAAAAAAATAAAGATATACTTTGGAACAGTACACATTGTTAAACTAATTTTAAAAAAAAAGCAAATGACAAAGTAAAAAAGTATATTTTGTTCTACTAAAACAAACATCATTAAATGTTACAAAATGTTGGTTGTTAAAAATTTAAATAAAGTTAGAGTAGAATCAATTAATGCATAGGCAAAATTACTATGATACTGAGATACGAAATACACTATTTTGCAAAAAGAAAGGAGAGAAAAAAAACTTATATTACAATACAAAAATTGTCATTCTATAAACCTTTTCTTTTTCCAGGTAGTTTATTATTATTTTAAACAAAATGAGATAATTCAAAGAGCAACTAAAATCTAAGTGCTTCTATTAGCCCACAGACCACACAATAAAAGATCTCTAATATATGTAGTTGATAGACGGTCCCTAAGTTGAAACTGTTAAATTCTGAAATTTTTACTAGCATCATCAATCTATATTAAAATATATTAAATCTATATTAAAATAATAAATAAATTCTATCTATATTAAAATAATAAATAAATTCTATCTATATTAAAATAATAAATAACAATTCCATCTATGTTAAAATAATAAATAACAAAAAAATTTTGAAAACCAAAATCACTTTATTCTATAAATCAAATCTTTTAAAGTTCATGCTTGTAGAAAATGGGATGATCAGAAAATACACGAAAATCGGGAATATTAGATCAAAAAGTTAAAAACAAGATCACATTTTTTTTATCACGTCAATCTGGAATATCAGGACAACTGTGAACTCTAAGGTTTTTCAGGACAAGAAACATTGATGATGTTTTTGTGTCTCACTGAATCATCTCATTCAGTTTAAAACAATTTGATAAGAAAATAAAAAAAATTTGTACAAATAAATTTATTGCAAATAACTTGAAATACAAAATTTAAAGCAGAGGCTTAGAAGATTATAAAACTAGATGCCAAGTAAGCATAACAGAACACTTAATTAGGAACAATATATTTGACAAATTAGCATTTGGAGGATACTTTGAGAATTGCAATAAAACACAATTCATTAAATATTGGCATGTTAAGTAAAGCAAAAACAGAGTTTAAAAAGTCACATAATCTCTTTAATTAAACTTTTATGTAATTTTTTCATGCTGTTATATTGTAGATATTTTTAGCATCTCTGCATATTATGATTCATTCATTTCAAAGAGCAGTAAATAGATAAAATAAACTGATTATATCTTAATTTAATCTAAATTTTTAACAAAACACAAATATGTTAGAATTAGAAACTTAAGAACCTATATTAAAATCAATTATCTCCCTCTTGCAATTGAATTTCTAACTATATAGAAAACTGTAACTTCTCTTGAAAGAAGGGTTAAAATAAATTAAAAATAAATTTTCTTTGCAATCCCCCCCCCCCCTCTATTAAAATATAGATACTGTGCTGGACATGACAGAAACAAACCTGTTAATTGATATATGATTTAAAAAGTGCTTGATAAAATAACTAGAGGAAATGAGTTTAGAGTTTTTGGAAAGAGCATACAACCCTTTTTTTGCCTTTTAAAAAACTTATGAACATTTCTAGTTAGAATTCAAGTTTTTCTCAAAATAAACAGAAGTTTTATATAGATTTTTATTACAATAAACCAAACATTAAAAAAAATTCCAGATAACATATGGGAATTCGTTAAATTAAGGTTAGCAATCTTTTTCAAAAACTCTAAGAACTAACTGCAACAACTGTATATTTTCAACAGTAAAACAGGATAATAAACAAGACTCAATATTCTAAAATAAATCTCATTTGTCATCCTAAACTCTTTCAGAGAATGATTCTCTTTAAAACAATAGTAATTTGTGTTGAAATTATGTTTAAAGTGAAACTTAAGAATTGGAGAAATCTGTGAGTTTGATAAGCTCAGCTCCAAGGAAATGAGATGCTCTAAATAGCAACTAGCAGTTCATGAAGACCCCTAATTTTCAAGTAAAATACATAAATTTAAAAAAAGAATTCCTGAATAGCTCTTCTGGAATTGTTTGTTTTTAAACACCAGTGATCTTCAAAGCACCTTTGAGCATTAGTCTGTTTTTGAATTGTAAGCTGAAAATAATAAAATCATCATAAAATCATTTTCCCCCTTTGTTATTTAATAGAAAAGTGGGTAGTAAGGAAATTTTGGAATATTTATCTCAGAGGCTCAACCCTTGGAGGGCTAATAACATTCTTGAAACTAAAAACCAATTAAATATTAAAACTATTATAAATTAATGCTAATAATACATACAGCCCCCCTTTTTGTGGTAAACATAGTTGATCTATAACTACTAATAATTAAATATTTGAATTCCAACTTCCACAAACTTAAATAAACTAAAAGCAAAAATAAAAAAAAAAAAGCTTCAAATTTTTTTAATAATACATATTTAATCGAGTATTCTTTATAGGATATTTAAGGCTTATTAACTTGACTCACTTAAAAAATGAATTTTTATTTACTGTTCGAATTAGACATGTAAGACTTTTTTGGAGGAAAACATAATTCACATTGAATAAATATATAAAGAAATAGTTATTAATGTTGAAAATTTTTTAAGACTTTTACATTATTGAATTTTTGTAATATCGTAAGAACTATACAAGGATATTTTTTCAAATGAAACATTTTTTATATTATATTTTTTAATTTAAATATTGATAGCAACTATGCCATTGAGTTCATAGTTATGAAAAGTATTTTACTCTCTCTTAGCAAATAATAGATATATAACAACATAGTTTATTTTTAAAATAACAGTATTTAAATTATAGATTATTTTAGACTGAGAAAGACTTTTAAAATATAATTTTGCTATTCTTGTTTCAAAAAATGCTGCTATTACAAAAACTTCTACAAATTTCCTTTTCTTAGAGTCATTAATTTTTAGATATAATTAGTAAGATATGTACAATTCTGAAAATGACGCAAAAATTAAAGAATTTCTCAAAAATAAGGAAAACTCGTACACACAGAGAACATTTTAAACAGAAATATTTTTCAAATGGTATCTAAAGTAAACATTTTTTTAAAAAAATGAGTCATTTATAAAAAAAACATGTTTTAGAATAAAGGAAAAAACAAGACATATTTAAGTAATAAAAAAAAGCATTTACTATCTCAGTTCTGTGGCTAAAATATGATGGGCTGCTACAAGCAATTCTTTGCACAAGTGGGCAACTTCTTGAGGACATAGATACAACAATCCTATCATTCCTTTAGCACACTGTGAGGAATGTTCATTCACAACATACTACAAAAAAATAATCAAATTAAAATCACAGCTGGGTTAAATTATTATCATAATTTGAATTAAAATTAAATTAGCAACTAATTTGGGTTAATATTACTCAGATAAACATAAATACAGTGCATGCTGCCTATTAAAATCACATCCATTTTGAGAACACTTGATTTTAAAAAGCAGCAAATTTTAAAAACCAAAATGCAGGAAAAAGTAATTTCAAAGTTGAATTTCAAACTAAACTAAATTGATTAAAAACTAAATTGATTACTACATTTATGTTTTATTTTTACAAAACCTACATTTGACATTAACATTAGCTACATTTTTTAACTTAGAGGAGGATTATAAAATATTATATTTGATAAGCAAAATTTCAAATTAAAAATTCACCATAGTTTGAAAGCATATAAGAGTTTCTAAAACATTAAATATCCTTTTCTTTTCTGTAAAGTTCATTTTAAGAAATCAAGAGCTTTTTTGAAATCCATTGAAGTTAGATTTATCTCATTGAATGATTGAGGATCCTTGACATTGAATGATAGGCATTTTAAAATTTTTCTTAGTACGTAAATAGTTTTCTTTTGGATTCCTTTAGACTCTCTTTTTCCTAATTTTTTTAACTTTTGCCCTTCAATTTCAACACAAAATGCAATCAACACCAGAAACTTTGTTCATAGAGAACAGACAAAAAAATTATTATTTATATGTATTCAAAACTTGAGAATATAGAAAATTCTAATCATTCAAACAAAAAACTGCAAAGTTTTTCATTGTTATAAACAAAAGCCTTACAAAATGTTGTCTTTACATAATGGTAATAATAATTTTATTAGAAGATGGTTTTCACATAGTTTGATATTAAAATGACTCCGTTCTTGCAGATTTAATAGTAAAAAGCAGCTAATTTTACAATTCAGTGATTTTATAATTGGAGGTTCCAGTATTAATGATACAGTTAAATCACAGTAGTAAAAAATAAAATAAAATGGGCAGAATTTTTTTTTATGTTCACAACATAATAAAATGATTTTAATAATCAGAAAATATTCCAGTAGTCAGAATAGTTCTAAAAAAAATAAATTTCCTCCTTCATTTTGAACCAATAAACAAGTAAGCAAGGAAATACAGGGGGGAATTAATCAAATATATCATATCAAGTTAACTTTATTTTTATTAGCATGACTTTTCAATTTATTTTCCCTTTTAATGAGTTCTAGATAATATATTTTGTAATATACTTTGCACATTACCTCCATTTAATGTCTAAAGAGCAAATAGTTCAGCATCAGGGCCATTTAATTTATAAAGTCAAAAATTTGATTCCTAATGCATTGTGCAGAATTTTTTTATCATATTCCATGTTTCATTATATAATTACCAAAAAAAATTCTAACTAGCAATTAATATGTTAAACGCAAAATGTATTGAAAAAATGAGCCTGGAAAATTAATTTTTCAACTAACATTATTAAGTACTCAATGTAAAGATAGCTCATAAATTTGCTTGAAAGTAATCCCCCTGTTGACAACAAATCATATATTCTGAAATCATTAAAGTGTACTAAATCACTCTCACAACAGCCTGTTGTAGGTCAGGAGGGTCATAAAAGCTAAAATTCTACAATTCCTAACCAATGGCATGATTTTGTCAATGTTAAGCACAAGTTGTTTTTTCTTCCTAAAACAGCTCACACTTAAGGATCTAAAACCTCATGCCAAGATTGAGAATCCATCCCCACTCCAGCACATGGATAGCTTGGTGCCTTTGACCTCTGAGTCGATTTTGAAATCATATCTGTGAGTATTAAAGTGTATTTTAACATGTTGAGGTTCACATCAGCCATCAGTGACTGACACTGAATCTTTTGTTTTGGTCGTGTCAGTCACCGGTGAGTGACAATGTTTGATATAAAACAGAAAAAATTAACATTGTTTTAAGTAATTACAGAAAACTTATTCAAAATTTGCTTAACTTTTATTTATTACAGATCACATTATTATTTATTTAAAATTTCTTAGTATTGTGCTCAACATTGTTATACCACATTAGAGTACTTCTCAGCAGCAAAGGGATTTCCTTAAAAACACAGGATAAAAAATATTTATTCAAAAAATAATGAATAATTCTTAGTATATTAGTCATTAACCTACTCACTTGATATATTTTAACTAGGTAAGCTAGAAAGGATAATGTTTTTATCTATGCAGCCATAAAGTTAACATAAACTTCTTTGTTGAAAGATGGATTGCTCCTAAAATAAAACAAAACAAAAAATAAAATTTCTGCAAACATTCTGCATTTTGTCTGCTTTTTCTCCCCAAGAACAAATTAAATGCACAAAATTTAATGTTTAACTTTGTCCCACCTAGTCATTGAACATAAAATTCTTTCACAGAATACAATTGAATGAGTAAAAACAATAATGTAGAGTTTTACTGTATAAAACCACTCTGACTTGATCATTTGGTATAAAATATAAAATAAGTAAAAAAGAAAGACATTAAGGTATATCCTGCATGCAAATAGTTAATTTATAAAGTTTTTCTCTATATTTTCTGCAATATTTTGGCTGTAAACATTATGAAAATAAAATTAAAATGACAAGCGAGCCAAGGATAAAAACAACAATCAAGATAAAAATCAAAATCAATAAAATAGATTTTACAGCGAAAATCACGCAAGTTGACCATTTGTAATGTACCAATTTGATGGCCTAGTTTGAGAAGTGGTCAGTATATTAAGAGGTGATGCAAGAGTGGTGTTAATTATAGCCTTGGTATACCTAGTGGGCTGATCACTTAATAGGTTATATTGAACTCCATAGTAAAATGTTTGTTTCAATTAAGAAAGTTTTATTTTTAATAAGTGTAACAATGTAATAAAATACATTATACACAATATCGTCAATATTCTTTAGACTATTTTTTGAGTTAAATATATGACATTGTTTTAAGATATTTGGAAAAAAACTTACTCACATTATGCAATATTTTTGCTGCAAGCCTTTTCAAAGAAAAAAAAAAAAAAGACATTCCAGCTTTAATCAAGTATAAGAATAATGAGACCAATAAAATAAATCTGATTTCATTTGGATACAAGATTTGCTTTAATTAAAAAAGATTAACAAGCTTTTATTTTTTAAAAAGATTTAAAAATATAAAATTTTTTGTAATATTGATAAATATTTCTCAGATTAACTATTTCTTAATTAAATTATGAGCTGGTTGTAAGATATTTAAAAAAATATTATATTCCAAGTTTAGGTGATTTGATCCAAACAGAATAAGAATTAGAAAATTATATATCCAAATTCAGATGTATTTTATCAAAGAGAATACATTATCGTTATCTTATATAGGACATGCTGTGAATTAATTGAAACTTTATTGGAAGTATGAGTTTTTCTATAAAATTAGAAAATTATTTTTTAATGACTGTTCTGAAATTAATCAAAATTATATATTTTAGTGATATTTCACAAATCAAAACTTAAATTAGTTTTTATTTAGAAACAGGAAAATTTTAATAAAACAAATACTTAATAGCAAATATGAGAATCAATGCCAGATTAATCAAAAGCTATGTAAATATTGACAATGATCATTATCAACTGAAAACTGCTTCCAATTTCTGGAATTTAAAGCAAGTGCAACATTTTTAATACTTCCAGAGATTTCTTAGTTATCTTATATAGATAAATTATCATCTAAGAGTAATTTGGCAAACAAAGAGACAATTATTCAATTATTTATCACTTCATAGACTATTTCAACATTGAAGCATAGTCACTAATATTAAACTTTCTATTATCAAAAAATATGTAAGTAATATTAAAATTAAGTCACCTCTGTTGAGTTGTGGGTTGTAAAGTAATAGTTGTCATTATCAATAGTATAAATTCTTAGACATCTTTATGAACACTCATTTTATATAGCTGGTACATCAAGACAAAAATTATAGGTAGCTCTGCCAGTGCTATTAAGGACATAGCTTTTGGGAGTAAAATGACCTGCAAATTAAATCAAACATATAAACAATATAAAAAAAAAAAGAAAAATCACAAAGTAACAATTCTTAGTGTAAGAAAGTATAGAAGAAAGTAATTTTTTAATTTTTAGTTTAAAATTTTTTTTAAACACACATAAAACTGGAGAACCATGTTATTTAATTTGAATAAGAGAACTACCAGTTAAACTTTATTGATACAATAGATTGTTATGCCTTCATTATGGATTCAAACCAACAAAGTATGACTTTTATAAAAGTATGGGTGAGTTCAGGGAAAGGGAGCTTGCTCAAAGTCCCTTCGGTTTCTGAAAAGCAAACAATCATTTGAAAGTTGACTTTTTGAATGATCAAGCTCATATTTTTCCCGTGACATTTTTCTTAATTTAATAATTCTTTTAACAATATTTTAAATAATTCTATTAAGAAAAACAAACGGCAAGAAAAAAATTCAAATTTTTCAAAAATAATAAATACAATTCACGAGCTTTGGAAACCTAAGGAATATTCTTACTGATTCTGGCTTGATCCTTCTGTTTAAAATGCATCAATCAAATTTTCAATTTCTAAATTTCATATGAATTTTTATTTTTTTGAAAAGGATAAATTAAAAAATTGTCTGTGTATCATAGAAAATACTTGTATAAAAATTAAAGTTTATTTTCAAAATATTTTAATTCAAAACAAAATTGTTTGTTAATAAAAAAAATTTAACAACTCTAATCTTTATCTCAAGATTTAAAAAAAAAAAAAAAACAGGTTTTGAATTATATAGCTAGAATATCTAAGAGCAAGTTCCAAAATCTCCAAGGCAGAGAGCTAACCCAATGTAAAAGGACACAGATAAAGAAATAATTACATTAAAACAGTGTCTTGTCAATGACTTAACAAGGTTATTTTTCAATTTTTGTAAGCCATTCAAATTGAAACACAATAAAAACTTAGCTTGTAAAGTAAATTTCCAAATTCTAAATTTAAATTCTTTTTTTAAGCTTGAATATATAATTAAAGACAGTTAAGTCAGCAGCATGTTTTAAAAAAAAATTATAAAACATAAATGTAAAAAAAAAATTTTATGCAATCTGTAGTCAAAAGAAATTGTATGTAAATCTTTCATATTTATTTCATTTAATGTTTATACAGTGAAAGATTAACAATGCTTGACTTTCTAAACAATATTTTAATTTTCATGAAAATTAACATATTGTTATCATTAAAATTAAAATATCTTCAGCTTAATTTAGAACAAGTTTACTCTTAAAAACTTTGTATAAAAAATGCAACAAAAAAGTTAAATAAGTAGAGGAAATTCAAAACTGTGGGATAAGACATCGAACAAAGGATTAAAATTCTTAAATAAAAATTTTAAAAAGTTAAATTTTTTAAGGTTTGTACTGTATCTAATTATTCCAAAATAGTATAATTAAAATTTAAAATCGTAGGTAGCTCCGTAAGTTCTTGTAATTAAGTTGATAAATCCATAGATTAAATTGATACTATTTAATAATAATTAAAAAATAGATTCTTAAGATCAAAATTAATATTTTCTGTTTCTTTTCTCTTCCAGCCTCTTCTCTTGTAATTTATTTAAAATTAATGTTTTAAAGTTGGAGTATATTCCCTACTAAATGCTGAATCTTATTTCCCACTGAAAGGGTCTTGTTTTAATTATAATCATTTTTAACCCTACAAACTTTCTATAAACAAAAGAATTTAACTTGCATTTATTTCATTAACTAGAATACTTTTTTTTTCTTTTTTAAATTTAATTCTATGAACGTTAAAAATTTTTAATGTTAAAATGTATGTTTAAATGGATTTCTGCATTATGTAATGTGATAAAAAAAATTATGAATTTTCCTATTATTTTTATTTATTTCTATTTATCTGTTTTTTTTTCTTTCTCATAAATTGATTCTGGTTTTCTGATTGTATTTTGTTTCCTTGGGTAATCAGTTTTTAATTTTAAACATTTAAAAGCATTTAATTTTATACAAATATATTGCAAGGTTAACTGATAAAAAGAATTTAGTGCCTAGAACAATGATGTTTATAAAAAATTTACTACCTATAATTGCTGTCAACATGCCTGTCTAAATTCTTGGGCATGCAACTCTTCATAGGTCAATCTGCTGTGCATGTGGCCCTTCACTTCAAAAGGTAGTGCACCCCTATTATAATAATAGTAAAATTTTTCCTTAACTTTGAAGGCTTATACAGATTGAAAGCATGCATACTTGATTTTTTTAGATCATGTATGCATGCTTTTGAGATGTTAAAGTAAATACTACCAAAAATTGACCCGAAGTTCGAATTAATTAAGCAAGAAAAAAGATTTTAAGCATGTTTTAAAATTAAATTAGAAAAAAAAATGCTCCTCACATTAAATTTTTTAATGAAGTTACTTCATAACTTTTTTAATTTTACTTGAATATCACTTTTGAAATTTAATAGCATTAAGAATAATAATGAAAACAATTATAAAATGCAATTGAAGTCATTAAAATTAAAATATGAATGAGCTTTAAGAAGGTTTAGAAAGAAAAACAGACCTTTTTATGGGCTCCTAAAACCATATTTAAATTTAAGGCTTTTTAGGAATAGAAACCTTTTTATACTTGTGAATAAGCAAATTTTTAAATATTACCACAGCTACGACAAATAGCTTAAATTTTATAATGGTTTAGCCTAATAACTACTTTTATTGCTTACTCAGGAAATGAAAGTGAAAAAAAAATTGAATAATGTAATCTACATGCATTTAAAAAGGTTTTAAACACAAGACTTGAAATTTTCATATTATATGAACTAATGATTATTTTAATAACTAATAAAACTGATTCACAGACGTTAAAATTATTTTTACTCACCATCTGGGTAGTTGAATTCGGGATTCTTTTTCCACTTTTCTCAATTTGAATCTGTGTTATGGTAAATGTTTCTTTCAATAAAAGTTCCAACGTAGTTGCCGATAAATCTTTTACATTTGGAGTAGGCCGTAGTTCAAATATAAGATGCAAGTGATTAGGCAGTTCTTTGTAAATATTCTTTACATAAAGCAGAAACATCTGTATCTAAAAATAATAGAAAAATCACAAAAGCTTAATATTTTTTGCAATTTAGAATATATTTTCTTCTTTCAATCGGTATGTAGCATGATAATGTAACCAACTGATTTCATGATTCTGTTAAGAATCATACTATTAATAATCATACATTATATTAATGCTCTTTCAAATATTTTGCCTTTTTTAATACAGTAGGGAACCGATTATCCGGAACGATCGGGACCATCGCTATTCCGGATAACTGATTTTTCCGGTTTTCTGAATCGCTACAAAAAGCCGTTTTTTTATTGTTAAATCCAACTAAAAAAAAATAATATTTGGAAATAATCTTAAAAAGAAGAA
The DNA here is from genome assembly GCF_982258835.1 of Parasteatoda tepidariorum. Taxonomy (NCBI): domain Eukaryota; kingdom Metazoa; phylum Arthropoda; class Arachnida; order Araneae; family Theridiidae; genus Parasteatoda; species Parasteatoda tepidariorum. The sequence goes on along the minus strand of NC_141755.1, from coordinate 135,369,476 downwards.
AAAACGATGGTTAATGATTATTTCCAAAATGATGGTAAGGTAAACATCTTTTAAAAAAGAAAGAAAAATCCTAAAATCTTATCAGGAAAAAAAATTATTTTTTTTGAAAATGGCGGGAAAATTTATCGAATTTCGTTCCGGTTTTTTGGTCTTCCGGTTTTCTGATTTCCGGATAACGGGTACTGTACTGTATAATCATAATTAATATCATGATGTTATATATGATAATTATACGATATGGTAAATACATCATATAATTATTATAATTTCATATGTTATCACAATAAAGGTGGAGCATGTTTATATATCACAAAACTGTATTCATATTGAACAATGCAGAGTATTAAATATTTATACACAATATTTTTTCTTCTTCAATAGAGAGTTTGTCATAAACCAATTCTGATTAAATAAGCAACAGACACTACAAAAGAAAGCGCCTGTAGTCAATCATTTTTAATTAAAATTTTAAAAGAAGAAAAAAAACACATAAACGTTTCATAAAATTTCAACAAGAAATTAAAAAGAATATAGTTTTTTTTTAAAAGAAACTACTGCAGAAAATTGCATTGAGTTAAAATATTTACAAGTGATTAAATTTATGATGAAATCTACTTTATTTTAATACACAGATTTTAATTTGTTGAACCCTATTTTTAAGCGATACAACCATATCATAATTAATATTTTACATGTTTTCTTTTGTTTTGAAGTCACATGTTGATTATACTATTCTTCATAATTTTTTTTTTTTTTTTTGTAAGTTGAAGAGGTGTTAGTAATAGCTAAATTTTTTAAATATATCATTATTTTCACATCACTGTATGCAACCTTTAGATTTCCCACATTTTAATATGCTTGATGTTTTGGTATGGTATATTGTGGTTTAACAGGCCACGCAGGTGAAGAGTACCAGAACAAACAATATAAAATAAGTGAATAAAAAAAGGATTTAAACCATAGAAATAAAAATAAGAGGTTTTAATTACATTAAAAAGATTTATTTAGAACAAATTACCAATGAATGGAGAAACTTATAAACACTGAATGGAGAGAATTTCTATATTTCTCCATAATTCTTTTTTTAATTTATTTTTCTCTACTTAATAAATCATGAAAATTTTAAAGATTTATTTCACACTGGACTTTATACACATAATCAAAAAAGTATAAATAATTCAAAGTACTAATAAAATCTTTCTGTTGTGTTGTGGGGGAATCATTGATATTTCATATCCCCTAATATTTTGAGTCAATCATTCTAAAATTAAAAAGAACCCACAATATATTCATTTTTTTTTCATTAAGACTTTCATTTTATTTAAGTGCAAAAATAACATTTTATAATATTTAAAAAATAAATTTATGATTAAGACTCGTTATAATTATAATTATCGTTATAATTATAATAAGACTCGTTATTATTTTAAAATTTTTTTAAGGATCATAGCAATTTGGATTGGGAAAACAATACTCATTGATATTCCTCAGAATTTTTCATTACATGAAAGCAATATGGAATTCTTTTAACCAATATCTATTAAAAACCTTGAGAAATTTAAACAAGAACATTTTAGGAACAATTTGTCAAGAAATTTCTGTTAAGAGAATTTAAAATGAGTTAACTTTGTGTGATCATTGACATTTATATCGCAAATTACAGGCTTATAAACTTTATTTATAAATTGATTCAAAGCAGAACTATTATCGTCCTCTCTTTCCTCTATTCTTTCCTTCTTTCATTTTATGAAGAATTATTCATAGAAGCATTTATCATTGTAATGGAAGGCTATATTTAAACTTTTAAGTGCAAAATAACTAATTAAACAAACAAGTGAAAAATCTAAAAAAAAAAAATCTCTTATAAGATATATAATTAAAAAAATCAGTAGCTGGAGTAATGTAAAATGATAAATAACTAGTAGTATTATGTATCCTATTAAATGACATCCACTCAAGTCAATATTCTTTTCCCCGTGCAAATGTAAGTTAATAAACCTACAGAAACACATTCCAATCAATGTAATGCAAAAATTTACAAAAGTTGATTAATAAAATAGTTTTCCATGAATCTGTTCATTTGTGAAATATATTAATACAAAAGTGAATTCATTGAAAAAGATAAATCATATAAATAACACATTCTTACTTCGAAGCTGCATGGTGGCCTGAAGGTCTTAAGAAATTCTATGATTATTCTTAAAACTACTGATATGTTTTCCTCATTTTCCACCTAAAATATGAATATTTGAATAAAAATAAAACATCAATAAAATCAGTATAGGAGAAGTCATAAAATTCCAACATTAAACATACAGAGGAAATATATGCTGAGAAAAATATCCGCATAATTTCTCTAAGTTTTTATGAAAGCAACAAAATTCTAAGTTAATAAATAGCAACATTTTATTAGCTAATCTGTTCAGATGTAAATATCAATCTAATGTAGTTAAGCAATTTCTGAAAAAATAAAAAATTTAAAAATTAGTCAAGTATTTAAAATTAAAAATTCGGTTTTGATATGTCAAATTTTATTTTCACTTTAAACTCTGTAACAAAAAGTGCCATTATTTTCCCACAATATGAAGGAAATACAAACTCTTAATCTTTTATTTATTATTATAAAATGTAGAGCTAGAGAAGAAAATTTTCAGTTTTCAAAAAATATTTTCAGCTATTCAAAACTTTTACCAAATAAACTTTACTTTGCATAATTTTTGTAATAACCTCGGAGAAATAAATTTAATTTTAATTAGAATATTATTTATAATTACGGGCTTACAAATCCTGGGCACACGGTTGCCTAAAGACTTACAGTCCAATATTTCAGTAAAATTTAGCACTTTTTTTTAATCAAACAGCATGGCTCATAAAAATGAAATCATAGAAGTTTAAATTTTTCTAGATCCATGCTCTTGATTTTTATGTATTCCAATTATACTCAACAAATAACAATGCATGCAGAACAAAAACATACTGTAAGTTCTTGTTCTGCCTAAAATGTTAGGGAAATTTAATTGATCAATAATTGTTACTATTTGGAAATATACATACTTGCTGGTTGATTTACACACAACTTATTAATTAAAGTTTTTTTTTTAAAATAATATATATTATACATATAATTGAGTCACTTATTAAGAAGATAGTTGTTACTTCCTTCCAATGATTTGAACATTAAAGACAAGATTGGTTTGCTATGAGGTAGCAAATGATTATTTGTAGGGAGCCTGTGAATTATTTCTAAAATTGTCTTACGAAGTTGCCGAAAAAAATAATACAGTTCAGTGGAAATATTTTTTTAAGGAAATCGTAATAAAAAAGCAAATTAAAATATATAATTAAATAATAATTTTAAACAAATATTTTCAAAACCACAACAAGAATCATATTAGTTACTAGGGTTGAGCAACAAAACATTCATTCTTAACCATTATGATAACAATATTTGATTTATATTGAGTAAATTTGAATACATATTGAGTATATGATAATTTTCAATAATGATAAATATCAAAAACACAATTATCAATTACAGTTCTTGAACATCAAAAAATTGCACTCTTCATTGAAAATGATAAATATCGAATGTGATAATTTTAGGAGTATTATTGACATTGATAATTATAGATTATAATATTACGCTGAATTTTATATTTTGCTTGGTTAACAAAAACTTGACCAAAGTCAAAAGTTAAATTTTAAAAATATTGTAATACACTGTGAAATATGTATGTTTCGTGACAATATATCATAATATTAAAATTATAATTAGGTTCGATTAGTTACCTTTTAAAAAAATTGTCAATAAAATATTAGACAACAGACAGAATTTCATGGTTAAAATATTATGTAACAAAAAGTAGAGTTCTCAAATTTAATTTTGAAATTATATAATGAAAATATTAAATATCCTATTTGCCAGTAAATTTAAAAACATTTAATAAATCTCTAAAAACTTGAACAGACAAAAAACTTCAAATACAGTGCAGAACCTCTTATCCGGAAATCAGAAAACCGGTAAACCAGATAACCGAAATGAAATTAGGAACCGGAAATTAATTTTCTTCCTTTAAAAATATTTTTTTTTCCTACAAGATTTTGAGCCTATTTTGTTATTTAGAGCGTACGGCGTATCGAGTTGACGAAAGAACTAATTTAGAGGACGGATCAAAAGCCGTTTGTAGACGAATCTCACATAAGAACAAATAGCTTATATATGTTATTAATGTTAATAATAACATTAGTAACATATATAAGCCTGCATATAATTTTTATTTCATAATTTCTTTCCTTATTTAAACTTAAGTGTATAATTATTTATCATTTCTTATTATTTCTAAAACTATTTCAAAATAATTTCTTAGTTTCGTTTTATAAACATTAAAAAAATGGCATTTTGTAGCGATTCAGAAAACCAGAAAAATCAGTTATCCGGAATCGCGATGGTCCCGATCGTTCCGGATAATCGGTTCTCTACTGTATATTTAAATTTAAAAAAAGGTTATGCACATTATTATTAAATAAAATGCCGAAGATGAAGGCATTAAGTAAGCTTTGTAGCAGGGCAAAGAACAAATCAAGATAGCAATTTAAAAATAAATAAAACTGGACAAAATTAGAACACATTTGGAACAGCAGAGCATTTTTTGGAACAGTAAGTTAAAGAGTACAATTTACTCTACTTAATAGTAACAAAATAAAATTTCACAGCAAAAAATTACTTGTTCATAGCAAAAAGTTTTAACAGTTTCCAGAACAATTTTATCAATACAGAACAAATAATAGTTCCAAATCCAAACATGGAAAAATTTGATGGGACTGTTGCATCAAAAAAATGAACAATATCAATTCGTCAATATTTTACTCATACAAATATATAATTCAAATGTGTAATTAAGTTGAAGATTTCTTTAATCTCTTTAAAGTAGGGTTTCAATGATCTCAAAACAAAAATGCAATGAATATGTCACTTAACATTTATGTAGAACACTAATTTTAGCAAGCAATCCCCTAATTCATCATTTAAAAGTTTTATAACTGCTTGTTGACTGAAATCACATGAAAGAAAACAATCAATATTTGTGCAACTGGGAAATCTTAAAATTTTTTTTATTGTATTTGGTAAAAATAATAAGTAAGCATATCACCCTTGAAATCGACATCATAAAAATTTGATGTTGCAAAATTGCTTATCAATTTTCCTTTCCATTGAATGACTTAATTCCCAAAGAGGTTGAAACAATGATTCCTCTGGGTAAGACTTTAAATATCTAAACCATGTAAATAATCAATAGACAGTCCCTATATTGGAACTATCAAATATTGCGATTATGACAAGCATTTAAAAAAGAAAGAAAAAGGATATTGAATCAAAATTTTTCAATTCTTTAAATCTACTTTCTCAAAAATCTGCATTTTCATTACTGGAAAATCGAATATTCAATACACACAAAAAATTCAGGACAAATACGAATAAAATACTTTATATCAGGATCATCAGGACAATTACTAACCCTGATTTAATCTAATTTTTAAAAACAGCAGTCCTGAATATAAAAACAAAGTGAGATCAAGCGTAAATAGAGAAAACCTGATTATTCTGCCAAGACATTAAAATGAGGTTGATTTCATAAACACAACATAACCTACAGACATTAGCAACAATGGGGTTATTTTTTTAAATACTGTTCAAATTTTGTTACCTTAAACCCATATCAATGACTATTAACTGTGTTCATTAAGTTCATCAGTTATGTAAACTAAATAATTGACAACGTATGAATAAAAAAAACATAAAAGAGTAAAGGAAAAAAATTTAGATTGGCTACCTTCATAAAAAATAATACAGGATATATATAAAAATATGTACATCAAAATATACAAAATGATCCATTGGCATGACATGAAAATACATACAGAAAATACATACATGGGTGGTTTTTTCAGCAATGAACTGTGGTTCTTCATCTTCTAGAACTCTGATGAAAATTTTTATAGCCTGATCCAAAAATGAAGGATATTGTGGATCACTAACAATAGTCTGAAAAAATAAAAGGATACTTTTATTACAAAATTATAACACAAATGTTTCATTAAAATATTCTTTTTATTATTGTTAGTTAAACATCTATTGAAATTCTTTTATTTTTATTTATTATTTAAAAAAATATTTTTATAAACATAGTACATTTGATTTCAATGGTGTGCCTCTAGTCTTTAGGTATCAAACTGTAATGTATCAAAACAAATATTTTTTTTTCTTCATTAGAGTAATAAAACTAATAACATGTGCTTATCATTAATAGTCTATTAATACTAATATAGGAGGGAGGATAAATAGTGTTTTTATGTCTCAGCTTGCTTAAACAGTTTTTAAAAAGCTTTTGAGCCAATCACTTGAATGCTCCTTAATTCTTAGAATTTAAATTCTTATTTGCCATTCAATTAAATTCAATGATCTTCATACAATTGGTGCTAAGACATTAATTTCCAAATAAATAAATTTATCGATATATGGGAAACTAAACTGCTAATTGCATTTAACGTAAAAGAAAAAAAAATTGGTAAAAAAGTGAAAAATGAAACCAAAAAATAGGAGGCAAATTTAAATATCTAGAAAAATGGGGAGGGGTTAAAAAAGGTTCCTGTAATTCGGTAGTCAAAATGGAATTGAATGCTGGGCTTAACGGCACAATGACTTTAATTGTGGCATACATAATCTGCGAAATTATGAAAAATGAACTGTCATTTCTGAAACTGAAAAAATAAATTTCGAATTCCCCATACAATGACATTCTAAATATAGCATTTTACTATATTAAATTTAAACCTTACTTCAAGCTCTCCACTCAATTCTGGCAAAGCTTTCAATTTACTTTCATCCTCTATAAAACAAAAGAAAAGAGGCATAAAGAAAAGAAAAGCATAAATCGTAAGGACTGCAATTATTCATAGGCAAAATTAGTAAACATGCATTAGAAATTTTAAAAAAAACAGAGATTATTCTGTTTTATAAGAACAAGAAATGTTATATTAGAGTTTTCACTTAACGCCACTTAAAGCTTCAGTCTCTAGCTGAGTTATATTCCATAAAATAATATAAATACAGTTGACGCTCAATATAATGACTCCTCTGGTCCAGACAAAAGCGAATGAGATAACATGAGTTTGCTTTATCGTGTTTATTTATATTGCACATATTTACTTAGATTTTATACTAGATACCTTTTTAAAAAGTAGAGTTTCAGTTATTTTGAGATTTATAATCCAAAATCAAAACAATATAGAACTACAAACTCATATTGCTTTAGGAACTGTGGATTTAATGTTTGCCTCTTACATGCTCGCACTTTCAGATCTGGTCAATATTTATTAGGTCTTTAGTACATATTCTCACAAACACATAATAATAACTAAGACAAACACATGCATACATTTTTAGTAACTATTCGCTTGCGCCCAGTGAAGCGAAAAGTACTTGAATACCCTTGATTAGTTTACCCTCACATAAGGTTTAACAATTGCGTAACATTTTCACACAAATTAACTAAGAAAGCAGAATTTTATTTACAATTATTAGTTAAGTTTCTATACAGTAATAATGAGGGGAATATTTCTGTATCCTGATCTGTCATGCCGACTATAAGGTAACAAAATTATTTTAAATTTGCAAACTAAAAAATATAAATAAAACAAGTAGAAATTTGTCTGCGGATGGCTATGAGTAATATCCTTTCAGTAGGCCCCCTTTTATGTTATTTTTTTAGTTTCTCAAGGGCCACTGCATGAAAGTTGCCAAAACTTGGCATTTATTCAGCTATAGATCATGATACAGAAATCTTCCCATAATGAGCTACTTGATACAACAAGGTAAAATAAACTTACTGCAATAAGTGATTAAGGTAATAAAATTTTAATAGGGTTGCAAAAACTACGGTTAACTAATTTTAAAGAGGGAGAAAAAAAGGAATTAAAAAGATTATAGAAAAACGGTCTTTACAGCAATTTAGACTCATTGAACTTGTATAATTATAAAGATAAAGCAACTGCATTTATACCGGCACTAGGTTTGACAAACTTCCACGGCCCAAATGTAAAAAAATGTTACACAAAATTTTCTTCGAAATGTATTAGTTGCATTTAAATGTGCAATGCAAAATTGCTAAGCTTTTATATGAATAATTCCTATGTTGAAAGATTAAGAACACGTTATTGCACTTATTACAATGAGAAATAAAAAAATAAAGAACTCACACCATTCTTAATTGACATTGACTAATGCTGATGCACATACTGGAATATTTCAAACTATTTTCATTAAATAATTAAGAGTATGCTTAAATGTTCATCACAGCCTTTTGTTTGTTTACGAACTGATTTCATAATTATGTAAAGGATCCGGTTGCCTATTTCTGTACATGTTACTAACCCGTTCAAATGGAAGAATTCAATTTGTAAAAAGCCATTGTCACTCAAGCCCGGATTTACGTATAAGCTAAATAAGCTTTAGCTTGGGGCCCCGAGATGTCAAGGGCCCCCAGATCCTACATTCCCCCCTCTTTTATTAAAGTTTTATTCGGGGCTAGAGCCCTCAGAAGCCAAAAATAAATTTTTTTTCCATTTTTTCAATGTCGGACATAATAAACATAAATAAATGACTGAATAAAACCAAGGCTAAACTCGATCTGCCGCTGACGCTTGCCGCAGCGCTAGCGTGTGACGGCAGATCGAGTTTAGCCTTGATAAAACAAAAAACTTCGTTGTCATTAATAGGGAATATATCATCCTTCAAGCAATTTAAGTATTAATAAATTATTTATAAATAAACAATTTTTTAGTTTAAAGGTAAAAAAAAAATTTTTTTTTTTGCCCCATCATTCAATCATCAGACTATTTAATACCCGGTAATATAATACCCGGTAATTAAAATATTATGGGTCAATATTAAGGTCTGAGTCCCGCAGTGGACTGATCGTTAAGGCACGGTTCCCAGCAGATCATCGAAGTCAAGCATCACTGGCTACGGTCAGTGTGCGGGTGGGTGACCACTTGGATCAGTCTGCGTAGGGACCGAGGGTGTGCGGTATTGGTCCTCGTTCAACTGTGCTACCGTAAAGTGCTCGACTTCACGCGCAGGTCGTCGGGCTAAAGAAGCGGGGGAGCCATCCCTTCCACAGAGTATCAAAATTGTGATGGCATGTCTTCGGATCATCCTCCGGGATGTTTCCCAGACCGTCGCCAATAGCCCATTGTGCAGATCTAGTGCGACGTAAAGTAACAACAACAACAACAATTAAGGTCTGATATCGGGCCTTGCGTTAATATTGAAAATTGACTTCGAATCGCCTCGTCCTAGGTTTTTAGAAAACGAATTTCCTCATTTTAAAACGATTGAACGCACTATTTTAGATATGCGTACATAGTAAACTACAGGGCCACATTGTGTACCCCCTATGAGGTCTATAATTATTTCCTCTGGTAGGGCACACTATTACAAGGCAATATATTACGTGATCCAATTAAAATATTATGGGTCAATATTAAGGTCTGATATCGGGCCTTGCGTTAGTTAATAATGAAGAATGACTTCGAATTTTTAAAGCTCTTTAGAAGACGAATTTCCTCATTTTAAAGCTTTACAGAAGACTATTTTAGATATACATACACAGTAAACTACAGGGCCACATTGTGTACCCTATGAGGTCTATAATTATTTCTTCAGGTAGGGTATTCTATTACCCGGTAATATAATACGTGGTCCTATTTGAATATTATAGGTTAATATTAGAGGGAGATATACGACCATATTTCTATACAGAATATAGACTTCGAATTTCTTCATTTAAACGCTTTTCAACACAATATTATATTTATACATTAATTCTTTTCATATAGAACACTTTATTCACTTAAAAACATTGAAAATGAAGTTAAAAAAATAACATAAAATAAAATAAATGAATGAATAAAAATTATCCAAAATTTATTCGTTTATTAGCTATTTTTCGCTATTTCCCAAAGAAAAAATAGTTATTTTTAAATACAGAACACTTGATTCGCGTTAAAATATCAAAAAGTATATGTAAAAAAAAATATATATAAAATAAATAAAAAATATTTGAAGTCGACCCTCACAGGGTTTCGAACCCAGGACCTCCAGGATAACAAATTAACCTTGCACAGAGCGCTACCAACTACACCACGCTTCACACGCCAGCCTCACGAATATTTAGCTTAATACATCTACTCCCGGTTAGTCAACAAAACTTATTTCGGCCCTTTCTGGGCCTACTAAATAGTCTGTAAAAAATTCCATTGGTACAATTGTTTTTTATATTAAACATTAATTTTAGGCCGAGTTTGAAATTTATAGGTTAATATTATAAGGAGTTTCGGGGTGTGATGTGTTCGTGCCCCTGATTTGACCTTTGTCCCTTTTTTCAGTCATTAATCGCTCTTTAACAAAGAAAAATAATTCTTTTCATATATAGAACACTTTGTCCACTTAAAAATATTAAAAAAGAAGTTAAAAAAATAACATAAAATAAAATAAATGAATAAATGAATGAATTGTTGACTCGATGGTGAGGGGTTCGGTCCTGGTAACTGGGTAAATTTTAAGTTTTTTTTCTATTTATATTATTTTATTTTTTTAAATTTATTTTTCGACACTTTAACATGAATAAAGTCTTCTATAAATAAAAGTAACTATTCTTCTTTTGGGAAAGAGCGAATAATAGCCAAAAAATGAATAAATTTCAACTCCGGAGCTACGCACACGACTCACTCCGTAACTCCCTTTAATATTAACTTATAATTTTTAAACTCTGCCAGAAATTAGAGTTTTATGTACCAAACAATCGTACCAAAGGGGATTTTTATACACTAATTAGGGGGCACACAATGGGCCAAAATAGATTTTGTTAATTAATCGGCAAAAATGTTCTTTAAGCTATATATTCGAGAAAGAAACGTGTGAGTCGTGGTGTGGTTGTTAGCGCCATGGGTAAAGACGATTGTTGATTCGATGGTGAGGGGTTCGGTCCTGGTCACTGGGTAAATTTTAATTTTTTTTTCTATTTATTTTATTTTATTTTTTTTAAATTATTTTTCGACACTTTAACATGAATAAAGTCTTCTATAAATAAAAGTAACAATTCTTCTTTTGGGAAAGAGCGAATAATAGCTACCAACGGAAAAATTTCGTCTCCGGAACTGCGCTCACGACTCACTCCATAATTCCCTTTAATATTAACTTATAATTTTTAAACTCTGCCAGAAATTAGAATTTTATATACCAAACAATCGTACCAACGGGGATTTTTATACACTAATTAGGGGACACACAATGTGCCAAAATAGATTTTGTTAATTAATCGGCAAAAATGTTCTTTGAGCTATACATTCGTGAAAGCATCGTGTGAGTCGTGGTGTGGTTGTTAGCGCCATGGGAAAAGAAGATTGTTGACTCGATGGTGAGGGGTTCGGTCCTGGTAACTGGGTAAATTTTAATTTTTTTTTTCTATTTATATTATTTTATTTTTTAAAATTTATTTTTCGACTTTTTAACATGAATAAAGTCTTCTATAAATAAAAGTAACTATTCTTCCTTTGGGAAAGAGCGAATAATAGCCAAAAAATGGATAAATTTCAACTCCGGAGCTACGCACACGACTCACTCCGTAACTCCCTTTAATATTAACTTATAATTTTCAAACTCTGCCAGAAATTAGAGTTTTATGTACCAAACAATCGTACCAAAGGGGATTTTTATACACTAATTAGGGGGCACACAAGGGGCTAAAATAGATTTTGTTAATTAATCGGCAAAAATGTTCTTTAAGCTATATATTCGTGAAAGCAACGTGTGAGTCGTGGTGTGGTTGTTAGCGCCATGGGTAAAGAAGATTGTTGACTCGATGGTGAGGGGTTCGGTCCTGGTCACTGTGTAAATTGTAATTTTTTTTTCTATTTATTTCATTTTATATTTTTTAAATTTATTTTTCGACACTTTAACATGAATAAAGTCTTCTATAAATAAAAGTAACTATTCTTCTTTTGGGAAAGAGCGAATAATAGCCAAAAAACGGATAAATTTCAACTCCGGAGCTACGCATACGACTCACTCCGTAACTCCCTTTAATATTAACTTATAATTTTCAAACTCTGCCAGAAATTAGAATTTTATATACCAAACAATCGTACCAACGGGGATTTTTATACACTAATTAGGGGACACACAATGTGCCAAAATAGATTTTGTTAATTAATCGGCAAAAATGTTCTTTGAGCTATACATTCGTGAAAGCATCGTGTGAGTCGTGGTGTGGTTGTTAGCGTCATGGGAAAAGAAGATTGTTGACTCGATGGTGAGGGGTTCGGTCCTGGTAACTGGGTAAATTTTAATTTTTTTTTCTATTTATATTATTTTATTTTTTTAAATTTATTTTTCGACTTTTTAACATGAATAAAGTCTTCTATAAATAAAAGTAACTATTCTTCTTTTGGGAAAGAGCGAATAATATCCAAAAAATGGATAAATTTCAACTCCGGAGCTACGCACACGACTCACTCCGTAACTCCCTTTAATATTAACTTATAATTTTCACACTCTGCCAGAAATTAGTGTTTTATGTACCAAACAATCGTACCAAAGGGGGTTTTTATACACTAATTAGGGGGCACACAATGGGCCAAAATAGATTTTGTTAATTAATCGGCAAAAATGTTCTTTAAGCTATATATTCGTGAAAGCAACGTGTGAGTCGTGGTGTGGTTGTTAGCGCCATGGGTAAAGAAGATTGATGACTCGATGGTGAGGGGTTCGGTCCTGGTCACTGTGTAAATTTTAATTTTTTTTTCTATTTATTTCATTTTATTTTTTTTAAATTTATTTTTCGACACTTTAACATGAATAAAGTCTTCTATAAATAAAATTAACTATTCTTCTTTTGGGAAAGAGCGAATAATAGCCAAAAAACGGATAAATTTCAACTCCGGAGCTCACCACGACTCACTCCGTAACTCCCTTTAATATTAACTTATAATTTTCAAACTCTGCCAGAAATTAGAGTTTTATGTACCAAACAATCGTACCAAAGGGGATTTTTATACACTAATTAGGGGGCACACAATGGGCCAAAATAGATTTTGTTAATAATTCGGCAAAAATGTTCTTTAAGCTATATATTCGTGAAAGCAACGTGTGAGTCGTGGTGTGGTTGTTAGCGCCATGGGAAAAGAAGATTGTTGACTCGATGGTGAGGGGTTCGGTCCTGGTAACTGGGTAAATTTTAATTTTTTTTTCTATTTATATTATTTTATTTTTTTAAATTTATTTTTCGACTTTTTAACATGAATAAAGTCTTCTATAAATAAAAGTAACTATTCTTCTTTTGGGAAAGAGCGAATAATAGCCAAAAAATGGATAAATTTCAACTCCGGAGCTACGCACACGACTCACTCCGTAACTCCCTTTAATATTAACTTATAATTTTCAAACTCTGCCAGAAATTAGAGTTTTATGTACCAAACAATCGTACCAAAGGGGATTTTTATACACTAATTAGGGGGCACACAATGGGCCAAAATAGATTTTGTTAATTGATCGGCAAAAATGTTCTTTAAGCTATATATTCGTGAAAGCAACGTGTGAGTCGTGGTGTGGTTGTTAGCGCCATGGGTAAAGAAGGTTTTTGACTCGATGGTGAGGGGTTCGGTCCTGGTCACTGGATAAATTTTAATTTTTTTTTCTATTTATTTTATTTTATTTTTTTAAATTTATTTTTCGACTTTTTAACATGAATAAAGTCTTCTATAAATAAAAGTAACTATTCTTCTTTTGGGAAAGAGCGAATAATAGCCAAAAAATGGATAAATTTCAACTCCGGAGCTACGCACACGACTCAATCCGTAACTCCCTTTAATATTAACTTATAATTTTCAAACTCTGCCAGAAATTAGAGTTTTATGTACCAAACAATCGTACCAAAGGGGATTTTTATACACTAATTAGGGGGCACACAATGGGCCAAAATAGATTTTGTTAATTGATCGGCAAAAATGTTCTTTAAGCTATATATTCGTGAAAGCAACGTGTGAGTCGTGGTGTGGTTGTTAGAGCCATGGGTAAAGAAGATTGTTGACTCGATGGTGAGGGGTTCGGTCCTGGTAACTGGGTAAATTTTAATTTTTTTTTCTATTTATATTATTTTATTTTTTTAAATTTATTTTTCGACTTTTTAACATGAATAAAGTCTTCTATAAATAAAAGTAACTATTCTTCTTTTGGGAAAGAGCGAATAATAGCTAAAAAATGGATAAATTTCAACTCCGGAGCTACGCACACGACTCACTCCGTAACTCCCTTTAATATTAACTTATAATTTTCAAACTCTGCCAGAAATTAGAGTTTTATGTACCAAACAATCGTACCAAAGGGGATTTTTATACACTAATTAGGGGGCTCACAATGGGCCAAATTAGATTTTGTTAATTAATCGGCAAAAATGTTCTTTAAGCTATATATTCGTGAAAGCAACGTGTGAGTCGTGGTGTGGTTGTTAGCGCCATGGGAAAAGAAGATTGTTGACTCGATGGTGAGGGGTTCGGTCCTGGTCACTGTGTAAGTTTTAAATTTTTTTTTCTATTTATTTTATTTTATTTTTTTAAATTTATTTTTCGACACTTTAACATGAATAAAGTCTTCTATAAATAAAAGTAACTATTCTTCTTTTGGGAAAGAGCGAATAATAGCCAAAAAACGGATAAATTTCAACTCCGGAGCTCACCACGACTCACTCCGTAACTCCCTTTAATATTAACTTATAATTTTCAAACTCTGCCAGAAATTAGAGTTTTATGTACCAAACAATCGTACCAAAGGGGATTTTTATACACTAATTAGGGGGCACACAATGGGCCAAAATAGATTTTGTTAATAATTCGGCAAAAATGTTCTTTAAGCTATATATTCGTGAAAGCAACGTGTGAGTCGTGGTGTGGTTGTTAGCGCCATGGGAAAAGAAGATTGTTGACTCGATGGTGAGGGGTTCGGTCCTGGTAACTGGGTAAATTTTAATTTTTTTTTCTATTTATATTATTTTATTTTTTTAAATTTATTTTTCGACTTTTTAACATGAATAAAGTCTTCTATAAATAAAAGTAACTATTCTTCTTTTGGGAAAGAGCGAATAATAGCCAAAAAATGGATAAATTTCAACTCCGGAGCTACGCACACGACTCACTCCGTAACTCCCTTTAATATTAACTTATAATTTTCAAACTCTGCCAGAAATTAGAGTTTTATGTACCAAACAATCGTACCAAAGGGGATTTTTATACACTAATTAGGGGGCACACAATGGGCCAAAATAGATTTTGTTAATAATTCGGCAAAAATGTTCTTTAAGCTATATATTCGTGAAAGCAACGTGTGAGTCGTGGTGTGGTTGTTAGCGCCATGGAAAAAGAAGCTTGTTGACTCGATGGTGAGGGGTTCGGTCCTGGTAACTGGGTAAATTTTAATTTTTTTTTCTATTTATATTATTTTATTTTTTTAAATTTATTTTTCGACTTTTTAACATGAATAAAGTCTTCTATAAATAAAAGTAACTATTCTTCTTTTGGGAAAGAGCGAATAATAGCCAAAAAATGGATAAATTTCAACTCCGGAGCTACGCACACGACTCACTCCGTAACTCCCTTTAATATTAACTTATAATTTTCAAACTCTGCCAGAAATTAGAGTTTTATGTACCAAACAATCGTACCAAAGGGGATTTTTATACACTAATTAGGGGGCACACAATGGGCCAAAATAGATTTTGTTAATTGATCGGCAAAAATGTTCTTTAAGCTATATATTCGTGAAAGCAACGTGTGAGTCGTGGTGTGGTTGTTAGCGCCATGGGTAAAGAAGGTTTTTGACTCGATGGTGAGGGGTTCGGTCCTGGTCACTGGATAAATTTTAATTTTTTTTTCTATTTATTTTATTTTATTTTTTTAAATTTATTTTTCGACTTTTTAACATGAATAAAGTCTTCTATAAATAAAAGTAACTATTCTTCTTTTGGGAAAGAGCGAATAATAGCTACCAACGGAAAAATTTCGTCTCCGGAACTGCGCTCACGACTCACTCCATAATTCCCTTTAATATTAACTTATAATTTTTAAACTCTGCCAGAAATTAGAGTTTTATATACCAAACAATCGTACCAACGGGGATTTTTATACACTAATTAGGGGGCACACAATGTGCCAAAATAGATTTTGGTTATTAATCGGCAAAAATGTTCTTTGAGCTATACATTCGATAAAGCATCGTGTGAGTCGTGGTGTGGTTGTTAGCGCCATGGGAAAAGAAGATTGTTGACTCGATGGTGAGGGGTTCGGTCCTGGTAACTGGGTAAATTTTAATTTTTTTTTCTATTTATATTATTTTATTTTTTTAAATTTATTTTTCGACTTTTTAACATGAATAAAGTCTTCTATAAATAAAAGTAACTATTCTTCTTTTGGGAAAGAGCGAATAATAGCTAAAAAATGGATAAATTTCAACTCCGGAGCTACGCACACGACTCACTCCGTAACTACCTTTAATATTAACTTATAATTTTCAAACTCTGCCAGAAATTAGAGTTTTATGTACCAAACAATCGTACCAAAGGGGATTTTTATACACTAATTAGGGGGCTCACAATGGGCCAAATTAGATTTTGTTAATTAATCGGCAAAAATGTTCTTTAAGCTATATATTCGTGAAAGCAACGTGTGAGTCGTGGTGTGGTTGTTAGCGCCATGGGAAAAGAAGATTGTTGACTCGATGGTGAGGGGTTCGGTCCTGGTAACTGGGTAAATTTTAATTTTTTTTTCTATTTATATTATTTTATTTTTTTAAATTTATTTTTCGACTTTTTAACATGAATAAAGTCTTCTATAAATAAAAGTAACTATTCTTCTTTTGGGAAAGAGCGAATAATAGCCAAAAAATGGATAAATTTCAACTCCGGAGCTACGCACACGACTCACTCCGTAACTCCCTTTAATATTAACTTATAATTTTCAAACTCTGCCAGAAATTAGAGTTTTATGTACCAAACAATCGTACCAAAGGGGATTTTTATACACTAATTAGGGGGCACACAATGGGCCAAAATAGATTTTGTTAATAATTCGGCAAAAATGTTCTTTAAGCTATATATTCGTGAAAGCAACGTGTGAGTCGTGGTGTGGTTGTTAGCGCCATGGGAAAAGAAGATTGTTGACTCGATGGTGAGGGGTTCGGTCCTGGTAACTGGGTAAATTTTAATTTTTTTTTCTATTTATATTATTTTATTTTTTTAAATTTATTTTTCGACTTTTTAACATGAATAAAGTCTTCTATAAATAAAAGTAACTATTCTTCTTTTGGGAAAGAGCGAATAATAGCCAAAAAATGGATAAATTTCAACTCCGGAGCTACGCACACGACTCACTCCGTAACTCCCTTTAATATTAACTTATAATTTTCAAACTCTGCCAGAAATTAGAGTTTTATGTACCAAACAATCGTACCAAAGGGGATTTTTATACACTAATTAGGGGGCACACAATGGGCCAAAATAGATTTTGTTAATTGATCGGCAAAAATGTTCTTTAAGCTATATATTCGTGAAAGCAACGTGTGAGTCGTGGTGTGGTTGTAAGCGCCATGGGTAAAGAAGGTTGTTGACTCGGTGGTGAGGGGTTCGGTCCTGGTCACTGTATAAATTTTAATTTTTTTTTCTATTTATTTTATTTTATTTTTTTAAATTTATTTTTCGACTTTTTAACATGAATAAAGTCTTCTATAAATAAAAGTAACTATTCTTCTTTTGGGAAAGAGCGAATAATAGCCAAAAAATGGATAAATTTCAACTCCGGAGCTACGCACACGACTCACTCCGTAACTCCCTTTAATATTAACTTATAATTTTCAAACTCTGCCAGAAATTAGAGTTTTATGTACCAAACAATCGTACCAAAGGGGATTTTTATACACTAATTAGGGGGCACACAATGGGCCAAAATAGATTTTGTTAATTGATCGGCAAAAATGTTCTTTAAGCTATATATTCGTGAAAGCAACGTGTGAGTCGTGGTGTGGTTGTTAGAGCCATGGGTAAAGAAGATTGTTGACTCGATGGTGAGGGGTTCGGTCCTGGTAACTGGGTAAATTTTAATTTTTTTTTCTATTTATATTATTTTATTTTTTTAAATTTATTTTTCGACTTTTTAACATGAATAAAGTCTTCTATAAATAAAAGTAACTATTCTTCTTTTGGGAAAGAGCGAATAATAGCTAAAAAATGGATAAATTTCAACTCCGGAGCTACGCACACGACTCACTCCGTAACTCCCTTTAATATTAACTTATAATTTTCAAACTCTGCCAGAAATTAGAGTTTTATGTACCAAACAATCGTACCAAAGGGGATTTTTATACACTAATTAGGGGGCTCACAATGGGCCAAATTAGATTTTGTTAATTAATCGGCAAAAATGTTCTTTAAGCTATATATTCGTGAAAGCAACGTGTGAGTCGTGGTGTGGTTGTTAGCGCCATGGGAAAAGAAGATTGTTGACTCGATGGTGAGGGGTTCGGTCCTGGTCACTGTGTAAGTTTTAATTTTTTTTTTCTATTTATTTTATTTTATTTTTTTAAATTTATTTTTCGACACTTTAACATGAATAAAGTCTTCTATAAATAAAAGTAACTATTCTTCTTTTGGGAAAGAGCGAATAATAGCCAAAAAACGGATAAATTTCAACTCCGGAGCTACGCATACGACTCACTCCGTAACTCCCTTTAATATTAACTTATAATTTTCAAACTCTGCCAGAAATTAGAGTTTTATGTACCAAACAATCGTACCAAAGGGGGTTTTTATACACTAATTAGGGGGCACACAATGGGCCAAAATAGATTTTGTTAATTAATCGGCAAAAATGTTCTTTAAGCTATATATTCGTGAACGCATCGTGTGAGTCGTGGTGTGGTTGTTAGCGCCATGGGAAAAGAAGATTGTTGACTCGATGGTGAGGGGTTCGGTCCTGGTAACTGGGGAAATTTTAAGTTCTTTTTCTATTTATATTATTTTATTTTTTTAAATTTATTTTTCGACACTTTAACATGAATAAAGTCTTCTATAAATAAAAGTAACTATTCTTCTTTTGGGAAAGAGCGAATAATAGCCAAAAAATGAATAAATTTCAACTCCGGAGCTACGCACACGACTCACTCCGTAACTCCCTTTAGTATTAACTTATAATTTTCAAACTCTGCCAGAAATTAGAGTTTTATGTAGCAAACAATCGTACCAAAGGGGATTTTTATACACTAATTAGGGGGCGCACAATGGGCCAAAATAGATTTTGTTAATTAATCGGCAAAAATGTTCTTTAAGCTATATATTCGTGAAAGCAACGTGTGAGTCGTGGTGTGGTTGTTAGCGCCATGGGTAAAGAAGATTGTTGACTCGATGATGAGGGTTCGGTCCTGGTCACTGGGTAAATTTTAATTTTTTTTTCTATTTATTTTATTTTATTTTTTTAAATTTATTTTTCGACACTTTAACATGAATAAAGTCTTCTATAAGTAAAAGTAACTATTCTTCTTTTGGGAAAGAGCGAATAATAGCCAAAAAACGGATAAATTTCGTCTCCGGAACTGCGCACACGACTCACTCCGTAACTCCCTTTAATATTAACTGATAATTTTCAAACTCTGCCAGAAATTAGAGTTGTATATACCAAACAATCGTAGCAAAGGGAAATTTTATACGCTAATTAGGGGGCACACAAAAAGGGGCCAAAATAGATTTTGTTAATTAATCGGCAAAAATGTTCTTTAAGCTATATATTCGTGAAAGCAACGTGTGAGTCGTGGTGTGGTTGTTTGCGCCATGGGAAAAGAAGATTGTTGACTCGATGGTGAGGGGTTTGGTCCTGGTCACTGGGTAAATTTTAAATTTTTTTTTCTATTCATTTTATTTTATTTTTTTAAATTTATTTTTCGACACTTTAACATGAATAAAGTCTTCTATAAGTAAAAGTAACTATTCTTCTTTTGGGAAAGAGCGAATAATAGCCAAAAAACGGATAAATTTCTACTCCGGAGCTACGCACACGACTCACTCCGTAACTCCCTTTAATATTAACTTATAATTTTCAAACTCTGCCAGAAATTAGAGTTTTATGTACCAAACAATCGTACCAAAGGGGGTTTTTATACACTAATTAGGGGGCACACAATGGGCCAAAATAGATTTTGTTAATTAATCGGCAAAAATGTTCTTTAAGCTATATATTCGTGAACGCATCGTGTGAGTCGTGGTGTGGTTGTTAGCGCCATGGGAAAATAAGATTGTTGACTCGATGGTGAGGGGTTCGGTCCTGGTAACTGGGGAAATTTTAAGTTCTTTTTCTATTTATATTATTTTATTTTTTTAAATTTATTTTTCGACACTTTAACATGAAAAAAGTCTTCTATAAATAAAAGTAACTATTCTTCTTTTGGGAAAGAGCGAATAATAGCCAAAAAATGAATAAATTTCAACTCCGGAGCTACGCACACGACTCACTCCGTAACTCCCTTTAGTATTAACTTATAATTTTCAAACTCTGCCAGAAATTAGAGTTTTATGTAGCAAACAATCGTACCAAAGGGGATTTTTATACACTAATTAGGGGGCGCACAATGGGCCAAAATAGATTTTGTTAATTAATCGGCAAAAATGTTCTTTAAGCTATATATTCGTGAAAGCAACGTGTGAGTCGTGGTGTGGTTGTTAGCGCCATGGGTAAAGAAGAGTGTTGACTCGATGATGAGGGTTCGGTCCTGGTGACTGGGTAAATTTTAATTTTTTTTTCTATTTATTTTATTTTATTTTTTTAAATTTATTTTTCGACACTTTAACTTGAATAAAGTCTTCTATAAGTAAAAGTAACTATTCTTCTTTTGGGAAAGAGCGAATAATAGCCAAAAAACGGATAAATTTCGTCTCCGGAACTGCGCACACGACTCACTCCGTAACTCCCTTTAATATTAACTGATAATTTTCAAACTCTGCCAGAAATTAGAGTTGTATATACCGAACAATCGTAGCAAAGGGAAATTTTATACGCTAATTAGGGGGCACACAAAATGGGGCCAAAATAGATTTTGTTAATTAATCGGCAAAAATGTTCTTTAAGCTATATATTCGTGAAAGCAACGTGTGAGTCGTGGTGTGGTTGTTTGCGCCATGGGAAAAGAAGATTGTTGACTCGATGGTGAGGGGTTTGGTCCTGGTCACTGGGTAAATTTTAAATTTTTTTTTCTATTCATTTGATTTTATTTTTTAAATTTATTTTTCGACACTTTAACATGAATAAAGTCTTCTATAAGTAAAAGTAACTATTCTTCTTTTGGGAAAGAGCGAATAATAGCCAAAAAACGGATAAATTTCTACTCCGGAGCTACGCACACGACTCACTCCGTAACTCCCTTTAATATTAACTTATAATTTTCAAACTCTGCCAGAAATTTGAGTTTTATATACCAAACAATCGTAGCAAAGGGAAATTTTATACACTAATTAGGGGGCACACAAAAAGGGGCCAAAATAGATTTTGTTAATCAACCGGAAAAAAGTTCTTTAAGCTATATATTCGTGAGAGCAACGTGTGAGTCGTGGTGTGGTTGTTATCGCCATGGGTAAAGAAGTTTATTGACTTTGTGGTCAGGGTTTCGGTCCTGGTGTCGGATAATTTTTTAATTTTTTTTTCTATTTACTTTATTTTATTTCTTAAAATTTATTTTTCGATAGTTCAACGTGAATAAAGTGTTATATATATAAAAATAATTATTTTTCTTTGGGAATGAGGGAATTTTAGCTGACAAACGGATAAATTTCGCCTCCGGAGCTACGCACACGACTCACTCCGTAACTCCCTTTAATATTAACTTATAATTTTCAAACTTTGCCAGAAATTAGAGTTTTATATACCAAACAATCGTACCAAAGGAAATTTTTGAACACTAATTAGGGGGCTCATAATGGGCCAAAATAGATTTTGTTAATTAACTGGAAGGATGTTCTTTAAATGGATATTGGAAGGTAAGATGAAAAACAACCAAACCAGTCAGATTGTTGAAATAATTGTATTGTTTCTTTTTATAATGGCCTTTCAATTCCTCTCTTTTTTTCTATGTCATAGTTTCGAGACGGGGGGGGGGATTATCGCAGTAGGCGGTGAAGCCTATCTGCAGGGACCTTATAAGATTGTGGGTGATTAAGAGATGTTATGGATTTTCGGAAAATTTGGAAGATCGATCTATTCTTTATCTTAATTAAATAGACTATTTTTCAAATTTAGAAATTTGCTAGTAAAAAACTATAAAGTATGCAAATATTTGTTTGTTTTTAACACTTTTTATAAAGAATTCTTGAATGTATTGGTAAGATAGTTTATTTGTATAATTTATATAATTTTTTGTTCTTTGTGTGATAATTCAAAGGGATGTTCTCAAATATACTTTTCCTCACATTTTTTATTACCTCATAAAGTATATGTGATTAAATTTTTACAAATATTTCACTCATAGTAGTACTAATAAAAAAAATATCAGCCGGTGGATTGCTGGTCTACCTAATAACATTTTTATTATATTAGTAGACGCAGTTCTGACTTTACGACTATCCATGTTCAATTACGTAGCCTTGTAATTTTGAACCCAGCCCAGAAGACAAGAGAACTCATAGATTAAGCATGGGGACAAACTAGCTTTCGCGGAGGTCCTTTTGATGAAACTAATTCGCATTTGCGTTATAGTGAGAGGAAAAGCACGAAAACATCTCACCGTTAGCCGGAAGGCTGAGGTATACTAACCCTTGATCCATCTACCACTGAGGATATCCTACGAGTGCACTGTGTTCGGTGCGAGTCGGGACCGGAATTCGAATCACCCAGCACCTCTGGGTTTCCAAACTGGGGCATCTCATTGAGAGGTGAACGCTCTATCTACTGCAGCTCTGATAAAATTTGCCAAAAAATTTTTTAAATAAAATATAAGAAAAATATTTAATTAAGTATTTAATTTAAATTTCAAAATGATTCCGCTGAATTTATTTTTGCGCAAAAACACTTAAATTATTTACTTATGATAGAACTCCGATGTTAAGCATCACTGGCTGCTGTCAGTGTGCGAGTGTGTAACCACTTTGATCAACCTGCGTAGGGACCGAGGATGCGCCGTATCGGCCCGCGTTAAGCTATTCTACCATATAGTGCTCGACTTCGTGCGCAGGTCGTCGGCCTACCAAAGCAGGGGAGCCATCCCCGCTGCAGAGGATCAAAATTGCGATGGTTTGTCTTCGGATCATCCTCAGGGATGTTTCCCAGACCGTCGCCAATAGCCCATTGTGTAGCTCTAATGCGACGTCAATAAAATACCTACCTACCTGCATATGAGTTATTTTTACTAAAATTAGCAAGAAAAAAAACTTTATAATTTAAATGCATTAGCTATAAAATATATTTTCAATTATTTGAAAGAAAGGTTTCAGAAGAGCATCAAAACAAAAATGTTTAACGATTTAATATGGGACTAAAATGCTTCATATTTAAATATTTTTATTTTTCTATACGCGGGAGCTGAAAAGTTTTTCACTTGTGAAGAGGACGGTGACCCAAAATAAGTTGGGAAGCTATGTTATACACACTAAGAAGATTTTAGTCCCAACTTCTTCAATAATTATCGTTATATTTTTGACGGTTTTAAACATTAATTTACTACTTTTTTTGTCTTCATTTCTGACAAGGATTCTAGAAATATATATATTAACCGCTTCCCTTATCAATATTTGTTGAAACAAATGCATAAAATTGACATATTTTTTTATTTCATTAATAAATACAAGGAACTGAAATAAAACATTATAAACAAGTTTTAAATTAAAATTTTATTTTTTTTTATTTGTAAAAAAATATTTAATTTAATATTAGTTTGCTATCCCGAGTTATCTCGGGAAAGTGAAGAAAATTAAATAGTTGTCTTTGTATAATAGTTTTTAAAAGTGACAACACAAATTGATACTTTACAACAGCCAGTGAAGTGATGCCTCATTTGTTTTACCCTTTTTCTTCTATGTAATGTCATCAACCATCGTATAAACAATTGCACAAAACTCGTTTGCAGTCCCACAATCTATCAGCAAATCTCCCTAACAAACTTTTGATCACAGCAGATTTTTTTTTTTTACTTTTGGAAAACAAAGCGTACCGACAAATTCTGCTATGCCCGAGTTTTCTCGGGATAAAAAATATTTGCAATATATACGTACCCGAGTTAACTCGGGATGATAAATATTTGCAATATATACGTACCCGAGTTAACTCGGCATAATAAATATTTGCAATATATACGTACCCGAGTTAACTCGGGATAATAAATATTTGCAATATATACGTACCCGAGTTAACTCGGGATAATAAATGATTGCAATATATACATACCCGAGTCAACTCGGGATAATAAAAGATTGCAATATATACGTACCCGAGTTAACTCGGGATAATAAATGATTGCAATATATACGCAGCCGAGTTAACTCAGGATAATAAATGATTGCAATATATACGTACCCGAGTTAACTCGGGATAATAAATGATTGCAATATATACGTATCCGAGTTAACTCGGGATAATAAATGATTGCAATATATACGTACCAGAGTTAACTCGGGATAATAAAAGATTGCAATATATACGTACCCGAGTTAACTCGGGATAATAAATGATTGCAATATATACGTACCCGAGTTAACTCGGGATAATCAGGGAAGCGGTTAAGGGCGGACGTTCTAAATCACCTGAATGACGGCTATTTTTAAAAGTAACGTTTTTTAAAAAAAACGGGAAAAAAAGGCGAATAAATTTAACCCTTTGCACTCGAGGTCTTTTCATCTATTAAACAGAATTCACACACAAAACTGAGGAGGATATTACTGAATTAGTTTAAATAATTGTTAAAAATGATTTTTTATGTTGAATTATCTTCGGATAAAGGAATTTTATAATCGTGTGCATAAATGTTATGATTTGCTTAAAAAGTTTTTAAGTAATAGCGAAATACGCACAAAGTGACATTAACAATTAGGGTCTCAAACTTTCAATCGCTCACCAGCCTAAATATTTGGATCCCGTATTTTATAGATTAAGGGCAACAACCCTCCATGTTTTGATGATAATGAATCGAAATCCTTCGAAAAAAAATTACGTTTAATTCAAGGAAAATACGGGTTTGAGATTAGCTGAGTTATATTTTATAAAAAGTGTGAAAAGTATAAAGAAATAAAAACTGAGGAGGATAAAAAAAAAAATTAAATGTATAAAATGAGAAACTAAATAAAAGATTTAAATTATGGCTGCAAAAATTTTTCTGATTGCTTGCCAACTTATTAATTATTTAAAAACCACTCAAAGTTACTTCCGCCTACCCCCTTCCCTTCCTTTGTGATCCATTTGCGTTTTCAATCTTTTCTTTTTAAGAGAGGAATTCTAATGTGTTTTCTTCTTTTTTTGCATGGTTACCATATTTAAGCCATTATCTTTTTTTATAGCTTCCTTTCAAACTTGTTAATTCACTAAAAAATATAGTTAGTGTAAGATACGTATTAAATTAATAATAGTACATAAAATAATGACATCACGCCTGGAGTGGAGGGTGGGAGTTCTTAAAACTGCAACAGTTAGTTACAAAGGGCAGGGAGGGGGAGTTCTGCAAAGCGCACATTTCGATTAAAATTAAAACTTTTAAAATCAGTAGATTAAATAATTTGTACAATTAGTTTTTGTACTGTTAATAGATTTTTCACCAAAATAAGTACACATGTTAAAAATATTGCTACTATGCCTACAAATGTCATTAAAAACATATGTAATTAAAATTTAAAAATAAAATGTGAAATGCGATGCTCTTTTTGTTTCTGAAATTGTTATTATGTTTATGTATTGTAGCGTGAATGCCTTTTTTAATATATTAAGTTTTAACGGAGTGTTTAAAATAATTCCTAACTAAAATGCTTGCACACAATGCTATCTAACATGCATGTTTTTATTTTTCCTAACGAATAACATGTGATAAATAACAATCAACTAGTCAAAAAATAACATGCCAATTGTTTTTCTTCCTCGATAATTAAATGTAATTGTTTTCCCTGGGACACGTGTATTATTTTAGAATATTATCTTTCCGAGGTGTATTTCCGTATATAAATAGTATTTTTATTTTGAATATGAATGACAAAAATCATATAATATTGAATTAGTTATACTAATGTAAAGAAAATTATTAAGAAAAAAAACAACTTTTTTATTGTTTTGATCAAAAAATAAATATTAGGTATAACTTGTAAGAATCGAGTTGAGCCTCGCTTAATTTTTCTGATATTATGTTCATTTTATAGAAAAGTTTATCTTAAAATATGTCGTAAAGAATTTCTTATAAAATGCTATTTTTTTTTCCTGAAGAAAGCAGATGAAAAGACTATGGTTAATTTGATGCTATTTTATTTCATAACCACCGTTGAACGGGTAACACATTTCTGAGTTTACGCATATCAATGTTCAATTCTGTAGCCTTAAAATTTGAATCCAACCCAGAAAACAAGGAAACTCCTGGGACAAGCATTGCGAAAATCCAGCCTTCGTGCAGGATTTTTTGAAGAAACTAATCACTCTTACGATAAGTAGGTATGTATATACCCCTTCCTTCAGGATATAAATAGTAGAAATGCATGACCAGTAAGCAGTACAATAAGTATGTTTGAGTAGTTTGAAAGTTACGGTAGTGATTTTTTTTAATGTTTAATAACCGTCGTTGAACAGCCGACCCACTTTTGTGTTTACGACTGCTAACGTTCAACTCTTTAGACTTGTAATTTTGAACCAATCCAGAAGACAAGTTAACTGCTGGATCAGTACCCCCAGAGGTTTGATTTGTTATGGGAACATGGATTTTGTGACTCGACAGATTTAACGTGCATCAGTCATCATTTACTACACGGGGAGTCTTTGGCCGGCGGGGTTTGACTCTTGGACATGGGCCCAGCCAGGCTATCCCAGCCCTTCTGTAGTGATTTGTGTTAAATAATTGAACTTATTATTATAGTCAATTAGCTAAATAGAAAAATAAACAAGCCTATTTTTTTTATTTTATCGCATTAACCTAAACCAATAGAGAATTTAATGCTACAAAATATAGGTTGTTCCGTAAAAACCGCCTCTATGTATATTTTTAGTACCCTTGTAAAAAATGGAAGTCATAAAAGTAGGTGCAGTGGGAGTCATAAATTTAATAGAGAGAAAAAGAAAACGCTATCAATCGCCGCCTGAGGGGATAGCTCTAAAAACATCAAAACTGACGGAGGAAACACGGAGAGTTATAAAGCAATAATTAAAAACACCAAGTTTAATCCGTATTCAAAGTGATTTTAATATTTTCTCTACCAACTTCATTCTTATAATGGTTCGATTTTGATAAAAAAAGTTTCTTTTTCTCTCCATCGCTGAAATACCGATTTGAGACTTCTAATGGTCATTTTTTTTTAAAAAAAGGATTCTGAAAGTTTATAATAAAAACTTTTTTATGAAACAAACTGCATGTTCTGGATGTTTTTACCCTTTCGCGAAAAGTATTTTTTTTACAACAGGACAATTTTGGAGCATAAACTATGAGTAGGGCAGCATTATGCACGGTAGTGCCATGCATGTTCTGTGAATGAAAATACCTTCAAAAATATTGGCAGGACTGGTGGGAAAGTCTCCCATTAGACAGGGAAGGGTTTCTGTCCCAAAAGATTTTTTTGAAATTTGCTTGGGACGTATGTGTCCCGTTAGGCTCGAAAGGGTTAAATCCTCGAATTCATTACAAACTTAAAATAATGATAATAAATCTATCTCGACCTCATCGTATTTCACTCAAGGAAAAAAGAAAAAATAGAATCCTTGAATGTTAATAAATAAAACTTTTAATGTTGTTTTAAATCATATAAGA
The DNA here is from genome assembly GCF_982258835.1 of Parasteatoda tepidariorum. NCBI lineage: Eukaryota > Metazoa > Arthropoda > Arachnida > Araneae > Theridiidae > Parasteatoda > Parasteatoda tepidariorum. The sequence goes on along the minus strand of NC_141755.1, from coordinate 135,341,416 downwards.
AATATTTTCAACTCGAAAAATTAACATATTTTAGTGTGTTTTTATTTTCTTGTTTTAATGTGATAAGGTAAAATAAAATTTAATTCATCGCCGTTAAAACTAGCATACAAACACTTTTTTCCCCCCACTACCATAAAAAAAAATTTCTTCAAGTATTTCTCTTTATTTCAAAAGAAGAATAAATAAAAACACTCTTATTATGGCACATCATTATCATATCTTGAAAGATGGGTTTTCAAAACAAAAAGATTAAAATCAAAGTAGCTAACTAGAATTTTTAAAAAGATACTATGATCATCAATCATTGAATTGCCGACTTTTTCCCCCATGCAAATAACAACCCTCTGAAGTTCTGGGGTGCTAATTTCTACGCGCATAGTTGAATTTGATTGGTTAAAGAATCCAAGGCTTAGCGCTGTTATTGAAAATCTTAAATTTGTAGTCGCTCTGTCTGTACATCTGGTTCCATTCCAGGTAGATATATTAATTTTATTTTTGTAAATACAGTAGAACATCACTTCCGTTATTTTAAATTCATTAATTCCTAAGAGTCTTTATTTACAATTTTATGCATTTACAATTAGTATTTCTCAGTTTCTGCTGCCATAAAAAAATAATTCATGAAATCTTTAAGTTAAAAAGCTCTCTTTTTATTGCTTTTTATATAGATTTGACCATATTATTTGAGTAACAACTTGACGTTTTGTTATTTGATGACGTTAGTTCTTTGGCATAACTTTGCAAATCTACTATTTGAAATATTTGTTGTTTCTTGTGTTTTATTTATTTTCTTACATACTACTACGGTAGTCAAAATTGAGTTTTAAAACTGTTAACATTTTATAATGTATTAATCTTATTTTAATATTCCGGTTATTTTTCACTCAAATTAACAAATTAAAAGGATACTTTTTATAGTTTTACTACTTGGAATTGACTATTTAATTAGAGTATCAAATACGCTTTTTGTTAGTTGTTTTGGTTTTACGTAGCAAATCTGCAATTTGTAATTTTTCTTGCTTCTTTAGTTTTTCATTCTTTCTATTAACTAATTTGCTGTCCTTTGGCCTAAATTAAGCTTTAATATAGATAACATTGTGATAATTAAATGCAACAGGTACTTCATGATTTAATTTTAAGGATATTTATTTTTGTGCTCAATTTAGCTATAAATATTTTTAATTATTAAATGCGTTATATTATGCATTAAATATTAGTAAATATTTAATGCATTTCTATATTGATTTCCTTAGAAGATGAAATGTAGTAATTTTTATTTTTAAATTTTTCTAAAATTTAGGTGTAATATCAGTTGTGAATTCAATTTGTGATTTGTAGTTGTGTACCTGAAGAATTTAGTTGTATTAATGAAATTTATTATATTTTAATAATTCTTTACATAGTAATTATTTTTAAGAAAAAGGATGTATATTACTTGTTTACAAAAAATATTACAACTGTTTTAAACCTTTAAATTTGTTAAATTTATTTTTCTCGCATATCGTTTTTTAGTTATCACATATTTCAAAAAGTTTAATTATACCTTGAAAATCGATACTATATTATCAACCAGTTTGTAATTAAAAGATGTTTACAAAAAATTGTTTTACTGTTTGATATTTCTCTATGACAAAATTTTACTTGGGGGGAAAGAAACATATATATTCTTGAGCAATGGGAAGATTTCCCTATCATAATCTGAAGCAGAATAATCTCCAAATATTTGCAACTTCTGGGCAGTGACTTACAAGGTACTGTAAACATCAAAGGCGAGGACCAACTTGAAGGGTATATATCTCATAACCGCCTAAAATCAAGATTGTATATCTTTTTTTTAAAAAAAAAAAACAATTGAGAATTTAAAATCCATTAATTGCTTTCAATCAATCAGTTAAAGTGCTTTATCAAGTTGATAACAATATTTAGTACAGTTATTAAAATATATTTCCTAATACACCTGTGATTTCACTAGATTTGATGAAACTGCAGATCTTTAGGAGCTTATAATTCTAAATTTCTGGGTCCTTTTATTTTGTTGTAAAAACAGGTCTCTATTTGAAATTATTTAAGTATCTCTACTTTAAGGATCTGCATAAAATGTAAAAATTTGAAAAACTATGTGATTTGCAACCAATTCCGTAATATGCCAACTAAGAATTTTAACAAGAAGCTTTTTGCTGAGATAAAACTAAATCTGTCCATTGCTTGTATGCAAAATAATTTAAAAATGAGTGTATAATATTTGGTAGCTTCAGCATAACTTAATATGAAAATATTGTATTCACACAAATTTAATCAAATAGATTATTTTCAATAAATTTTAGTTATCATATAGGTAATTCAAATGAAATATACTACCTACTAATAAACTGCAATAGATTTGAAGTGAAAATTAAAAATTTGACTATAGCAACTGTTACATCTGTTAAACTCTGACTTATTTTATTAGATTTGTGGGGAAGAAACAAATTTTACTTATATTTTTTTTAATTTAAAACTTCATTTATTAGACTTTCAGTGACTGTACTCTGTGCTTCTTTTTCAGTGACTGTAGGGGAGAGTGGGGTCAATTGTAACATTTTTTACTTAACTATTTTTAACTAACGAAAAATCCAATATATTATCAGTATTAATTGACAGACGAGTAAAGTAGACTATTCTCTACTAGAAAAAAAAACTTTATTTTAAATGTTATTATATTAGTAATTAACAATTTTCGACAGTCGTGCACTTGTTACAATTGTCCCCACTTACGGGGTCAATTGTAACAGTTCATAAATTCAACTAAAACATAGTTAATTATACATATTATCATAGTTGTGATATATTTTTTTATTGATCAAAATAGTAGTGATATTTTAGGAGTAAAAATAATAATGAGCAGAGACCTAAAGGGTTAAACTTTTAACTTTAAGGGGTTAAAAATTTTAATTTATGCTGTGAAAGGTGACAAATAAAATAATGCACATGCAACATAATATAAATGATATAGGAAACTATTGGTAGTTCTTAAAGAGTTAAGTCATTGTTTGTAAGCATAAGATTATTTATTTTCAGTTGTTACAATCGTCCCCAAGACGCCATTTCAGCTTCATTTGTTAAAAACAATGCTAGTTAATTAACTAAACTAATCTTTTTTTTCTGAAATGTTAATTAAGGTGTCCACTTACATATTCGGTTAATAATTTTTATTTATTTAAACAAAATTACTTTGTTGCAATATAATATTCTAATACCAAAAAAATTACTTGCTTAGCGTGAAAATATCTTTTGTGATGTAACTCTTTCAAAAGTACCTAGAAATGGTTGCCAGGAGGGGTGTACATGTAGATTTATTAAATACACCTTGTGCGCCACCTAAGAACCAAATCTAAAACCCGACACTCGAAATTTTTGCTCTGTTACAATCGTACCCTGTTACAATTGACCCCACTCTCCCCTACTCTGCGCTGAAAAAAAAATCATAATTTTTCTAGTTGTAAATTAGATAAAATGCAATTTTACAAATTCTTAGTCATAATTCTTCAATATTTATTACTGATAATCAATCACTCTCTTCACCAAAACTTATGATTTTCGACAGTGATTGTCAAAACTAAAAGGGGGTTAATGTCGGAATGATTGATCATCATAGTTGATCACTTGTTATTTTCTATGTATATTTATTTATAATTACTTCACATTTATATTAGCTAATAATTATTTTCTTATCTAAACTTTTAGGTATCTGATATTACTGTTAAAAACTATGGTTAAATCTGGATAAAACAGTTAATTGTCAAATGCGTGCCAACTTTGTCTTTAGTGGTTTGTCAGTTTTCTCCACTGTGAATAAACCTTGTCCTCTTTGCTTCAATTTTGATTTTTTTCCCAGGCATGAAAATTTACTTCATTTCGATGAAGTAAGTTGTCATGCCTTTACTCGAAAACATTGTTAAATACTCTTCTATGGATGTTTAGTTGAAATTTTATAAAATTTTTCTATTCTCTTTCAGAGCATATTCTCAGTTAAATAGTTTGAAATGACTTTTTTCGAAGTACATTGGATGATGAACACAGGTTCTGGATCTTATTTATCCTTGTGGTATCGGTGCACAAGAGGGCTCGAAAACAAGCTATTTTTCAGTTAGCTTGGCATAATAAATTTAATTATTTTATTTAACTTTTATGCGTTCTTATAAGTTGGAGGTCTACATTTTTCACCAAAAATATTTAGTTTACGCAGATGTAATTATATCTTCTTTTTTTGCTCTTTACTTATATTCTGTGGCTTTTTTTTAAACATATTTACTTTGTAAGAGGAAGATGCAATAATTTGTATTTATTAAACATTTCTGTGTTTAAAATTTTTGTTTTTCTCTTAAATTGCAGTTTTTGACTAAGTATTGTAAAATAAAAAACATTTCATTCAAATTATTTGTTGATGAAATTCTTTTATTTAAAGTCTGTTTATTTTTATAGATTAGTTTTTAGTTTTCACATACAATTCATTTAATGTTTCTTTTGCTTTTGTTACATTGCTTCAGCCAAGAATGTTTAAATTTTTGAAAAAATTAATGATCAATTTAATAATTTATGCTCGCCATTTTAAAGTTTTCATAATATTTTTCTCAATGTTTTCTGTCCATTAAGTAAATAACTCTATTGTGTATTAAGTGTAAAATTTGCATGAAATACGAAATATTTTCAAGTCAAAATCTACCAACCTTTTTTTTTAAACTCTTAATTATTAAAGATTGTTACTAATTGAAGATTATCTCAATTCACATTTCAATTTTATAGCTGATTTCTTCTATAGCCAGGCATGAGATTCATCTGACTTGTCCCTGGATAAAATTTCAAACTTTTTAAACTTTATAGAAAAATTCCTGAATTAAAAAAAAATTCTCTAGTACCTATTTTTTTTAATATTTCTTTTTCTACATTATTTTGTTTTACTTTACTATGTAATCCTATTTAATCATGATAATCTTTAGTTTGTTAGACTGTTAATGTGCACAAATTAAAGATAACTTTAAATAAGTATGTAAATAATGAAAATTAGTTTTACATTTTTTTAAAATTATTTTTTCACTAGTTGATATGGGTATTTTAGCTTTTTTTTTTATTCTTTTCCCACTCTTATAACAAGCCTAGTTAGTGACTAAAATAAGCTATCTGATTGGAGGAAATAGTCACCCCTGGGTCGGGGAATCCTGTTTCAGATACTTCAGACTTTTCCGTTGTCTAGTAGAACTTGGTCAGGCATAAATTATAGTATCGTAAGTTTTTAGTGTCACACCAAACGAGAAAAATTTAGTAGACCAATGGGACTACTATTCTTTTAGTGTTCCGAAAACTTAATGTGGCTTGGGAAAAAATAGAACTTTTCATTTGCATAATTCATGTTATGGTACACATGTTATGAAATAAGAGACAGTTGCGTAGAATAAAAAACGGAAATTGGGACACATATAATGAAACTTCACTAGAATTTATTTGCATGAATAAATATTATTAAAAAAATTGAATTTAAAGTTCTCTGTTTTTAGATAAATGCAGTTTTCATTGACTTCTATCGACATAAAAAATTAAAACCATACACATCAATAACATTACACTGGAATGCATCTTATACATAAATCGAAATTTCAGTTTTTTTTTTCTTTTTTGCTAACAAATACATTGTCTAAAATAGTAAATATCATGTAAAGTAATTTTTATCAACAACATTAAGAATAATTATTATAAACATTAAGTATGTTTTTACCAGTGTTATAATATAAGCTATGTAAAATGATTTTTCCTCAATATCCTGTTCCTCACTATCTATAACACTTAAAAGCTATTGCCCCATAATGATTTAGGAGTACTATTTATCAAAAATTCAGTAAAAAAAAAAGCTATAACATTTGTAAATAAATTCAATATACTGAGTGAAATGTTGAGTTTAGATAATAAGGAAAGCTGTGAAATTAACAAAATATATTAAAAATTAATTATTAAAAAAATCCTAAATAAAATTCTCAAAGCCCAAAAGATATTTCTTTTAGCTGGTGGACAAATCTTGCTGTCAGTCCACAGAAAGCATGTAAATTTAAAATTTCAACAGTTAGATTTAAAATGCTTCATCTCATGGGGGAAAGGGGAGTGGATGGAGAAACCTCTCAAGTGTAGCCATTTTCCAGAAAAATTAAAAAGCTGTTTGCAATTGTCATCCAAAAATATTTGCAAATTTATGTTACAGCTGACATTCCTAAAATGTCCCTAAAATTAAAGCCTTAATTGGCCCTTCCTTTAAAATTTTTCCAGACTGTGGCCACCCTGCAACTCACGGAAGAACTTCTGTACTTATTTATTTCTATAATATTCGTTACAGAAGCCTTCAGTTTAGAATAATAAATTTAGAACAATTTTTTTTTAAACGCATGGAATTCAGTATAAAAAAAAAATTTTTCATTACTATTTTGTTAATTCCAAACATTTCGACAAATTTGGCACCCATGCATAGTGACATTTGTAGAACATTTAACGAAGATTGTTGCCATAAACCTTATAAATCAAGTTCGTTGCAGTATCTAGTTCTTATGATGCCGACCTATTTAACCAATCCAAAAAGTTAGAAATTTCAAACTGTTGATAATTTCCTACAACATGTATCTCTAATATATTTTATTTTATTTTTAGGATTAAATGGGCATGGTCTTAATGGACTTCATCCTAATGGCTGTGATAACACATCATTTTCTTTTTTAAGTTGTGCTGCTGATCCAAAAGTAAAATTTTCTTTCCTAATATTTGGGGTAAGTAAACTTTTTTTGGGGGGATTTTCTTGTTTCTCAAAATCTATTGTATTTATGTAACTTTAAGTACATACTGTTTTTTCTATTCACTTTATCATGTTAATAGAAATTTATCTTTGGGTTTGTTGATAAATCATTTTAATTGTGCAAATTTTTTTTCTTCCCATTACAATTGTTACATACCAAAAATAGCATCTTACTAATATATTTAAAGAGATGCTTACAAAAAACTGACTTAGTTGTTGCCTAAAAACTGGGTAGTTTTGTTAATTAAATAACCATTCAACTGAAGCATATTATTTAAATGTAATTTTAAAACCATATTTATAACCATAATTTTAAGAAGAAGTTTGGACTTCATAGCTTTGCATAGCTACAAATGCACACAATAGTCTTGCAGATCATCCAGACATGGTTCCCAATGGAACGTCAAGCATCACTGACTGAGGTCAGCGTGTTGGTGACCGTTGGTGTTGGTCAGCGTTCAACTCTATGCTTTCATCAGCGCACCCTGAAAAATATATAAACAAATTTAAAGAAATAAATGTACAGACTCTAAAAACTTCAAATAGCCCAAGATTCAACACCTTAAATGAAAACGAGAGGTGCCAATTTTCCATCAAAGCACAAAAATATACATAATATATACACAAAAATATCTACAATTAGTATTTACGAAATCCATATACTTTAATTATAGTACATATGCCAATATAGATAGGAAAAGAAATCCAGTAGATTTTACGAATTAATATTTATTTATGGAATTATGTACTAAATATTTTACACATAAGGAATTTTCGGTCATCGAAATATAAAAATATTTTCCGGCTTTGATTGCCATTAAATATGCTTGAAATGTTACGCTATATGTTTACTCATGATTTTGAATAGTAATAGGCCTTTAATTTATCAAAAATAGTTTATAAATTTTTCTAGTTAAGTTAAAAAAAACTAATTCTGAATAAATAAAATAAACTGAATATTTTAGTACTAAGAGTTTTTAATTGATTTCTTTCAATAAATGAGGCTTGCTTCATTATGTATTTGTAATACTTCTTTATATATTAAAGCAAGCGATAATTTGTGAGAGAAAATAAATTTTACTATTAATTTTTTTAGGAAACTTACCCTATTTTAGGGATTTTTTCGAAATGTACAAAAATCAGGAAAGTTTTGAATAAAACAGTAGAAACTGGCAAAATCCAGTAGAGTTGGAGGATATGAAATCGTGAAAATGACCGATAAAATGCAATACATAGTTGGCACCTCTGCTTTCAAAAGTTTTTAACAAAAAATTCTAATTTTAGAACTTAAATTCAATTGAACTAAATAGACATGTTGGTCATAAGCTTGCGACAGTCAGTTTTTTCTTTTTTTAAATTTTTCAAAACCTTTTTATTTTGTAAATGAAATCCAAACTAGAATTTAAAAATATGTCAACTACAATTTAAAAATATGTCAACATTTTTCTAATTTATGACAGTTGTAAGTGCGAAAATAAATAATTTTTAGAGTTAAATACTGAATTATTTAACACTGAATTGGCGATTTTAAGTTCTTTTCTAAATTTATATTAAACGTAAGCAATAAATTCCAAAAATTAAATTTGTTTTTAAAAATAAATCACAAGTATTTATAATTTTAAAACACAGTTCAAACAAAATTCTTTTTTTTTTTTCTTCTTAATTCTTTTTTTTTCTTTTCACCTCAACTTTAAATGGACCTTAAAATATTTGAACTTTTGAATCGCGTATGAAAATGATCCAAAGTGTATCAAATCATGTTTTAGTTCTTATCATAAAAAAATAAAACAAAACGTTCTTAAAAGCGACATTTTGAAACTCTGTTTTGAACTTTGTAATGAAGTGCTTTGTTCAAAAATTAAGTAATAGGTTCTGCGTCAACGAAGTGATAAGGAGGAGGTAAAATGCAGCTTCTGTTGAACCGGGTCCGCTTTTGTGAATTTGTGCAAATAGGGTCCATTATTGAAAAAAACCTTTTTCAAGGAGTTTTTAAATTGTAAGCACTAATTTCTAGTCATGACTTCACATTAAACATAACTTGAAATATTATCATGGGTCTGTCCAGACATTTTGTGAAGGGTCCGTTTTTGTAAAATTGTGAAAAAATGACTCATAATTTGTGAATATAAAATAAACGTTAAGTCACATTCTTTCAACCAGGGTCCCCTTTTGTGAATTTGTGCAAATAGGGTCCATTATTGCAAAAAACCTTTTTCAAGGAGTTTTTAAATTGTAAGCACTAATTTCTAGTCATGACTTCACATTAAACATAACTTGAAATATTATCATGGGTCTGTCCAGACATTTTGTGAAGGGTCCGTTTTTGTAAAATTGTGAAAAAATGACTCATAATTTGTGAATATAAAATAAACGTTAAGTCACATTCTTTCAACCAGGGTCCCTTTTTGTGAATTTGTGCAAATAGGGTCCATTATTGCAAAAAAAAACTTTTTCAAGGAGTTTTTAAATTGTAAAGACATACAAGATTATGTACATCACTGTAAAATTATTTAAATAAGGATTTATTATTAAGGAATTATTTAATTAATTAATAAGGATTTAAAAAATATGAGGAAACGTTAGAGCTTAAATAATAACAGAAGAGAGTTTTGTACTGCCTGATACTTTGAAAGTGTTACTGGGCCTCCCTACCTCCAACGAGGTGGGACATCATCATCCTACAACGCCCATTGCACATTCTAGTGTCTTCCCCAGACAACAGCATTGCAGGCAACAAGGTGGTTATTAGTAAAAAGGAATGAAAAAAAAACATTAAAAATAAAGATTAAAAAAAGGTGAGAAAGGAAAGAACAAATAACGTATCAGTTACATATTAGAAAAAAAATATGAGGAAACGTTAGAGCTTAAATAATAACAGAAGAGAGTTTTGTACTGCCTGATACTTTAAAAGTGTTAATGGGCCTCCCTACCTCGAACGAGGTGGGACATCATCATCCTACAACGCCCATTGCACATTCTAGTGTCTTCCCAGACAACAGCATTGCTGGCAACAAGGTGGTTATTAGTAAAAAGGAAGGAAAAAAAACATTAAAAATAAAGATTAAAAAAAAGGTGAGAAAGGAAAGAACAAATAACGTATCAGTTACATATTAGAAAAATAATATTTAAAAAATATGAGGAAACGTTAGAGCTTAAATAATAACAGAAGAGAGTTTTGTACTGCCTGATACTTTGAAAGTGTTACTGGGCCTCCCTACCTCGAACGAGGTGGGACATCATCATCCTACAACGCCCATTGCACATTCTAGTGTCTTCCCAGACAACAGCATTGCAGGCAACAAGGTGGTTATTAGTAAAAAGGAAGGAAAAAAAACATTAAAAATAAAGATTAAAAAAAAGGTGAGAAAGGAAAGAACAAATAACGTATGAGTTACATATTAGAAAAAAAATATTTAAAAAATATGAGGAAACGTTAGAGCTTAAATAATAACAGAAGAGAGTTTTGTACTGCCTGATACTTTGAAAGTGTTACTGGGCCTCCCTACCTCGAACGAGGTGGGACATCATCATCCTACAACGCCCATTGCACATTCTAGTGTCTTCCCCAGACAACAGCATTGCAGGCAATAAGGTGGTTATTAGTAAAAAGAAAGAAAAAAAAACATTAAAAATAAAGATTAAAAAAAGGTGAGAAAGGAAAGAACAAATAACGTATCAGTTACATATTAGAAAAAAAATATGAGGAAACGTTAGAGCTTAAATAATAACAGAAGAGAGTTTTGTACTGCCTGATACTTTGAAAGTGTTACTGGGCCTCCCTACCTCGAACGAGGTGGGACATCATCATCCTACAACGCCCATTGCACATTCTAGTGTCTTCCCCAGACAACAGCATTGCAGGCAACAAGGTGATTATTAGTAAAAAGGAAGGAAAAAAAACATTAAAAATAAAGATTAAAAAAAAGGTGAGAAAGGAAAGAACAAATAACGTATGAGTTACATATTAGAAAAAAAATATTTAAAAAATATGAGGAAACGTTAGAGCTTAAATAATAACAGAAGAGAGTTTTGTACTGCCTGATACTTTGAAAGTGTTACTGGGCCTCCCTACCTCGAACGAGGTGGGACATCATCATCCTACAACGCCCATTGCACATTCTAGTGTCTTCCCCAGACAACAGCATTGCAGGCAACAAGGTGGTTATTAGTAAAAAGGAAGGAAAAAAAAACATTAAAAATAAAGATTAAAAAAAAGGTGAGAAAGGAAAGAACAAATAACATATGAGTTACACATTAGAAAAAAAATATTTAAAAAATATGAGGAAACGTTAGAGCTTAAATAATAACAGAAGATAGTTTTGTACTGCCTGATACTTTAAAAGTGTTAATGGGCCTCCCTACCTCGAACGAGGTGGGACATCATCATCCTACAACGCCCATTGCACATTCTAGTGTCTTCCCCAGACAACAGCATTGCAGGCAACAAGGTGGTTATTAGTAAAAAGGAAGGAAAAAAAACATTAAAAATAAAGATTAAAAAAAGGTGAGAAAGGAAAGAACAAATAACGTATCAGTTACATATTAGAAAAATAATATTTAAAAAATATGAGGAAACGTTAGAGCTCAAATAATAACAGAAGAAAGTTTTGTACTGCCTGATACTTTGAAAGTGTTACTGGGCCTCCCTACCTCGAATGAGGTGGGACATCATCATCCTACAACGCCCATTGCACATTCTAGTGTCTTCCCCAGACAACAGCATTGCAGGCAATAAGGTGGTTATTAGTAAAAAGAAAGAAAAAAAAACATTAAAAATAAAGATTAAAAAAAGGTGAGAAAGGAAAGAACAAATAACGTATCAGTTACATATTAGAAAAAAAATATGAGGAAACGTTAGAGCTTAAATAATAACAGAAGAGAGTTTTGTACTGCCTGATACTTTGAAAGTGTTACTGGGCCTCCCTACCTCGAACGAGGTGGGACATCATCATCCTACAACGCCCATTGCACATTCTAGTGTCTTCCCCAGACAACAGCATTGCAGGCAATAAGGTGGTTATTAGTAAAAAGAAAGAAAAAAAAACATTAAAAATAAAGATTAAAAAAAGGTGAGAAAGGAAAGAACAAATAACGTATCAGTTACATATTAGAAAAATAACATTTAAAAAATATGAGGAAACGTTAGAGCTTAAATAATAACAGAAGAGAGTTTTGTACTGCCTGATACTTTAAAAGTGTCACTGGGCCTCCCTACCTCGAACGAGGTGGGACTTCATCATCCTACAACGCCCATTGCACATTCTAGTGTCTTCCTCAAACAACAGCATTGCAGGCAACAAGGTGGTTATTGGTAAAAAGGAAGGAAAAAAGCATTAAAAATAAAGATTAAAAAAAGGTGAGAAAGGAAAGAACAAATAACGTATCAGTTACATATTAGAAAAAAAATATTTAAAAAATATGAGGAAACGTTAGAGCTTAAATAATAACAGAAGAGAGTTTTGTACTGCCTGATACTTTGAAAGTGTCACTGGGCCTCCCTACCTCGAACGAGGTGGGACATCATCATCCTACAACGCCCATTGCACATTCTAGTGTCTTACCCAGACAACAGCATTGCAGGCAACAAGGTGGTTATTGGTAAAAAGGAAGGAAAAAAAACATTAAAAATAAAGATTAAAAAAAGGTGAGAAAGGAAAGAGCAAATAACGTATCAGTTACATATTAGAAAAAAAATATTTAAAAAATATGAGGAAACGTTAGAGCTTAAATAATAACAGAAGAGAGTTTTGTACTGCCTGATACTTTGAGAGTGTTACTGGGCCTCCCTACCTCGAACGAGGTGGGACATCATCATCCTACTACGCCCATTGCACTTTCTAGTGTCTTCCCCAGACAACAGCATTGCAGGCAACAAGGTGGTTATTAGTAAAAAGGAAGGAAAAAAAACATTAAAAATAAAGATTAAAAAAAGGTGAGAAAAGAAAGAACATATAACGTATCAGTTACATATTAGAAAAAAAATATTTAAAAAATATGAGGAAACGTTAGAGCTTAAATAATAACAGTCAAGCCTAATAAAAAGAAAAATAAGTGTTACTCTATAAATGTCTTATACGATCAGTGCTTACATACGCATATGAGACCTGGACAATGACCCGTGGAGATGAAAATATAATAGCTAGATTTGAGAGAAAAATACTTCGAAGCATTTTTGGTGGAATAAGTAAAAACGGTACCTGGTTTAGATCAAACACGGAACTTTACAAAGCATATAAAGAACCTGATGTCATTACATTTATCAAAATAAAAAGGATTAAATGGCCACATTATAAGAATAGAGGATAGCAGGCAGGGGTCTGTTTAGAAGAAATTTGGGTCCGTTAACGGGCCTTTGACAAAATATTTTAACTTAAAAACGGACCCTTCACAAAAAATTTTACTTAAAAACGGACCCTTCACAAATTTGTTTATCTTTTAATCGGACCCTTCACACAAATTTGTTTATCTTCATTATTGTTTCGTTAATCTTCCCAGGAAGAGGGGGGGGGGAGGGTGGAAGACAAATGCAAAAGAACTGAGTTTTGTCTTCCGCAGAAGCTTCTTCCTTTATTCGTCCGAAATGAATATTCTGCGTTCAGCAGTATAGGCTAATCTATTCTGCGTTCAGCAGATCTAGAGAGTGTGTCAAAAATGTTTCATATAATAGTCATCAAAATGATAGCCTATGGAACTATTTCCATTTAGATGCGAAACTTTTGTTTCGAGAAACACAGCACAAGACACTCACAATAGACAAGTTTTTGTAATAAGAAAGCTCTAAATTTTTCAAATCTTATGATTTTAATAATTAATATGCTTTTTTTATATCATTTAATTAATGTAAAATGTTCAAAATTAGTAAATCGATTTTTTGAGAGATTTTCTAGATTTTGGGAGTCCACTGTAGCTTTAAAAATAAATAAATTATTTTTTCCAATGCCCACCTGTGTTAACATCCGTCAATTCAGGCATATACAGGGCGATTTTGTTCGCCTTTCTTGCAGGGACAAAATATTATGTGGGCCAACGTCGCTCCCACAGTGAGGACAGATAGTACAGAGAATGAAAGTACATTCATGCCTTGTCCGGGATTCGAACCCAGAACCTTTCAGATGCACGGACAGTTCTCTGCCCCCTACACAGGCCGGTCGGCGTAGTTTTAAAGTATGAAATTATAATTTGATACAAATTGATTGTGGTAAAAAAAACAACAACATACCTTTTTAGTCTGTTTAGCAACTGATCGGTAGCGGGGTTCTATCGGTTTATCGGGGTAACGGTTGCAGTAGTCTGCCGAACAATTCATTTTGAAGTTTCCTAGGAACATAACAATATTAACAATTAAAATTTTTTCATAATTTCGATTTTTATTTAATTCATCAAAAATAGTTAAAAGATTTTTTTTATAATTTTTTTAAAAAGAGAGTTTTGAATAAAAATAAGCTTTTTTGTTGTTATAAAATGAAAAAGTCCAGCAGTGGACTGATACAACAGATCACCATAGGTCAAGCATCATTGGCTGCGCTCAGTATGCGGGTGGATGACCACTTGGATGTTCGTGACTTTTTTCTAAAAAATCAGATTTTTGGTGATTTAAATTTTTTTTTATTTAAATCGGATTTTTTTGATTTTTATTCTAATACACAGTAGGAACTTTGATTTATGATTAAAAGAACTTTATAAATGTTTAATCAAAATTAAATTTATATTAAAACTATATTATAACACTATTTCAGAAGCTCTAACTACGTAAAACAATTTTTCATTATAATACATAGCTTTAAATGCATAGCAACCATTTTGAAACAAATGCATGATTGAAATTTGAAGACTAGATGAAATAGAGAACCCTATTTTCGGCATATTAGGGTAACTTTTTAAGATAACCTCATGCTTTAAAAATATACATTTTCCACCAATAAAATATAATGTAGATTTTAATTCCATGCTTTTTCAATCAAAAGGGTGAATTTTAACAAACATTATTTTTTTTTGTGAAAAAAATTCATGTTTATTAATTTCTTTCTACAGCTATGCAAGTCTGTAAAAAGACAGCATTACTTTAATCTACACTTTCAATCTCAAGAATCAAAAGATTTTTAAAAATGTAATTTCAAATGTGTTGGAATTTAACATACAACAAGAAAGTAATTTCATTAACTAAAATTAATTAATGCAGCAATTCCTATAAAATAAATTTTTAAACTAAGAAAAGAAATTAATAAGAGTATCAGTAATTTAAAACACTGTTTTTTAACTTTTTAAATCAATATCAGGGTGGACACTCAAATCAGATTTCAAATTTCCCTGATTTTTCCAGGTTTTACAGATCTTAAAATTTCTAGGTTTTTGTTTCTTTTTTCCTATAAAGTGTAAGATGTGTACAAAAAAAGTGTCTATATTATAAAATATTTTATTCAAAATGTTATTTTTTTAACATATCATCTTGAGAAAAATAATTTATTTTGTCAATTTGGCAAGATTTTTTATTTATTTTTCAAATGTTTTGGAGGAAAATTTTGAATCAAAAATCATATATTGACCAACAAAAGAGTAAAATTAAATATTAATATATAGTTGGTTCTTTAAAAAAAACATTTTTTTAAAATATTTTATAAAAGGTTAAAATGAAATAGAAAAAAATTAGCTTAATGCAACAATTGTAACGATTTATCGACAAACATTGCTGTTAGCGATTGTAAAAAAATGTGTGATTGGTTAGTTAGCTGAGAAAAAATAATTTACAGATTTCTTTGAATGGGAGTAGAAAAGCTTTCAGAAAAAGAGTGCAATATAAAATCTATTATTATTAAATTATAACCAACAATTTTTGGAGAATTTAATAAAGTTAAAAATACAAAAACATTTTGTCAAAACAGAAAAAAAAATTACCACCAAAGTATCGGAACAAACTTGAGCCATAAATGAATTCAGCCCAAGGACAGACTTAAAAAAAACAGAAGTTAATATCCTAATCCCCTTTTCCATCTCCACCAGAATCTTTCCTAAATTACACAGTCCCATAGCGGTCAAAGGTTTCTGCATTCGTTCAGCAAACCGTTGGAGAATTTTATGTGGTATTCTAGTTTGACAGAGCTGTAATGGAGCAAATTTTGATGCAGACAAAGTATTGTTAAGTTAATGATATTTCAACTGTTTAGCGATACATTTCCGTCTAAAAAAGTGGGTATAATGGATGAAATAATTTAAATTAAGAAAATTAGTAAATAATTTAAATTAGTGAAATTAAAAAAATTATCATAGAAAAAATTTGCAGCTTTTCTTTAAAATTCCCTGATTTTTCCAGATTTTTATCCAAATTTCCCTGATATTTCCAGGTTTTTTCCAGTATAAAAAAATTCCCTGATAATTCCAGGTTTTCCAGGTGGGTGGCCATCCTGAATATATATGTATAAAAAAACAGTTGATTTAATTCAATGACTTTGTTAAAAAAAACAGTTGATTTAAATCGTGATTTAAATCAACAAACCCTGATCAGTATGCGTAGGGACCGAGGGGTGCGGTATGGGTCCTCGTGTAACTGTTCTACCGTAAAGTGCTTGACTTCGCGTGCAGGACGTTGGGCAGAGGGAATGCCATCCCCTCTGCAGAGGATCAAAATTGTGATGGCATGATGTCATCGGATCATCCTCAAGGATGTTTCTCAGACCGTCGCCAATAGCCCATTGTGCAGCTCTAGTGCGACGTAAATGAATTACGAAACAACTACGTAAGCTTTGAACTGATTTCAATAAATGAGGTTCGCTGCATTATGTATTAGTAATACTCATTTTAATATTCAAGCAATAATCTATACAGAAATCCTATTTCAATAGGGATTCTTTTTTTCAGGAAACTTCTTCTGAATTTTAGGTAATTTTCTAAAATGTTCAAAAACTACGAGAACTTTAATTAAACCAGTAGATCAGGCGAAACTGGCAAAATCGAGTAGAGTTGGCAGCTGTGTTGGATATAATTTTTAAATATAATTTCGAGAGTCGCATTTTGGTGATTTAGAGAAAGTCAATCACATGACGGAAGATAAGAAATTATTTAAAATTTTTTTATCAGCTTTTCAGAGAAAACAGGTAATTTAAAAAGAATACTTCAGTTCAGTTGCCTAATGAATGCAAAGTAGATAAAAAATCTTCTGAATAAAAACCCATTACATTCATGTTTAAATATGAAAGTGCCCATAAACTCATGCAAAACATGCCATAATTAAAATATTACAGTGCGTCTAATATTTTAATCTAATTATTAATATGTACTATTATAATACCCGATATAATAAATATTCTATATTTATATAACATATCGTTTAATTTTTCAAATTGATACACGAACAAGAGGAGAGTGGGGAGAATTAATATTGTGGAAGGAAAAATGTGAACTCTAATTATGAAGTTGCAAAATGGCACTTTTTTACCAAACAAAATAAATTAGATAAAAATACCGAAAATTTCAGATCAGTATAAACAAATTATTTGGGAACAGATAAAATCTAACATTTTATATTATAACAGGATGCATAGCCAAATCTTTTAACAAAAAAATAAGTACCTTTTTAGTACATTTTAATCACTCAAAAATTTTTTTTAATCACTTTAAAAAAAAATCATATTTAGGATCTATGCAGTAATGAAAATTATTTTTTTCTATTGTTTAAAGTTCATATTTTATAAACATAAAATTCGTAACATTTTCAAAAACTTTACATAATCATGATAAAATAACTAGTTTCTGACAAATATTGCAGAAAAAATTGGTAAAATCTTGCATTTTTTTTTTTTTTTTGTAATTTAGAATGACAATCTACATAGAAAAGAAAAAAACCTCTTTCTAAAAAATAGAAAATTAAGTACTTTTTACAAACCCCGAATAAAAAAGAAGCACCTTTAAGGGTTTTTGAGAAAAGTAAATCAAAAAATAAGCACCTTTAAGCACTTTTTAAAAACGCTACGCACCCTGAATCAAAATGTAAAATAATTTTCAAAACTATACATGATCATGATAAAATAACTAGTTTCTGAGCAAGAACTACTCTTTACTTGATTATATTGACCATTATAAAAAGATAAAGAGATTTTTCGGTTCGATATCAGAGGGTGGAACCTGACAGTAATCTCACCGAACTCTCATCAAACTTTGGCACTTTCATACACTATTGGACCGACGGTGGGCCGAAATGGATTGTGGTTGAATGAAGTGTGAAAACATTGAATAGAACAATGTGAAAAACACGCTTTTGTATAATACGTGGCGAAGATCGGCATGTTAAAGAAAAAAAATAATAAAATCAAAAAGGGAAAATTAAGCACTTCTTATAAACACCCAATGAAAAAAGCACTTCTGAAGGCTGTTAAAAAACGAAAATAAGCACCTTTTAAAACACGCTAAGCACCATGTATAACCCTCATTGAACAGCTGACCCATTTAAGTTGGATTAATATTGTTCAACTCCGTAGTTTTGAATTCAATTCAGAAGATTAGGGAACTCTTGCATTAAGTATTGGGGGAAATTTGCCTGCGCGGAGGACTTTTGGATGGAACTCTCACGCATTTAAATTATATGGAGAGGAAAACCTCCCACAGTTAGCTTGACGGATGACCACTAAGGATATTTTTTGTGTCAGCACTGTCCTCTATGGGAGCCGTGAGCTGAATTCGTTTCGAGCATGTTTTTGTTAAACAGAGATATGTCCAGACATTTTGTGAAAGGTCCGTTTTTCGTGAAATTGTGAAACAATTACTCACATTCTTTCAACCAGGGTCCTGCTTTTGTGAATGTGCATAGGGTCCGTTATTGCAACAAAAAAAACTTTTTCAAGGAGTTTTTAAATTGTAAAGACATACAAGATTATGCTCAACACTAAAATTATAATTAAAAAAATTTAATTTTAAAAAATAAACAATAATTGCTGTTTCTAAATTAGAGATGCTACAAAGATTTGATATTTATCCTATACTGCTAAACGCAGAATATTAATTTCGAATGAGTAATGGAAGAATCGTCTGCCAAAGACAAAACTTGATTCGTTTACATCCATCTTTCTTGTTTTCTGCCCTGGAACGGGTTTATTCGATTGACAAAATAATAATGAAGATAAACAAATTTGTGAAGGGTCCGATTAAAAGAAAAATCATTTTGTGAAGGGTCCGTTTTTAAGTTAAAATATTTTTAGAAGGGTCCGTTAACGAACCCAAATTTCTTCTAAACAGACCCCTGTTAAATTGCGAAAAAACTATTCATAATTTGTGAATATAAAATAAGCGTTAAGTCACATTCTTTCAACTAGGGTCCTGCTCTTGTGAATTGGTGCAAACAGTGTCCTATTATTGCAAAAATTGCTGAAAACCTTCTCAAGAAGTTTTTAAATTGTAAATAGATGCAAGATTCGGCTCAACAATTGCTGCTACTGAATTAACGATGCAATATACAAATATTTGGTATTTAATAGAGGTGCACAACCTGCCGCCCGCGAGAGCTTCTAAACTCAATAAAAAGTAAACAAAAATTTCAAAAACTAAAAATGTCGAAAATTTTTTTATTGCACTTTTGAGTCATCACGTTTCGAAGCTCTGAATTTTGATAGATTCTATAGTAAATGTATGCTTACTGAGCTTTCTTTAAGCCCATTTTATCATAAATCAAAATTATTTTTTAAGCTCTTATTTCCGCTTTTCAACGTAATTTCGAAAATTCCGAATTTTTATAACGGTATTATTACGACACGCGAGTTTCAGATCGCAAGTTTAAATAATCACTTTTTGGCGCACTTTTGGCAGTTCTTTCTTTCTTTTTTTCAACTATTTTTTTAGTCAGTTATTGCCATGCATTCCCACGTAATTTAAAAGATTCAGATAATTTTATTAGGAATTTTAAATCGCTGATTTGACACGCTTTATTCGTGCTGAGTTCAGCCTTACTTTAAGTGATTTTTTTTTCAATTGTTATACTTTTCCACGTTATTATTATTAACTACAATGTTATTACGACACGCGAATTTCTATTCGCGCATTTAAATAAACACTTTTTGATACGGTATTTCGGTTACGAACGGTATGGTATTTCGGTACAGTGACGAATGTGGTAATGAATTGTGATTTAGTCTAGTACCGAATGTTCAGCAAAAAAAAAAAAAGATTGGGCTGAATGTCGTATATTCGGGGCGAAATAAAATTTTTCAGCAGAGCGTAGCAACACTGAAACCAGAAGTTCAATGCTAAGAATAATATTTTCCGGAAAAACGTATTCATAAAACAACGCTAAAAATAAGGCCTATCGAAACCCTTTGAAAAATACAGATCTATAAAAACTAAAGATTATATACAAAAGCGAAACAGAGAAAACAAAAATCGATCTTAATTTTCGAAGGAAAATTTTAAAACTGAACATCTCAGTTTTCCATTTACCAGAGCAGGTCAAGAATATAGGCTAACAGAAATGTTCTAAATTAATTGCTGCGTTAATGAAAACGTCTGTAAAAAGAGAAGTTTTTTTTCCTTCTTTTTTTAAAGAAAAGAAACTAAGCAAAAGCAAAAACATTCTTAATTTTTTAATGAAAAACTAAATTCAGCATATTGAATTTAAACTTTTCACATTGTCATATTTTTAGAAGAATTGCTACAAAATGAAGCTTATTAGTAACGTTCATTATGAAAAATGCTGTGCCATAATAAAAATGTCAATATATATAGAAGAGTTAAAAATAAAAGCAGAAAAAACAAATTGTTCTGAATTCCTAAAACAAAACTTAAACACTGAAACTCTCAGTTTTCTATATTACTGGTTATCTATATTACAGTATGGAGAAAAAAGTGATAATTAATCAGCAGTATGGGACACTACGTTAAAATGATGAGTTTAAATAAAAACAACAACAAAAAAAATCCTTCTCAAATCTTAGAACTAAAAATATCGAAAGATTAAGAAATTGACTTGTTTGAATGTTATTCTTTTTTTAAAAAAAGCAGAAGTGCAAAGAAGTCAGTATTAAGTAATCTAGTTTCAATTCTTCAAACTTCGTTTTTTCATTTGTCTTCTAGAACAGGGGTTTCCAACTGGCGGCCCGCGGGCTGCATCCGGCCTGCGAAGCCTTTTTTTTGCGGCCCGCGAACTAAATTATATTAGTTGCCATTTTTTTGCAGAGAATTTTCGTAAAAAATCTATATTGATTTAAAATACTTTTCATTCGTTAAAAAAAACCTAATCTCTTCGTTTCTATGGAATTTATCATACCAACGGTGCAAAAAAAAATTATTTCTCAGGTTTTGCATCCAAGAAAATATTTATTTCAATACAAAAATAATCGTGTATGTTGCTCTTTTTTATTTATTTGTTTTTTCTTTTTTTTGTTTCTTGTGAATATAATTTAGCATGTGCGTATCAGAAATTTTCTCGAAGAAATTCTCCGATTTAACTTTTTGAAACCACTCATTTTGCACGAAATTATTTACATTTACATTTGTTACGCATTAAGTAAACTTAAACAATTCTCAAATTTATAATATTTTATTTAAAAAACTGACAGAAATTAATTTATATTTACATAATATTTTATTAATTAACTCTATTAATAAATATAAATTGTTCAATTATTTATTTACAAAAAAAATATGATTTAATATTAATAAGAATGCGCACACGATGTTTATAAAAGTAGAAATATTTTCTAGAATACTACATTTGGGATACTAAAATTTAAACTTAGGGAAACTTAGTTTGTCTGGAACCGTCTTTCACCTCCCCCCCTCCTTCCAGGAAGGGTTTGCTCCATTAAAAGATAAATTATTTTGTGAAGGGTCCGTTAACAGACCCTAATTTCTTCTAAACAGACCCCTGAAGTAGTATAATAAGTATAGTAGAATAGTGAAGACAAGGTAAAGAAAATAGTTGTCAAGGCACTTATCAATATCTATCGTTTATCAATTGCATGATTGCACAATATAAATTGCTCTCAATTGTTCAATTATGTATATTAAATAGATACTTATATTTTAAACTTCTTTCAATTGCATGATACAAATGACTATCCTTTACTCGAACGTGCAACACCAATGCATACAATGCGTAAAACAATAATTAAAATCACTTGTTTATCATTTGCTACAAGACATTAGCAAAAGAAAAAAAAGTTTAAAAATTTAAATACAAAAAAATAATTATTAATTATTTCAGAAAGAGGTATTTCTTTAAAATAAAATTTTCCGCAGTTTTCGAATATCTATGCTCTGTTGTAAGTTATGAATAAAATAATTAGCCCTATTCTAACCAAATGAATGCCCCTGCGAGAACAAATATCATCGTCAACTCTTGAAACGCAGTTGCTTAGTCTTCTTTTTGCTTGCTTTTTTAAATCGTGTGAAATTAGGGGAAAAAAACTTCGTGAATAATCAATTACAGGGTGGCCACTCAAATCAGATTTCAAATTTCCCTGATTTTTCCAGGTTTTCCAGATAAAAATCTTAAAATTTCCAGGTTTTTGTTTCTTTTTTCTTATAAAGTATAGGATGTGTACAAGAAAAGTGTCTATATTATAAAATATTTTATTCAAAATGTTATTTTTTTAACATATCATCTTGAAAAAAATAATTTATTTTGACAATTTTCAAGATTGTTTATTTATTTTTTAATGTTTTGGCACAAAATTTTGAATCAAAAATCATATATTGACCAACAAAGGAGCCTTTTTTGTTTAAAATTAAAATATGTTATAAGAGGTTAAAATGAAATAGAAAAAATTAGCATTAATGCAACAATTGTAACAATTTGTCGACAAACATTGCTGTTAGTGATTGTAAAAAAATGTGTGATTGGTTGGTTTGCTCAGAAAAAATAATTCACAGATTTCTTTGAATAGGAGTAGAAAAGCTTTCAGAAAAAGAGTGCGATATAAAATCTATTATCATAAAATTATAACCAACTAATTTTTGGAGAATTTTATAAAGTTAAAAATACAAACCGGGGAAGAATTTTATATGGCATTCTAGTTTAACAGAACTATGATGGAGCAAATTTTGATGCAAGCAAAGTATCGCTAAGTTGATGATATTTCAACTGTTTGGCGATACATTTCCGTTAAAAAAAAGTGGGTATAATGGATGAAATAATTTAAATTAAGAAAATTAGCAAATTTAAATTAGTGAAATTTGAAAAATCAAAGAAAAATTTCCAGCTTTTCTTTAAAAATCCCTGATTTTTCCAGATTTTTATCCAAATTTTCCTGATATTTCCAGGTTTTTTCCAGTATAAAAAAATTCCCTGATAATTCCAGGTTTTCAAGGTTTTCCAGGTGGGTGGCCACCCTGAATTAACAAGTATAAAGAATTAATAAAAATGGTATCTGAAAATCGTAACAAATCTACGCCATTCTGATCTCATTTAAAGAAACTCATAAAAAAATAACAAATATTGTTTATTGCAGACGAAATTCTTTAACAGCGAAACAAAAGTAAAAGTTCTTTATCTCGTATTTCATTTGTTAAGGGTAATTTGATTTGTCAGCATAAGATGCGCCATTTTTAGTGGTCCAATCAAATTCAATGCTCTTGAAACGTCATATGGTTGTTTCTTTTCCAAGTAAGAATGTTCCCCTTATTTATAAAAATATGTTACCAAGTCTAGGATTCCAGTAAGACAATCAAATGGTAACCTTTCTTAATAATTCTGGGATATATATCGTAAAAGATAGCAAGAATTACATTTCTGTCGGACGTGTTTAACTTTTAAAAGCTTTTATTTTGTTTTGAAAGCATAACTTGTATAATTTGATAGCTAAATAAAACAAAACTATACACAGTCGCGGATGATTACTTAAATCCTATACAGCAATGGTCTTTCCTTAACTAGCAATGGAGTATAAACATCTTTAATACAGACAAAAACTGAAGTGTGCTAGGCAAATAAATAAAGCAGAAATATGGAGTTAAGTGTTGCAACAAAAAATGTCCTCAACAAATACATGCTAATAAGCAAGCTGTTTTTCTTTCTTATTTCCGATAGCGCACAACACCAGCTTTTTATTTCCACGAGTTTTTTTTTTTAAATAATATAAATTTAAGGAATTTTACGCGTTCTTCTTGACTAAATTTTTCATAATTACTACCATTTTAATCAAAAGAAACTTATCTCGGCATTTGACATGTTATTATGTGAACTAGATGGAACATTACACACCGTACAGACGTAAAATATCCTCTGTGATAGATGGATCATGGGAATAGATTATCCACCCATGCTGTCGGGCTAACCTTAGGAGGTTTTCATTGCTTTTTCTCTTCATGCAACGCAAATGCACTTCATGTAACTTCTGCATGTGCATTCTGCACTGAGTTCAATCAAAAAGTCCTAAACGAAGGCTAGTTTGTTCTAATGCTTGATTCAGGAGATTCCTTATTGTCTGTGTTGTGATCAAAATTGCAAGTGAAAATTGATAGTCGCAAACTTACAATTGGGACGTGTGTTCAAAGTTGTAATATAAAATCTTGTTTTATTAGTTCAATCGGGGGGGGGGGAGGAGATTTTCACTTTGATTAATTTTATTTAGCTGACTTTACAATCTTCTGTAACACTATGAACGAACCAATGTGCTATTAATGTTTAAAAAATGACTATCTTTCCTGCCTTTTTCATTCCCTTATATGTTTTTTCCATTCTAAAACAAGTAGCATAAACCTCTGTTTTGATCCACCATGAGAAAAGAAAACTCCAAAAACAAAATGAAACAGAAAGAAACTAAAATTCAACTTAAAGTTTGTTTAAAATTAAATTCATGTCTAAATTTATGAATTGGAAAATTCTTTTAAGTAAAAAAATAAAGAAAGAAATGATAAGTGGTCTTAATAAGGGTTCGTTGATTTAAATCAACTTGATTTAAATCACGATTTAAATCATGATTTAAATCAACTGATTTTTTTAAATATATATATTGATTTTAAAAGTTAAAAAACAGTGTTTTAAATTATTGATACCTGTATTATTTTATTTTCTTAGTTTCAAAATTTATTTTAAATAAATTGCTGTGTTTAATTTCAGCTAACGAAATTACTTTCTTGGTGTGTGATAAATTCCAACACATTTGAAATTACATTTTTAAAAATCGTTTGATTCTTGAGATTGAAAGTACACACCTAATGCTGTCTTAATATAGACTTGCATAGCTATAGAAAGTAATTGTAGAGTAGAAATAACAGTGAAGTAGAAATATATAGTAACTCCTTAACATACAAAAATTGGTATTTTAGTTTGAAAAATTACATGACAATCAGCAACTGTTTAGATAATTGTTTTTTATTTGATAAGAATTTTGCATTTTATAGCATAAATAACAGCAATTACAAATAAAAATTTGATAATGAGTTAACTCTTTTAACTATTAACTCTTTTTCCAACAAAAAAAATTTAAATTGAATCCCTTTTTAAGTTATTGCTTTTGTTTCCTATATCTTTTATGTTTGCTATATTTAGTCGTTAGTCCATTTTCAAACATTTTGTGACAAATCCTATTTTTTCTTCTTAGCTAGCACAGAATGTAAGTTTTGAATATATTCCCTTCCAGTTTCTCTGATGTTGTAACACTTACATATACATACTAATAATCGTCGTTAGAAAAACAGTCACTTTTATAGTAACTAATTTTTAAAAAAAATTTACTTCTTACAAGAATCGCGAGAGTTGATCTTAAAATTGTGTGAATATGAATAACAATTATGGATTTTGAAATCACATGAATATGAAACTAGATATACGATTTTGAAAATGAGAAAATACAAACTGGGATATCGAATTTTTAAAACGCGTAAATACAAATCCCGATTCATAATTTTTAGATCGCGTAAATACGAATCATGATGCGTAATTTTTAGATTGCATAAATAAGAATTATGATGCATAATTTTTAGAATGCGTGAATGCGAATCCCAATGCCATATTTTAAAATCAAATATAAATGAAAATCAATGTTTGATATTATAAACAGCATGAGCAAATCAAGACATTGAATTTTAAACTTGCGGGAATACGAATCGCTTCATAGATTTTTAAAAAGGCGTAAATACGAAGCACGACGTACAATATTCAAATCGCGTGAATAAGAATCTCAACACGCAAATATGAAAAGCTATGTTTGATATTAAAATCGTGTGAATAAGAATCGAGATATTGGCAGACTCCAGGCTTGGGACCTCTAAATGGCTTGTCAGAAACAGCGTCGTTTGAACTACAAAAATCGGATCTATCTGGAGGGCGGGTAAAAAATTCGGAAAATCTTATCTGCTGCGAGTAAAAGGGGAGAAAATAGCTAAAATAAGTAAAAATGAGAAAGGATTGGTAGCTATGTAGTTTGAATTTTGTGTTTCTCTTTGAAAATGGGTAAGTTTTCTGAAAAAGCGGAATAGTTATAAAAAAAAGTGAAATTTTTAGAAAAATCTGAAATTCAAGAGATAAAAGTGAAAAAAGCGGAAATCAGCTAAAAAGCGGAAAAATCTCATCCCTGTATAAAGAAATTTTGTGAAAAAAATTTTAAATGAGTGCATAGATTTTTAAAAAAATTTTTTTAGCTGATCTATTTTGATATAGAATTAAAAATGAATATTTTAATATAAAAATATATAGATTAAATATTTATTTATTTTTGGATGAATGACTACATTTATCGAAACAATCTGTTACATTTATTTTGTCATCTTAAAAATCAAGAAAAAAAACGCAATTTTAAATTAAAATTATGGGGTACCTTCACAAATTCAACTTTAGGAAAAATAATAGTTTTACAAAAAACTTTTTTTTTTTAAATTTTTATTTTTATGTTTCGCAAAAAACGAATAAATCCATATTTTTGTGCTGATTTTTTAATATTATTTTTAATTTTCACAAATTATGTCTAAATTTTCACAAAATAAATACCTCTCAGAAAAACCTAGATAGACCTATTTCGTTAAATTCTCTATTTCATCCAGTCTTCAAATTTCAATTATGCATTTGTTTCAAAATGGTTGCTATGCATTCAAAGCTATGTATTATAATGAAAAATTATATTAGTAAGTAAGAGAGTCTAAAATATTGTTATAATATTGTTTTAATATTAATTTAATTTTGTTTAACATTTATAAAGTATTTTTAATCATAAATTAAAGTTCTTACAATGTGTTTGAATAAAAAAAAATCTGATTTAAATAAAAAAAATCCGATTTACATCGAAAAAAGCACAAACTCTTTGTCTCAATTTTCAGCTATTCAAAATGAACATTAAAAAAAACTTTTGAAAATCAATTACATACTTGTCAAGTTAAAACAGGGTGCTTAGCCAGATTTTTCAACAAAAATTAAACACCTTTTAAGTACTTTTTAAGCACTCAAAAAATATTTTTAATCACTTTCCAAAAAAAATCATAATTAGAATCTGTGCAGAAATAACAATTATTTTTTCCATAGTTTAAAGTTCTCAATTTGTAAACATAAAATCAATAAATTTCAATAACATTTTCAAAAACTTTACATATTCATGATAAAATAACTAGTTTCTGATAAATATTGCTAAGAAAACTGTGAAAATCATGTATTTTTTTTGTAATTTAGAACGACAATTGAGAAGGCGAAGAAAAAATCTCTTTTTAAAAGATAGAAAATTCAGCACTTTTTTACAAACACCGAATAAAAAAGAACGTTTAAGGGCTTTTAAAAAACTTAAATTAAAAATAAGTACCATTATGCACTTTTTAAAAACGCTACGCACCCTGTAAAAAATGTTTGAAACACTAAAAGAATTATACATAGAAATTATAAAATTCTATTTAAAATAAATTTCCATTTTAAACCATGCTTTAAAAATTTAATTCTCCAGGAAGAAAAAGACAAAATAAAAAAACGTGATATTAAACAGACCATTAGTTCCCAATTTCTTTCTACTATGAAAACCCGATTTTATACCCAAATAAAGGACAAAATAATTTTGATAAAATTTCTTAAGAGAACGTTGATAAAATTTCATGAGATAAATGAAATTTTTTCCTCGTTTTATCATTAATAATCTAAAATTTAGTTCTATGCCCGTTGGTTAATTTCGCACTTATAGAACTATATCTAGCCTAGATATTTGTTTTTGTGTATCCTACATAAATTGAAAATTAGTAAAATAAGCCACATCATGAATAAATAATCCCTTATCCAAATGGCTTGCTTAGAAATTTCATTCGCTTCAAAAATATACAAGTTGGAATAACCTTAGAGTAGGAATAACAGTCGCTATGAAGTTTTTGAGAATGAAGTTTTTAATCAAGTAAAGCCAAGTTTTAAATCAGGGAAATCATCATTTTATTATAAATGTATGACTTTTTATAATTTAGTTAAATATATTGTTATTAGAAAGATTATATATATATATTTTTTAAATATTTGCCCTTTTTTTGCATTGGCATTAAACTTCTATTAATTTTCTTACAGCGATAGCAACCAAATTATTACAAAACAAATAATTGATTAGATCTAAAAATTCAGATTTTAAAAGTTAATGGTGGTTAACGGAAAAGTCACAACTCTCTAACATTCCCAAGGAACCCTCGATAAATTCTCTATTTTTATCAACCTATTAGAATGTGTATTTAAGAACTATTGATAAACTTTCAAACAAGAGATAATATTTATACAAAATCAAAACAACTAATCAAACCACCTGCATCAAAGACGATGTTACTTTCTCATTTTCCTAACTCTGCTGTAATTTTTTAACTAGAGGTGACCAGATGGCGAAATTCTGAGTTTAAGACTATCAATATTTAACTCTATAGAATTTTAATTTTAAACTCGACCCAGAAGACAAGAAAACTCCTACAATACACCTGGGACAAACTAGCCTTCGTGGAGTACTTTTTGATGTAACTAAAACGCATTTGCGTTATATGGAGAGGAAACCTCCCATGGTTAGCCCAACGATAAGGTGATTCTATCCCGCAATTCGTCTGTCTACCACTGATGACATTTTACGTCAGTACTGTGGTCGGTGCGAGCCGGGAGCATAATTTGTATCAACCATATGATTCGAAGCATGGTCGCCTCCAGTGGGATGAAAACAATTCATACCCGTAGCAACTCAAACTTAGCTGTAATCACTCGCGTTGAACAGCTGGCTCAATTTTGAGTTTACGACTATCGATGTTCAACGGTTTAGCTTTTTTATTTCGAACTTAATTCAGAAGGTCAGGAAACTCCTTGGTCAAGTATTGAACCACGAAAATCTCCCAAGGTCAGCCTGATGGCAAAGGGACTTTAAACATGATCCGATTTTTCCACTGAGGATATTTTACGTCAGCACTGTGGTCGGTGCGAGCCGAATGCGGAATTCGTATCAAACAAACTGGTATTTTGTTGCACCCTTGTAGTGCTAATTGTGCTCCATTTTTTTCAGCAATAACTTTTAACTTAGCATCCCAGGAGATGTAATTTTCTATAGCAATTTTTATAGATTTTTTATTTTTTTCATCATCACTGGTTAGTTACAAAACCTGATCTTTTTTTTAAAACGACCAATAAGTAAAATAGGAAAAATTATTAAATTGCATTAAACTCAAAATAAATAAATGAAGAAAAAACCGTTTAAACAATAGAATTTTCATCAGTGTTTTTAACAAGATAATTAATAACAAGGGAAGGGTTTATTCGATTAACAAAACAATAATGAAGATAAAACAAATTTGCGAAGGGTCCGATTTAAAGATAAATTATTTTGTGAAGGGTCCGTTTTTATGAAAAGATATTTTGTGAAGGGTCCGTTAACGGACCAAAATTTCTTCTAAACAGACCCCTGTTAACACAAACATAAAAACAGAACAAATTATCGTAAAAATAACATTAAATAAATAATAATTAAAATAATATTAGTTATAAATAGGTTAATACAGAAAATTAAAAATAAAAGATTACTTACATTGAAATGAAAGATAAAACAAGCAATCCACGCTTTAGTTATCCAAGTATTAAGTTATCCAAGTATTAAGTAATCCAAGTATTATGTAATCCAAGCTTAAGTAACAAAAGACAACAAGAAAACTGAAATAAAAAGAGAATAAAATTTCAAAACTAGAATGCATAGAATTCGAATTAACCATAATCCACTAGAAGAGAGACAATACTACTTTGGTTTTCTAGGGTTGTTATAATCTTGAACTGTTTCCCCCTAATTTGCTATTGGGAATGCTCCGAACTAAAGTCGCCAATTTAATATTCGATGATTAAAAAAAGTTAGAAGTAAATTTTACGTCGAATTTTGATATCCAGATTTTCTTTAAGTATCTTTAAAAAAGTTGCGAAGTTCTATACAGTTTTAAAAATACTGACAAAAATCAGAACTAGATACGAGAACGAAATAATTTATTACGCATTTAAATCGTATAGTCAAAAACATAATGATGTATTTTATTAAAACAGATGATTTTAAATTGGTTATGATTTTCAAAATAGTTTTATTTATTTAAATTTTTAAACCCTTGTTTTTCAATTAATCAAAAAATATCAAAATTTCTTTCGAAGTTTTTTTTTACACCATGATTTTGTCACTACGTTTTAGTTAACTTTAAAAATTTGTCTCATTTCCGTCTGACTAGACTGCTCAAATCTCATTCGTAGCGCCACACCTTATGCTAGTTTGAATCGTTATGCTATTTCAATGGATAAAATTCATCGTCATTTTAAGACCAAACTGAATTTATCGTCAATAGAAATTTCAACTTGTTTCCAACTAACTAACGTGCTCAAATGTTATCTTGAGCTTTATAAATAATGACAATGCATGCTCCAAATATTTCAAAATATATTTTGATCCTAAAAGCAGGAGCAGGGCCGAAAGTTATATCCCTTCATGTTTATTTTGCGCATTTCTCGGCATCTCGAGATTTTTTAAGCTAATTGAAAAGCGTTTGAACTCAAATATTAAATTGTTTTAATCTAGGAAGTCCAAGCAAAAATAACTTTTTTACGCTTTTTTTTTATTATTTTATATAATAATAGTCAAAAAATGACACAAATTTGTAATTTTTGATGTCGAATGATTTTGATGTTTGATGACTGTAATTTTTGATGTCAAAACACATAAGGTGAATAAAATTAGTTTCACAGTTTTTGAGTAATGAAATAATTCGATTAGCTTAATATGTTATCAGATTAGCTTAATAAGTAATTAGCTTAATAAGTAATTAAAATTAACGTAAACATATTCAAACTTTTGACCGCTCTCTGGTTCAAACGATTGAGAAATATTTTTGTTTTTCAGATTGCGGCTATCCCCATATCTTAAGGATCAAAAATCTCAGAATCCATAAAAAAAGGTGCGTTTATTCAGGAAAAGAACTTTTTTGAGTATGATTTCCTAACTTAAAATATCGTCTGGACTCATTAATTTGCATATTGATGGTTAAATTTGGTATATAATGCTACGTTGTCTGTAGTGTAGGACACATATATTGGACCGAATATTGCATAGAGCCACATTTTATATTGCCTGCAGAGAGGGGGAGAATGTTATTAATTATAAAGGGCCACAAATTATATGGTCTGTAATATAAGGCTACATATTATATAAATGCTATATATAATTATGAGCTATTATATAGCTCTCCATACTATAATAGCTAATACAGTCGCAACAACTACGGTGCTGAGGTATAATAACTTCAAAGGTATACCGTTAAGGTTAAAATCACTTTGGCATCGGGTTAACCGTAAGCGGTTTCCGCAGTTTTCGCTTCAATGTAATACAATAGACAGCAGTGTAATTGAAGTTAAATATCATCAGTGGTAAATGGATTTTATTTTATTGCCGCTTTTCGTGATTTTCTTCCCGTTGTAAAGCATATCCTAGTTAGTTTCATCAATAGGGTCTTTTAGAAAGTTAATTTCTTCCATTATACTTAGGGTTGGGTTTTTATTTCACCGGTGCGGAGTTGACAGCCGTAAATGGCTCTAGATTTAATTTATTATGTTTTTATCTATTTTAAAATATATTGACTAATATTGAAATGAGCTATTTTAAAAACTATGAAATTTTGAGAACTTAAAATTGGGAAGTTAAAAAGATTCAAAACTATTAAAATCACAATAAATATGACATTTTGAGTTCATATAATGATACTGCATATAAACTATTTGCACTTCTGTAACTAATTGATGAATTATGTATTTGTCACCAATTCATACAATTTTTAAAGAACATAATTCCTTGTTCTGTAATTATCTTGTTCTGAAATTACGAGTAAATTTTTTTTAAGTTATATAAATTTTAAGATTTTAATGAATTAATCTTCCTGAAATGACCTATATAAGATTGAATAACTTTGCATCAGTTAATACGTGATAATCATGCAGTAATAACCATTCAATAATCACTAATGAACGATAACTATTCAACTTTCATTAAATTTTGTTGTAAATTATAAAACAAACACTGTTAAAGAAAAAACTAATAAAAAAAAACAAATCACAAATCTAGGAAAAGTTATAAAATAAATGAAAAGAAAAAACAAATAGGAAACAAAAAATGCTATATTATATATAGCTAAGAAAATTGAAACTTACTTGTTAAATCCTAACTATTACTTTCAATTTTCTAAAAATATAAGCTCTTGCAGACAGCTTAAAAAAAACTTAAAGTGATAAACGCAGATTTAACATTTTTATACTAGCATTTATCGAAGTGAATGAGATTTTTTAAAGA
The DNA here is from genome assembly GCF_982258835.1 of Parasteatoda tepidariorum. NCBI lineage: Eukaryota > Metazoa > Arthropoda > Arachnida > Araneae > Theridiidae > Parasteatoda > Parasteatoda tepidariorum. The sequence continues at coordinate 135,308,905 of NC_141755.1, read as the reverse complement.
AATATTTCAATTCCGTTTTGGTTTTCCAGGGTTGCTATAATCTTAATAATGTTATTTCACATTTGCAATGTTCCAATCTAAAGTCGCCAATTTAAAATCCTCGATTAATAAAACTTGAATATAATGATACTGACAATTTTTACATTTTGATTTTCCTAAAGAGTATTAAAATGTGTAGAAAATGCTTTCTTATTTTAAAAAATACTGACAAAGATCAGACCTAGAAACGAGACATTTTATTTCCAATTTCAATTATGTAGTCGAAAGCATAATGTATCTTATTGAAACAAAGGATTTTGTATTGGTTTACGATTTTCGAAATAGTTATTTTTTATCTCGAATTCTTAAACTGGTGTTTCGAGCAAAACAATATCTAAATTTCTTTTCAAATCTACAATCCCTGTCCAAATTATTCGATACAAAATCTTAATTATCATGAGATACTATACAGCATTAATATTTTAATGCGACTGAAACCGGTTTGCACTTCTTTACATTAGTGTATCAGTTGGTTAAATTAGACGATTTTTAATATATGTTCGATAAATGAGACGATATATTATATAAATATAGAATAATTATTTTATCAAGTATTATATTTTTACACTATAACAATCAGACCAAATGATTAGGCCCACTGTAGTGTTTGATTAATTGCATTTTTTGCACTAGTTTATATGGAATACTTTTATATTTAAACATACATGTAATGAGTTTTTATTCAGGATATTTTTATATACTCCCATTTTGTATTTATTTTCAACGTATTGCATTACAATGTCACCAATTGATACACGAAAGTAAACCGGTTTCAGTGGTGTAAAAGCAATAAAGCTGTATAGTATCATTTGATAATTAAGATTTTACTTAGAATCTTGTAGTGAATCTAATAATTTGGCCAGAAACTGTTTCAAAATTTGATTTCGATGTAAATTTCTTTGAAGTTACTTTTTACAGAATCATTTTGTTACTACCTTTTAATTAACTTGTTTCCGTGTCTGTCAAGATAGAAAGTTAAGATCAAAAGTTCGTAAACTTTCCGATTGACAAAAGCACTTAAATGTCATTCAGAGCACCTTACTTTATCCTAGTTTGATTCGTTTCCTGTCTATATTTTATGACTAAAATGAGTTTATTATCAATAAAATTTCCTCCATTTTCCGACTAACTAAGATGCTCGGATGTTCTCGAGATCTTTATGCAGAATGAGGGAAAATACAAGTTCCAATCGTTTCACAAAATAATCTGGTTTTCAAAATATAGTTTGGTCTAGAGAACGGGCGAGAAAGTTTACACTCTTTAATGTTAATTTAACTTTTTGCGTATTTCGTCATATCTCAAGAACTATTTAAACGAACGGACATTTTTTTCACACAATACTAAAATTCTTTTAGCCAATTACAGTTAAAAACTACACATAATTTTTCACAAGTATTTCGTATTAATTATTATTTTATTTAATAATAGTAAAAAAAACTTCAAATTGTAAAGTTAAAAACTTTTACATAACTTCTAAAATATGTCACTTTAAATGGAAAAATTCAAAAAAATTGAACAAAATCGGTCGAAAACTTCTTGAGCTGAGCTACTGAAATTACACAGGAGTTCCGTGAGTTGGGACATTTTTTTTAACCTTTAATGGTTTCAGAAACCTGTTATAGGTTATATCCAACCAATAATACCTTATTTGTTTAATGTTTTTTATGGAATTTGTTAAAAATTGTAATAAAAAAGAAATAACGAATTAAAAAATATATATTTTTCTAATAACAATACATTGAACAAATTTCTAAGAAAATTATAAAATTACAAATGTTTGCATCAGTATTTCTCTCATTGAAGTTCGAGATTCAGTTGTTGTAATAAATAATATCGGATTTAAAAAGCTATGCGCAAATCAATAGTAATAACTGCATAAAAAATGGAAGAAAAATTTCTTCAGAAAATAAAACCAAATTTTTTACATTATTATTCTTTATTTTTCATTATTCTCAAATGAAAAAAAAAACACAAGCTTTTTTTTACCACTACGATGAGCGAGAAAGGCATTTTCTGAATCTGGAGAAAAGATAAAATCTTTCAAAAATTTCTGCAGAAAAGAAAACCAAATTTTTTTATTTCCCAAAGGAAAAATTCATCTATAAGAACTTTTGCGACAATGTCGTCCTGTCGCTACGGGGGCAAGAATTATTATAAAACACAAAATGAGAAAGTAATTTTTCATGTTTTAACTCAAAAGCTGACATCAAATGAATAATCAAATGTACTGGAAGAATTTCTGTGAAAAAAAAAGCATTGTTTTTCGTTTAGACTGTTGACGAATTTTTATGAGTCATTGAAATAGATACCGTCTCGTAACTCAAAACAGAAAAAAAAAGGGGGGGGGAATGTACAAACAAAAGAAAATACTGAATTTAATAATACTTAACAAATTTTCCAATTTCATAATGAATGTATTTTTTAACACATTATTCACAATTATTTGTGTATTAATCATAACTCCTTAATTTTAAATATTTATTTTTATTATTATATGCTCAAAGATTATTTTTTTAGTAGTCAGCATTTAAAGATTTTGTTACTTAGTGCTAATGAAGTATAAAAAAGTGTAATTTAAGTAATGTAATTTAAATGATATCACAATTAATAAACTATTGCTATTAAACAATATGTAACTATGCCTTTATATGCTTTGTTTTATTTGACAGCAAAAGTTAAAAGTTGAAATTAGAAAACGATAATGACACGATGACCACTATTGAGAAATGTTTTCGAACTTTAAAATGTTATTTTTTAAGACTGTAAGAAAATGTATGAACACTATATTTTTGAACAGAAATAATTTGTTAGCAGAGTAAAGTTTGATAGCTACTATCAGTCGAACATTCGGCTTATTTTTTACAAAAAATATAAACAACAAAGTTTTCATATCCTTTAGTTGTGATTTTCGAGAACTAATTGCGGCGTGACGTCATGAGGTGGGGAATCTTAGCTTCAGCTTTGAGTAAAGAATGCACCTTATTTTCTCTTTAGCCCTGCTAAAATACTGTCTTACAGTTTATTACAGTTCTTTTTTAAAACCATAATTGAGCTTATTTTATTCAATCTCATCTTATACGACAAAAACTACTCAACTTAACATACACAGCAAAAACGCAATCGCTGCAAATTCAACTGCCTACATAAATCTTAATTTTAAAGACTTATTGATGAAACAATGAAAAAATTTTATTCACGTGAAATATTTCTGAATTAATTTATAATTTTTGTAGCATATTTACACATGTTTATGAACGTTTTTTATAAGTCGTGGTTCCGCTAAAAGAAATTAGAAACCACTACTGTATATTTCATCTTTTCTTTGTGGCATGTTTTAATAGTTTTTGTTACTTTTCAATTGGACAAGGTCCTTTTAAGTCGCCGTATTGTTGTATTATAATACAAAGTATTATTGTCCTTACGTCAAACGCTCGTAAGCTATTTGGTATAAGAAGTTCGATTCCCCCCTTGAAGGCGGCTTGTAATACAACTCTATAATTTATGCTGTTTGATTTATTTGGTTGTTAATGTCGAACTAGAGCTGCACTAATAACTTTTTATTATTGACGTTGAACAGCCGCCCCAATTTTAGGTTCACGACTGACCTCCGCAGCCTTGTAAATTTGAACCAATTCAAAAGACCAGGAAACTCTTGGATCAGTACTCCCAGAGGTATGATTTGTTATGGGAACATGGAGGACTTTGGGACTCGACAGATTTAAATTGCACCTATCACCATTTACTACACGGAGAGTCTTCGGCTGGCGGGGCAACCACGCTATCCAGGCCCTACACTAATGACTTAATGATCTGGTGCAAATGCTTGAACACACTATACTATCACTATTTAGATAGGACAATAAATGGTGATAGAAATTATCCGGACACCTCACAATGCTCCCAGACCATGCGTGAATTTTTTCTGACTTTGAAATTGCTGCGATTTTCATAAACATTACATAAGATTCCGTTATATACCCGTTACATTAGACTCGATTTCGAACAATTAAACCAGACAGCTGTTCTGTACTATGTATCGAACCCCGCTCCTGGGCGTTGTGAATGAAGCCTCTACTCTCCACACCAACAGGGAAGTATCTATTCCTTAATTTGACCAAGAATTATAAGTCAATCGAATAATAAGTCAATCAAAGAATGAGGAAAATTATGTAAAAGATTATTAAAGTATGGGTGTACTGAGTCCTAAAATTTTGATATGTAAGAGTACTGTATACCATTTGATAGTACTAGTACTTTCATTCATGTCGCACAAGAGCTGCACGATGGACTATAAGCGATGGACTGGGAAACATCCCTGAGGGTGATTCGGAGACAACATGCATACGTCACATCCCGTTTTACAGGACGAACATATTTACACAATATCCATAGATCGTAATTTTGACCCGAACTACAGCACGATCGAACTCTGTTCTAGTTATCACAGAGGTATTTATTTGTTATGGCGACTTGGAGGACTTTGTGACCCAAACAGATTTAGAGTGCACCAGTCACTATTTTGTACGTGGAGAGTCTTCAGCTGGTGGAGATCGGACTCACCACTTCTCGGACATGGGCCTAACGCCTAACCAACCAGGCTATCCTGGCCCCGTTGAAAATTACATCTTTTTCCAGGTCGGTTCCTGGTACCCGGTAAAAATTTTATTTCTGGTTAAAACACGGATTTATGTCCCGATAGGTTAAAATAATATAAATTTTTATAATTTTCTATAGAAAAAATATTTTGCAAGGTTTAGTTTGAAAGAAATTTACAACGCACATACATAAATATGAACGTCTATTTAGTTTTAGTTTTATTTTAAAACTAAATATTAAAAAATGAATCTAAAAAAAATGTGATGAATGTTTGAATTTATAGTGATTGACGTAAAACTTAGTTGAAGTTGAGACTTCTGCTAATTAGGAACTTTATACTTAATTCATTTTTCATTTTACTTAACTTTTCCATAGCATTCAATAACGTAGCGTCTGTTAAATGAAGGATATTTTTAAAAGAGTTCAATAAAAAGACAGTAATATTGAATGAAAAGTATTTTAAGTATCAGGATTTAATTTTTAATCACCCGATGACTACAAACGTAATTATCGAGTCATGAGATATACTTTAGTACAATCAGGGGCAGTTTCAGAAATTTTTCCTGGGGGGGGGGGTCATAGACTCAGATTCTCTCCCCCCCCCACAATTAATTTGTTTCATAAAAGGAAAAAAAAATTATATTTTTTTTTGAAAAAAAAAAGCTTGGTTTATTACTGCTAGTATTGTCATTTATTTTTTTCATCATGAACAATAGAACAATACATAAATAATTCAAGTATACAAAATCTTTAAATAATAAATGTAATGCGTTTTTTAGAAGCTTTGGCAAATCTGTCAATGATTTTTTTAACATCCAAATCAATTTCTCGATAAATGTTTAATGATGAGAGTCCATTTATAATTAATATTTATTGTAATTTTTAAAATATTTTATTTCTTTTGTAAACTATTAAAAAAAATATATTATTTTATTTTTTTTTCTCCAATTTTTTTGAGGGGGGTGGGTCATGACCACTATGACCCCCCCCCCCGCTGGATTCGCCACTGAGTACAATTTCTTAAATTTTTATGTACTTTGTGAGCATATCATATTACCGATGCTGAACAGAAGATTCATATATCAGTTTTGTTGTCCCTAATGTTACGATTCTACCTCAAAATCCAATTAATTTTGAAAATTCAAAAGATATTTTATGTGCTAGTTCATGCAAAAAAATGCAGATTTTCTTTCTTGAAATGAAATTAATGTGTATTTGTGATACAGGGAGAAGAAAACTATGAAACATTCGCATGGTTAGACCGGTAATTGAAGAACCAGATTTGTTAGAAATTAAATTTATTGAGTTCATGGTTAAAGGAGATATGTTTTAATAAAGATACAGATTTAACATATTGATGACTAATTATAAAATACAACATGCTATTCAGAATACTTAGTGCAAAGTAGTTGTCACCATTTTTGTTATTCAGTAACATTAAAATTTTTAATTACCGTAAGATAAGATGCACATAAGAGTCTCTAAAGTTATAATTACAATACAATATAAGGTTTAAATCATTAATTTAAAATGCATTTATACACTAATTCTTAAAAAAATTTAAATGTAAATCGAACATCCGCGTAGCATATAGCACTGAGAGAATTTCAAGACGAATGCAAACTAGGCTTAACAGAAAGAAATTATACATTATACTATTTAACAGGCACTGATTTACAGGAGGGTATTCGTTTCCAGAACCCCAACTCGAGCTTGTAAGGACTCCCAAACTTTTCTTATTTCTTAATAGTATTTTCAGTAAAAAATATTGTTAATTATACAGAACAGTGCTGACGTAAAATATCCCCAGTGGTAGATGGATCATGGTTTAGAGTTCCCTTGCCGTCAGGCTAAGTGTAGAGGTTCTCGTGATCTTCCTCTCCAAGTAACGCAAATAAGGGTTAGTTCCATCAAAAAGTCCTCCACGAAGGCAAATTTCTCACTATACTTGATCCCGGAGTTCCCTTGTCTTCTGGATTGGATTCAAAATGACAGAGTTGAACATTTGTATTCGTAGACACAAAAATTTGGGTCTGCTGTTCAACGACGGTTATATCATAAAAAATAAAGTGAAATGATTTTATCTTACAACCGTCATTGAACTGCTGACTAAATTTTGAATTCATTACTACCAATGTTCAACTCCGTAGACTTTGATTTTTGAACCCAATCCAGAAGACAAGGGATCAAGTATAGTGAGAAATTTGCCTTCGTGGAGGACTTTTTGATGGAACTAATCCGCATTTGCGTTACATGGAGAGAAAAACCACGAAACGGTTATTCTGGCGACAAAGATATTCTTACCCATGATTAGTCGTCTACCACCGAGGATTTCTCACAGCAACGACTGATCCAAATTCCGGATTTTGTGGCTGTTTGATCTCTGATCCGCAACAACCTTTCTTCAGAAAGATTTCGGTTTTGTTGTTGTTTAGCTTATTTTGATAAATGTTGTAGAATTTCTTCGATTTTGAGTTCAAGATATTCAGTTCTTATATCATTTTGAATGTGATTTTGGTATCTCGCATCATAAAAATCATTTATTTCAAGGTTATCAAAGCAAAACAAATCCGAAAGAGACGTGTTTTTATTTTTTTTTAATGAATTTCATCGAGATTTTTTTTTATTATTTTTTTACATAGACTGTTTTTATGAAGGAAAAACAAAATGTAGGAATAGGTAATGTGAAATACACGCATTTTAGGGAGTCATTGTGACTTGTCGCAGGAAAAACTTCATTTCAGAGAGCTGCCTTTTTTTTTTGGAATTTTTTTTCTTAACTAATAACCCGATTTTCACACACATATAGGCTAAAATCAGTGTTTCCCAAACTTATGACTTTTGAGTACCCTTTCTAAATTTTTCGTAACGCTGTGCACTCATTAAAAAATTTATGCATCTTTTACTCTAAAAAATTTGCGCAAAAATTAAAAATCGCAACTGGCTGTTGGCACCACTAATTATTAACTCAGCAAAATATAGCCAATAGAAAAATACGTAATAGAAAATTTTCATGGCTCTTTATTTTAAATAAATTTTTTTGAAATTTTCGTTTGTTGCAAGATATTTCGCATAATAACGCGTACCCCCGCTAAACTGTTCCCGTATCCCTGGAGGTACGCGTACCACACTTTGGGAAACACTGGGCTAAATAAACAATTTTCGAAACAGTACTTACTTTATTTTTGGACAGCATTTAAGGGTGATTATTACGGAACACTTTTTATACAAATTAGCGTGTACCACAGTGGACGGATAGTAAGACATAGTTTCACAATCAGCGGTAAATTTGTGGAAGGGGGAAAACTTTGATCAGTCTGCGAAGCGACCGAGGTTACGCGGTTCTCGTTTAACTGTTCGACCTTAAAGTACTCCACTTCACGGTCACGTTACCGGGCACCCTCTGCAGACCTCTTGGGATCATTCTCAGGAATATTTTACATATTGTCACTGATTGTGGGAACCGTAGTGACACAGGGAATAAAGTACTCCCAATGAAGTCACTTAAAACCAAGTAACATGGGTTCGAATCCCAATCATAGCTTTTTGATTCAAATCCATACCCGGTAAAAATATCCTCACTGGTAGACGGATGATGGGTTAGAGTCCCCTTGCCGTCGGAGGTTTTCCTCTCCATGTAACGCAAATGCTGGTTAGTTCCACCAAAATGTTTTCCACGAAGGCAAAATTTGTCCCAATATTTGATCCTGGAGTTCCCTTGTCTTCTGGATTGGGTTTAAAATGGCAAGGCTACAGAGGTCGTAAACTCATGGTAGGTTCGGCTGTTCCACGACGATCATGAAATAGCATATTTTAAAGATATAGCGCGATGCAAATAAACTACTACATCTACATTAAGTAATCATTTATTGAATTATTTCTTGGAAGATAAAGCACTTTTTTGTATCCTCTGCAGATTGTCCAGAATCGCACGATGATTGGATGACACAAACTTGTGTTCCGGTAGTGATCGATCGGACAACATGAGAAAGAAACACAGAAGGTTGTTGTTGTAGTTCATTTACGTCGCACTAAAGCTGCACAATGGGCTATTGGCGACGGTCTGGGAAACATCCCTGAGGATGATCCGAAGACATGCCATCACAATTTTGATCCTCTGTAGAGGGGATGGCACCCCCGCTTCGGTAGCCCGACGACCTGCGTGCGAAGTCGAGCACTTTACGGTAGAACAGTTTAACGAGGACCCATACCGCACACCCTCGGTCCCTACGCAGACTCATCCAAGTGGTCACCCACCCGCAGTCAGTGATGCTTAACTTCGGTGATCTGATGGGAACCGTGTCTTATCGATCAGTCCACTGCGGGACTGAAATATTTTGTAATTGTATAATTATACTATATAATCTAAAAAATATTAATTGGGTACTTGCACTTCAGGAATAAGGTCACGGATACCCACTCATATGACCTATGTCAGCGAAAGCAGACCGTAATGTCATGTTAAAGTTGAGCTAAGTTAATCCACATTAATTAGAATGTTAATTAATTTGAAGTTAATTAAAGATGCCATATCACAGATTGACTTTGTTGAAATACAATTTTTTCTGGTCTATGCCTTACAGTAAAATTAGATTTTTTGTTTGTTAATATACTTTATTGTAACCGTTTTATGTACCCTTTGATGCATAATTAATTTGTTTATGCTCTTCGTTTCTGTGTTTGTGTCAAGTAAGAAATATAAAGTGAAAGAATTTAGAATGCGATTTTTAAGAGACTTCATACTTTTCAGGATTGGCCAACTCGAAATAGAATGGAAAGAACAGTTGCTAACGTAAATAAATGCCACGTTTCAGCAACCAATCAGGATCGAGATATCCGTACTATGTCACTTGCTTTTATCCCGTTAAGTGTTGTAGTAATAATTAATAATAATTTAAATTTATATCAAATATTTAAATTCGTCTAGTTTCATTCTAAATTAGAGTATGCATGAGCTGAAAATGAATAAAACAAGTTGAACTTATTGAAATGATAGTGAAAATTATAAATGATTATTCGGAAAATATATTTCTTTATTGATTGTTGATATTATTCAACTTTTATCGATAGTTTGTGTTCGTAAAATTTAACGATCTGTTTTTTTTTTTATTTTATTTATTTTTATCGTCGCGATAGTTGAAGTTCAAAATCGTCGCCCACTCTAGAAATTTATGATAATTTTTTCCGCTCTAACTTTAGATAAATGAATGCTTATTAACTCCTTCCTTTTTCTTCATTAATACAAATTTATCATTGTTAAACCTGCTTTCTTTCGAATACTGTTTTCAATAAATACTGTAATTGAATACCGTTTTCTTTTATTTTGAGTTAATAAGTTCCAGGCAATTTTTAATAAAGGGATATCTTTTTCATAATTCATTCAATGTTAGATAATGTTATTAGATTAACTATGTATACATATATTTTTAAATTTCGTTGTTTTTTCCTCTTGTGTTTTACTTAATTTCTCAAAATTTACCAAAACCTATACCTATTATAAAACATGGAATTGAGTGGTTTAATGCTCGGTATATACTAACCGACACTGCTGATACTGATGCTTATCTATCCTCAGGGATATTAAAATATCAAATATTATAATATCAGCGAATAAATTAATATTAAATAGGATATAAAAAGTATTTTGGACATTCACCAAAGTGACTATGTGATTTTTGGCATTCACCGGTGAAAGTCGACATTCTTTCGACATTCACGGCACGCAACTCAGTAATTAGGTTAGAAGCTGTTCGTTTACTGATTTACTCAGGTTTGGTATCAAAACAGTGGAGCAAAATGGCGTACTCAGTTCCCCAAATATAGATCTATAATTTTGAAATTTGTCCATTTATATTGTAAAAACGTCTATCTTAGACCGTAATGAAACTGATTTTAAAGAAAATAAACCACATCTATTGAATTTTTATTTGTTAATAGCGCCATTAATAAAATCGTTTGGGTAACATTAAGACTTGACACGTGCAGTCAAGATTTTCATTTTTTAACAATTTTTTACTCTGAAGTAAAAATATTTTATTGAAGTTATACTTCTTATGCGACTTCCAACAAGGTTGCGTTAAACGTTTAACGCTACATTTTTATTGGCCGGGAAATCACGTGGTAGGATCCAGTTTTCCCCCGTTCATTTCCATATTGTTTTGGTTCTCACTAGCATAAAAATAATAAAAGTATTGTTTTTCTATAAATATTTTTTTAGTTTGTTTTGATACACATATAATTTAATAGGATAGTATTTTTTATTTTCAAATTTAGTGGATAACAATTGTAAAATATGAGTGAAAACAATCCCACAGACAATGCGACGAATTTAAGGTTATGTCAAGGCACGTCTCTTGTGAATATCAATTGATTGTTAGGTTTTCTCTTTTGAAATTACATTATGACGCATTCACATGCATTACAAATATATTTTCCAGGGCGAGACGATGTGGCAACCACAAGCACTTCCACTGGTTCAAGAGGTCCACGAGGGAAAAATGCACAATATTACCGTAATTACAGAGCACGGAAGCGAGCAAAACAGGAAAAAGAGTCGTTGAATAGAACTAGTGATCCTTCTACGACTGCTGATTCTTCTACAATTAACGTCGCAGGTTACGAAGTTTAACTTCTTCCGCGTGGAGGGACTCCACGCACTATTTTTTTTTTTTAATATCTAATCTGCAAGTACAAATTTTCTATTTTTTTTAAATATAGATTTTCAATTCAATTCCTTCCCCCCCCCTAAGTTACGTGAATTAACCTTATGCGCGTCTATACATAATTGCTTGTATTTTCCCAAATTATTAAATTATAATTTTAAAATTAAATGACATGTATTGTAACGACCGAAATATACAACACAATTTTTCATTTCGAGGATGAAAAAATAATCTAATTTGCTGGGCCACGGTAAATTACGTTACATTCACATAAACTTTATTGCACTGAGAACTTAGAAGCAAACAAATAATACTAATTAATACACATAAAGTGATTTCTTAAAATTACAATCAAAACCAAAAGGAATCTAATTAAAGTAATTAATACTTTTCAATTTAAACCGTGTCAAAATCTAAAATTAGTGTGGTAACTTACGTTCCCGAAAAAGGAATGGCATATATTTGCAATATGCCTGTACAATATACAAGGCGAAACTGTACAGGCTACTGGTGACGATCTGGGAAACATCCCTGAGGATGATTTTGATCCTTCCCCCCACCCCCCCAATATGGTAGACTTAGTGTGAAATCGAGAACTTTACGATAGAACAGTTAAAGGAGGGCAGATACAGTGCACCCCAGTCAAAGAATATATAGTTTGTCTATGGTAAGAACCGGGATTTGTTGATTTAAATCAGCTTGATTTAAATCACGATTTAAATCAAATGATTTTTTTTTAAAAAATCATTGATTTAAATCAACTAATTGTTTTTAAATTTATATATTGATTTTAAAAGTTAAAAAACAGTGTTTTAAATTATTGATACTTCTATTATTTCGTTTTCTTAGTTTTAAAATTTACTTTAAATAAATTGCTGCATTAATTAATTTTAGTTAACGAAATTACTTTCGTTCTTGGTGTTTGTTAAACATTTTTATAAATGTTTTGATTCCTGAGATTGAAAGTACAGATTAAAGTAAACATTTAATGCTATCTTAACGTAGACTTGCATAGCTGTAGAAAGTAATTAATAAACATGTTTTTTTTCAAAAAATAATGCAAATAATGTTAATTAAAATTCCACCTTTTAAATGAAAAAGCGTGGAATTAAAATCTACATTATATTTTATTGGTAGAAAATGTATATTTCTGAAGCTTGAGGTTATATTAAAAAGAATTTACTCTAATATGCCAAAAATAGAAAAAGAAAGAAAAAAAAAGGCTGATGAATTTAGATATTTTTCTCCTGATATAGTGTCATTCTTCTCTTCAAAGTCTATTTGAAGCAGTAGGGTTATGTTAGCAGTATGGTTATAATGTGTTTACAGTATCTTTGACATTATCTGATTTTCTATAAAGAAAATTTGTGAAAAAAAATTCCAATGAGTACATAGAACTTTAAAAAAAAATTCTTTTAGCTTAACTTATCTATTTTGATATAGAATTAAAAATAATTATTTTAATATAAAAATATATAGATTAAATATTTATTTATTTTTTGATGAATGTCTACATTTATAAACACAATCTGTTACATTTATTTTGTCATTTTAAAAATCAAGAAAAAAAGAGAAGAAATCACAATTTTAAATTAAAATTATGGTTTACTAATTGAAACTTTGCTTTAACAGTCATAGTACAGGGGTCTATCCAAGCCAAATTTAGTACCGTTTAGCGGTACCTTCACAAATTCAACTTTAGGAAAAACGGTAGAATAATTTGACAAAATACTTTTTTCTTAAAATTTTATTTTTGTGTCTCGTAAGAAACGATAAAATATAAAAAAAATATCTATTAAAGATTAATATTTATACCTTTAAAAAAATTGTTTTTATGTCCGTGTCGCCCCCTAGATTGTTAGCACAGGAGTCGCTAAAATCGATAATGATGCAAATATGACATTCCTTTTGACCTACACTTAATGTGAACTATTGTCAGTAACAGCAGGCATCCCTCTCCTCTGCTTTCTAATTATTATTATGTACTGCATTTGAGGGGGTCCATTTGACGGACACTTTAATCATTTTTAATATTTTTTTCGGTTCAATGGAGAACAATGATATTAATATCAAGTCACTGGATGGGAATCAAAATTTCTGACAACATATATCTATGCCAAAAAATATTTATTAAACATCTTTAAAAAAATTGTTTTTATGTCCATGTCACCCCATAGATTGTTGCTAACCATTTGTTAGCACAGGTGTCGCTAAAATCGAAAATAATGCATATATAACATAAGTCGGGTTAAGAATATTCTTTTTGGCTAAATTAAAGATCCTTAAAAAATTTATTATTTTGTCCATGTCACCACATCAAATTTATGATTTAAAAGTTTATTTTCATTTCTAAAATCTAGTAATTTACACGATTTTTGTTTCATTCGCTAAATAGCTAGATGATTTATAAATCATCTTAACTATTCTATTTCCTATAATGAAATATAAATATAGTTTCATATAATATAATAATTTTTCACTGGAGATAGCAGAATTGCTCATGTGCATAACTTGCGCTACTTAAAATGTTACGTACGGGGGAATCTAACCTGAATATTCCAAATCTCCCTATTGAGTCATATTTTGAAAGTAGATCTCTAAATATAAATTTAGTCTCAAAATTTTGAAATTATTTTTTAGCAATTTTTTTGATTTATTTTATTTTTATAAAGAACTGTTAATGGGGCTTAGGGGACACGCGTCTTATTTGAAAAAGGTAAATTCGACGATGGAAAAAATTATTTCACTAGATTGCATTTGAAATATTTTGAAATATTTTACGTTTATTGTTTTCCTAATGCAATAATTTAGCTTTCGATATTTGTTTTTATCTATCACACAACTATAATTTAGTCATTATAACAGCTAACAAAATTTAAAAAAAAATCATTTTTCATACAATTTTTCATTAATATTGTTAGCTAATAGACTGTATTCACTTTCATGCATATTTTATATGATACTATTTTATTATTATTCATATAGCTTTAAAATCAATATACTTTACCTTATTGTAAAGCAGGGGTGTCAAACTAAAAAGCTAACTTGGGACAAATAACTTTAGGTGGACCACAAAAAAAAAATCAGTGTTCATTGAAACAAATATTTCTATTTTGAATAGTATATTGTGATAAACATATGTTATATAAAGTAAAATTATTGTTTGATATTTGACATCTCTTCTCTGCTACTATCTTTCCTATTTCGGGAGAAATTTTGTCAAATTTGAGTCGCACTGAATCTCAATCACTTCCATTTGCATATTACTGGGTACTGAGTCTATATTTATTGAGAAAATCGAAGAAAACAAACAAAATTTGTCTTCCAAGGAATTAAAATCTTTAAACCTTGTTTCAAATTCTGTTCTAAGATTTGAAATTTTTTCTGCATATTTTTGATACTATGCAGTACCCCTGGAATGGCAGGTGCCGCAAGCCAATTAGAATTTTACATTTTCGCGAGTACAATTAAAATGTCGTATAGTTTATAAATAAAGTATATTATAATTTTACATGCTGGTTTCCTTTCTAATTAACAATTCTATTTTATTTTTACTTTGCGTCGGATATATTGACTGGGCCGCAAAAATGTTCATCTCGGGCCGCGAGTTTGACACCCCTGTTGTAAAGTAATCAACTGAGTTAGAAATGTTGGCGATAAATAGAACAATTATTTTTATCTTAAATTCTATTCCTACTTTCTCGACACATAAGTGAAAATATCAATCATATTTCACTGTCCCTTAAAAACCCCACTTATCTAGAATTGTATTTGAACATTTTTATAAAAACGAAAGTATTTATTAAAATTAAAGAAATAGAAATAGCTCGGGACCGAAATTTTCCATGATTCAACAGAAAATGCTTAGTGTATTTAGTGTTGTTAGAAATTTATTGATTTTCCAATAATTAATATCTGCGGAAGGGAGGCGAATTATTGTTAAATAGAAATCGTCATTGAGTTGGCACAAAAAAGAGTAAATTCTTTTCTTTTTTTTGGAAGGGGGGGGGGGAGAATGATGCATAAAATAAAGTATGTGCTGAATTTTTATCAAAAGACTTAAAAAGGTAAAGTGAAATCTTTGAAGAGGGCATCCAAAGGATTATTAGAACATAAACTTGTTTCCATTGTCGATTTAGTTCAATAATAGAAAACTAATAAAAGCCTCTTCACTTTATTGAAACTAAAGTTACTTTTAAATGCGAGTTTCTTGCTATTCGTTGAATGACACCAATGTTCAAACCAATTATTCTCTGGGTGCCATTTTCCTTGTCCTGCGTTGAATGGGACATTTGTCGATCATTTTTTAATTTCCCGATTATTAACAATTAAAATTTTCTCCACATTAACAATTTTCTCATAATTTTGAGTATTAATATTTATTTGATTCATCAAAGATAGTTAAAAGATTTTTAAAAATTAATTTAAAAAGAGAGTTTTGAATAAAAATAAACTGAACATTTTGGAACGAAAAAAAAATGTTCCGCAGTGGACTAATCATTAAGACACGGTTCCCAGCAGATCATCAAAGTCAAGCATCATTGGCTGCGGTCAGTGTGCGGGTGGGTGACCACTTGGATCAGTATGCGTAGGGACCGAGGGTGTGCGGTATGGGCTCTCGTTAAATTGATCTACCGAAAAGTGCTCGACTTCGCGTGTGGGCCGTTGGGCTACCGAAGCTGGGATGTCATCTCCTCTGCAGAGGATCAAAATTGTGATGTCATGTCTTCGGATCATCCTCAGGGATGTTTCCCAGACCGTCGCCAATAGCCCATTGTGCAACTCTAGTGCGACGTAAATGAACTGCAACAACTGATGTATTTTTTCACGCTAAATTGAATGGTTCTAATTCCCTGACGGTGGATGGGACTAATAGTTTAGAAACTATAACAGTTTCTTTTACAAATTCGTAAGTGTACCTAATTATACATCTGTTACTGCTAACTAAATAAGTGAGGCATTGTTTTCTTTATGTTATTTTAGGCTAGATCGAATGAGACTATACACGAGTAAACATATCGACTATTTTCGTTACAGAAACCCTTCGCGACTTTTAGATCAAGGAAAGGATCAAAGATCTTTAAAAAAACATAAGACGCTGAGAAGAGATAAGTTAACTTCGAAAATTTGGTTCGTTTGGCTTTTTTTTCTTTCCTTTTTTGGACGTATTATAGTTAGAAATGTTTATGCTTTTAGAACAATTACAGAATTGCTTCATAGAATTACATTTGAAATAAATATTCCGTAATTGTTTCAGTTAAATGAAACTTACTTTAGCTTCTAAGAGATTCCATTCTGTACTTTTGTCAACATTAAGAAATAGTTTGTTATTTAAAGATTCAGGGTCCGCCCCTGAAAGATTTCGCCCTAAATGAAATGAAGAAAACAAAACTTATTAATAAGGATATAATTTCATTTACACTTCTGCTCAAAAAATAATTTGCGAAATAAATGTGTGAAATTTGCTGGAATCTAAGATATTAAAATTATTTCATGCAAATGCCGAGTAAAACAACACCGAACGTTTGATTATAAATATGTCTCCCATGGTTAATTTGCCTCGCATAATTGATTTTCCTCACACAATAATTAATCAGTTAACCTCTCTCAAATCACTCAATTTCCTCTTACTAATTAATTTACCTCAAATAACATGCCGCACAAAACACAAAATTTTACCAGCTATTTTCTTCGTGGATCAAAATGACTTAAGGTTGTCTTATTGTTTGCTCAGCTATCATTTTACAAATTATAACTATTACAAAACGGAAACACAATTGCCTTAATCTTGCCATCCAAAAGCTATGATTTGTTATAAAGGATAATAAATAAATAACTGTATTTTTTTTTATAGCCAAAACTCTTTTTTAAAAAATGACCCCGGTGGCCAAAGTGATAAAATAACCGCACTGATTGAGAATTTTTTTTTCTTAATTTGATTTCTACTTTTAAATGCTCTTAGAACTGTTAAGCTTCAAATATTTCTGGCGTGAACTTTAATGTACGGAAACTTTTATGCTTTTAGTTTTTCGCAATTGGTTAGGATCAAAAATATTTGCAATAAAGTTTTCGGGAAGCTGTGAATAATTTTTTGAATATTTTGAGTAATAAGAATTTTCCTTTTCATTTTTGTAATGTCAATTTTTTAATTAAGAAAATGATTGAAGAATTCTAGGTTTTTATATATTTTTTTCTTTTAACAGGGCGCAATTCAAGTCTTAACTGAGCAGCCCCAGTTAAGCATTCTATTAATTTGTTACGTATCTTTTTTTTTTACTTCTTTTATTTCTATCTGCGCAGTGTAGTAGAGGGCGTTGTTTTCTTTAGTTTTTAGTGCTTCCTTTTCATTCAGCTTGCTTGTGAAATCGATGTTTGACCTGGTTAAGTGAGTTTTTATTTTCTGATGATTTTGTTTGAGTTTCCTTTCTAAATTGGTTATTTATATTTCATGTTATTTTTCCGGACTTCTATACAAAACCATCGGGGTACTGAGGGAGTTAATTTAGGCATTTGCTTAGAAATGGATTTGTTTTATGGCTACCGGGGCCGGTACCCCCTGAAGATGTCGGCTTCGGTGGTCATATTTTTTTTTTTTTATTTCCTTCGTTTCCTTTATTTTTTTGCATGTATCTGGTGTAAAAAATGTAGTCCTATATGTTTCTTTTTTTAATAAAAAAGGAAACCTTCGAAATGTTCTTTAAAAAATTGCCACTTTGTCTTTTTTGTGGCGAAACATTGTTTAAGTTCTCAGTAAATTTTAAATTTTCATTTCCAATGTTGATTCAAAAATTGCATTCTTTGTGAAGTTTTGTGAACAATTGCGGCTCTTATTGGCATCTTTTTATGCACTTTTTAATTGTCTAAATTGATGAAGTATTTACAAAATTATTTTAATGTTTACATCCATGAGTACTTCATTTATCAGTTTAATTGGTTAAATTAAACCAATTTTGTAAAGTACTTGTAGTTGTTGTAATTCATTTACGTCGCACTAGAGCTGCACAATGGGCTATCGGCGACGGTCTGGGAAACATCCCTGAGGATGATCCGAAGACATGCCATCACAATTTTGATCCTCTGCAGAGGGGATGGCACCCCCGCTTAGGTAGCCCGACGACCTGCACGCGAAGTCGAGCATTTCACGGTAGAACAGTTTAACGAGGACCAATACCGCACACTCTCGGTCCCTACGCAGACTAATCCAAGTGGTCACCCACCCGCACACTGACCGCAACCAGTGATGCTTGACTTCGGTGATCTGCTGGGAACCGTGTCTTAATGATCAGTCCATTGCGGGACAAAAAAAAACACTTCAAGACATCCTTGCCGGAATTCGAACCCGGGACCTTTGGATTAGAACACGCTATCCACTGCTCTACAAGGACCTGTAAAGTACTATCTGAGTGATTTTACAAATACGGAAATATTTAAACTATGTTATTTTCTAAAAATAAATTGTGAAAAATTTGAAAAAAAGAATCACTGAAAAACTTATATAACGTTAGCAGAGCTTACAAGTACTTATTTTATTTTATTTTATTTTAGTATATTCTTTAAGTTGCAGTTTATCGCGTGAATATTGTATTAATTTGTTTTATGTAATTCGTTGTGTCTCATTCTTTTCGTTATAATTCTCCTCTAGGTAGTATTTCGTGAAAAACTAAATCAAATTTCCACCAATAAGCAGAGCTTTCTAATTACGAGGTAGATAAAAAAAATAATGAATTTTATTTACACAAATATTTTTTGTAAATTCATACAAACATGTGAAAATATAACCAAAATATCACTTGTATTAATTTTATATCTTCATAATAAAACTTTTGAATGTGACGCGACCAGTCAATCCGAGTCAAAGAATTTGAAAAAAAAAAGAAAAAGCAAAGTGTGGCTCTAATAAAAAAATCCAAGTTTTTTTTTGGACAAAAAGTACTTTAAATCTCCTTTTTCTTTCCTGATTTGAGCTCAGATGCTTAGACAATTTTGTTATTTGGAAAAATTGTATTCTTTTACATAGATCAATTATAAACAAAAATGGAATCAGCGTAATAAGTATTTCTAATCACATGCTTTAATTATGTTTCATTATTAAGAAGGACATAAATAATAATAGAATACTCACTTCATATTTAAACACTTTGCCAATTTGAGGAAGAGTTTTACAATAAATGACATCATCTTTACTTTCAATTGTCCAACCTGGGCTATTAATTATTCTTTCGGATTCTGTTATAGCTTTCATAAATGCTTTTCTTCTTCTTTAAGAAAATATATTAAATCAATAATAAAACTGCATTTTTTATTGAAATTTTTATGCACTTAATAATAAACATATTTTCCCGTTTATGATAAAAAATTCCAGGAAATCCCTTCCATAAAAGGGAAATAAATTTTTTCTTAAAAGGGAATCCCCTTTTATGATTATAGTTTAGGGTATAGAAAATGAAGACATTGAAATATATTTTCATTTTATAAATATAAATTTTTTTGATTTGATGTAGATTCCACAAACGTCATCACCAATGGTTTCCAAAAGTATTCAATGTATGACTCCTTATATATATCTATACAAGGGTGCACTTGCCCCCACAGGCTTTTATTTTTTTAAACAATTAAAGAAAAACAATTTTGTTATTCAAAAACAAATATATTTGTTTTTGAATTTGTTTAATTATAATTAAGTAATTATTAATACATAACAATTAAAAAATTGTTTAATCAAACAAGAATTGTAATCGTCTTGTAAGCTGTCCAAATCAGTTTATAACTTTTTCAATGAATTCTAAGTCATCTTTGATTATTATTTTACGCACACTGAGTGTGCACAAACTTGGCAGATATCTAAGCTATATTTTTAAACTTCATTTAATAAAATGTAAATAATATTATATTTTCTATCAGTTATTTAGTTTAACAAAGGTGTATAACACAAACTGACTTCTCACAATTGTAAAACTTCATCAACACATTAAATACCAATGTTAAGCGTGCACAAACACGTTAGTATAAGAAACTACTGTTTGTAGTTATTTGTGTTTCAAAGTCATAGGTATGTCTGCGCCATCAATACAGTTTATCGTGGCAAAATTTGTACAAAAGTACAAGAAATTCGTCATTTTTTTTTTTTAAATATCTTGTTAACAATGAAGAAATGTATCTTGAAAAAAATTAACAGATGAAAGTATATGTAATAACAAAACAAAATGTAATAACAGAATATTTTAATTTTTTTTTTTGGGGGGGGGGGGTAGTTTGTTAGAGGGCTGCACCCCCTTCTATATTATTCTGCCGGCGCCCTCGTCCCTATCCTAGTGAACCAAGCAACCACCAACCTGCTGTAGTTGAAAATTATTAAATTTGTGTTTCTAAAGTTATATACTTGTTGATTTTGTTTAATTATCCATTTCAAACGAGTTTTCTGAGACTGAATAATTTAAAATCAACGGTAGTTTAATTAAAAAATATGCACTAAAAAAATTAATGGAGAAATAGTACTAATTTACTTAGGAGAAACGTAAAAAAGCCCATAAAATTAATGATGCCAATGACGCTTGATTAATTTTGAAAATGGGAAATACTTGAAATAAAAAATTTACTAAAGGGTAAAATTAATATAGAAATTCGTTTGGAAGAAAAGATACAGAAAGCCATTTTTTTACACCGAAGTTATAATGAGTAATATATACAGACTTAATCGAAATTGTCCAGTTTGAAAGTTAGTTTATTGTAAAATTAAACAAAGTAAAAGGAGAAATCTTCAAGAAAGAAGATTTGCATCACTCTAAGGAATTTCGATATACATTGATTCAACGAAATCGGCTTATGCAACGAATATTACGTGTATTAATAGTAAAGCATTTTTCATTCTAGCAATGCACTTAGAAAATCAAATCTGGTAATTTATTAAAATTGCTCTTCAATATCTCAGAGTGTGCTTGAGGGTTCGGTTGAAATATATGTAAAATAAGAAGCGGTAAGAATAAAAATTTCTAACAATCGTGTTTAATTAAAAGCAAGACATGAAATCAATATTTTTATTGTCTGCGCTCTCTGTTTTCACTGACTTGAATATTATACTCGGTATCCCAACAAATATTGAACTTTTTTTTGCTTCCATATTTCGGGAGATTATTATATTTAATCAAGTGAATGCGTATAACCATGAAATCTTTTTTAACACATAATATATTATTTTTAAAAAAAAAAAAAAAAAAGAGAGTTCTGAATAAAAATAACCTGAACATTTTTGAACAAAAAAAAAGTGTTGAACTATTTTTTATAAATGAGGTTTGCATCATTATGAATTATTAATACTTATTTAAATATTCAAGCAATAATCTGCACAAAAATTCTATTTCAATAAGGATTTTTTTTAGGAAATTTCCTCAATATTAGGGAATTTTCTAAAATGTACAAAAACCAGGAGAAATTTTAATGAAACCAGTAAACCAGGAGAAACTGGCCTAATCCAGTAGTCTACTGGAAAATCCAGTAGAGTTGGCAGCTATGTTTAAGTGGTAATTAAGAGTGTAATTAAGTGGTAATTAAGAGTAATTAAGAGTGTAATGTATAAAGTACAAAATAGGAAGAAAAAAAATTTATAAAGTTGGATCTGACAATTTGAAGCATGTCCATTTTTTTTTGTTCTTATACAATAGACAAGAGTATTGGTAGCCAGCTTGACTCTATGAAGGTGCTTGCTGGTGCCATCATATAAGGTCTATGCCCACTACTAGTGGCAACATCCTGAGGAAAGGAGCAGCTAAAAGTCTTCTTTATAACTATCGTCTGGTTAGCCAGCTGTAAAATAGAAGCATTTTGATGTTTTGCAACTGAATTACCATTTCAGTTGCAAAACATCAAAATATATTCTTCTTTTAAGCGTGCTTTATTTCAATTTGTGATGAACATTGACGATTTAGATCTCTATTTTTCACTTTAAAGGAAGCATTTGATTTTTTATACCAGTCTTGTGCCAATCCAAATGAATTTCTTATGTTACCTTTGTTATTTTTTTTTATTTATTTATTTATTTATTCATTTTTTTATATATATAGTTTCATGCATTTTTTTTTCTATTATTACAGTGTTCAACAATATATGACGTCTTATGAGCAAAATAATTTATGATTGTAATACCCCCTTTTTTTTTCTTTCTTTCTTTTCTTTTTTTTAAAATTTCTATTTTAAATTTATTGTATTACTTTTCTTTGTCGCCTGGACAGGATTTTCCTCTTGACGACGAATATATATTCTTTGTATTTATGTGTTTTTGTTCTCAATAAAGTTATATTTGTTTGTTGAAAAAAAAAAAATTAAGGCAAGAAGCGTCTCTTTGTTGAGCTTTCTATTTTCATTAAAACATTATTTTCTGCTGCACAGATATCAAATATTAACTTCCATCGTAACACCAGACGATAAACTAAGAGTTTCACGAGAAAAATGTTAAAACGTTATCATTTTGTTTTTAATACTCAAGCGTTTACAAACCAATATTCCAAAATTGGTAAGGTGAATTTGAGTTCGAATTTAACAAGAGGTCCAAATAACATTATTTTTCATTTATTTAACATTTTTCATACATTTTTGAATTTATTCGTTTCCGTTTCCATAAAAATTAGATTTTTTATGAATTTTAGAAATTTGATGTAATAGTTTATCCTGTTTGTTTCTCAAAATTTCTAATTTTTGTAATACAACTACAATACTTTCTCAATCTTTTAAAGGGATAATATAATCTTCTATTCGGCATCAAATTCAAGTTCTATTTTAAAATTTTCACTGATTTTTTCTGTTTTAACTGCTTTGGTAATGTCTCACTGTAGCAATTCTGTCCCTCCGGGGAAGAGAGCTATGTCATAAAACGTAATTTTAAATAGGATTTTTTACAAATATCTCTCAACAACGTTGAGCTGATCCGAAGACATGTCATCCCAACTTTGATCCTCTGCTCTTTGGTAGCCTTACAATCAGCTTGCGAAGTCGATCACTTTTAGATTGAATAGAGGAAATTAAACTTCATACGGTATTTATTTACCTTCAGTAAGTAATCAAAATCAGGGGCGCTTCTCTAAAAAAACAGCTTGAATCAAGAACAAAATAAACACTTTCGTAATTATTATTCTATGGGTCGTACATGAGATGAGAAGAGAGGATTATGGAATATCAAGTGGACTGGAACTCATGATAAATTTTTCAAAATTTTTTTTACTACTTATAAACAAACGAAATGCTAAAAAAGATTATATTGAATATAAAAATAAATTTTTTTTATGCGGTATAAAAAACTGTTTTTTCTGTTCGGTGCTTTTGCTTTGAGAGGCAAAAACTAATCGTCAAATGAGAAAGTATTTTCATTTAGCTTAAGATTTCCTTTTTTAATTTCTGTTTTAATCATCTTAGAGTTTTCATCGGTTTTTTTTTCTTCACTTTTGTTTTACATGTTGGTGATAACACAAAATGTTCGAACTCTGTGTGATACTATGTTTCTCGACCTACAATGAACTTGGATTGAAATTCTTCGTGATCGGGTGGTTCGGACCTCCCAAAGCGAAATCGAACTCATCTCTAAAGAGAGTCCTTTTTCCACCCGTTTTAACGCTCTTTTTTTCTCTCCGCTGTTTTTTTCCGCTGAAACTTTTGA
The DNA here is from genome assembly GCF_982258835.1 of Parasteatoda tepidariorum. NCBI lineage: Eukaryota > Metazoa > Arthropoda > Arachnida > Araneae > Theridiidae > Parasteatoda > Parasteatoda tepidariorum. Next base: position 135,284,965 of record NC_141755.1, on the reverse strand, counting down.
AACCAAGAATTTTCCCATCGGTCAGCAATAGGGACAGCATCGGCCAGCGTATATTGCCTCTGAGAAAGGATGAATAAAGGATAATTTGGTAGCAGTTTCCGCATAGGAAATGTTAAATCTTGCTTGAAATGGAGACATTTTTTTTAGAATTCAGACGCATTGTAAATTTAGTTGCCATTGTCATTGTAATCTAGTCATGTAAATTAGTCATTGTAAATTTAGTTGCACGAATTTTGATTGAAAAATTGTAATCGTAGAAAGTCTCTTCATTCAAAAAAGGTGAAAAGGCTAATACTAAAAGGTTCTGTCATCACTAATTTCTGATTCAGATTTAGAAGATTCGTCAGCTCATGAACTAAGACATACGGAAAACAAATGGGAAATCAGTTAATCCAATGCCTGTAGAATATTGTTTATAAAAGTAATATTTTAGAAGTTAAGTGTAGAGATAAAACAAAAAAGTTCAATTATAATATAGAATCAGAAAGTGAATAGCCAAATGAATAGAAAAACGCAATTTTTTAAAAATGCCATCAACACGTGAATTCTGCTCTTCTTGGTGTATTTTTAAAAATATTTCTCTGGAAATTTCACGTTCATATTACAACGATTGTATATTACTATGTTTTTCCACAAATTAATAATATCCCTATCGACAATAATTTTAGAAATAATGTTCGCAATATTTTCTCTTTCTAAAGGAATATAGATCTGCTAAGCCATTTGATAATCTTAATCTAACTATAAATTCCTTCTTTCTCTTATTTGCTAATGACCTTTAGGCTATCAATTTTGATATTGATATAGCCAAACAATTTAGCTAATATATAGGGATGATATTTTAGCCAAACAAGTTTATGCCAGTGAATTAAAATTTAACAAAACTACTATTTTAAATCTTTTGGCAAATTTTATAGATTTAACTCTAAAAATTATTGATGATAAAGAAATTTCCTTTAAACTTTTGACAAAAGAAAAGATTTTAATTTTCCGGTTAAAAAGTGCGTTGATTTTAATTTCAACGTTGGTAATAAAGTCAAGTTCCTAGATTTTACAGAAATATTTCAAATTATAAAGAACTTTTAAAGGAGGCTGATAATTTTCAAACAGATCTACTAATTAGCAACTTTCCTTCTGGAAAACAAATAAAATAGATTTTTTCTTGCTATTACTAATGTTTTTTTGGTATTAAATAAAATTCTGAATTGTTTAAGCATATAAATTTTTTCATCCGTTTAAACCTATATCGATTAAACCACTTTGCATGTCTTTATCTCTTTATTTTCCTACTATCATTTAGTAGTATTTTGTTACTGAGGAATGTTCTTGTTTGGAGAGACGAAATTATTGAATGTTCATTTTCCGTACTTTCATTTATTCAGATTTCTTTCTTTGTTTCAATTTGGTTGTTTTTATAAAAAGAAGCCGCCTTTTGTGACCAACTTGGTCACCTTTCAAAATTATTTTGTACAACATATAAACCAAGTAACCAAGCCGAATACTCATCACAACTGGGCTCAAATATTTTAAAGTGAAAACATAAAGTATATGTGTAAAACCTGTAGATAAAACTTAAATTTCAATTTTGAAAAATGGGTAGGTAAAAAGGGGAGAACAAAAATATATGTGGAAAAAAAACCCAATAAATACACTCCCAAATATTCTACGATTATAATATCTCCTTCTTGAAGCATTTTTTTCTTCATTTCTGAAGAGGGTGGTACAATGGTCACAGCCTCAAGTGGCCTCATTCTGGAAAGTCAAGCGTATAGCTGACCATGACTAAATATAGATTTTGTCAAATCCAGTACAATCTTTTCAAAAGTTTGTTCTTGGATTTTGTAAATCGTCATATCCTGGATGGCAAAAATTACATGATTCAGTCATAGTTCCACAGAGGAATTCAGTAACGTTTTTAAATTCCTGTATTTAAGTTTTATTTCTATAAAATTACAAATTTATTCTTAATAAATACTTAAGGTGCAATTAGCCTATCGATAGCGGTCACCTGAAATGCCGAAAATTCTCTGGTGGAACCTTGTTCTTAATGGCAGGCAAAACATATCTTGGACTCAGCAGTCTACTCGTCTTCTCTGTTTGTTATCGACTAGTCAACGGTTTATTTGTAAGACGAGAAAAGAAGACGAACAACGAATTATTTAACACTACTTAAATTACTTAAGACAACGTAACAAAATAAAGTATTTAACGTATAACGAATTATTTAACACTACTTATTATTTAAGGCAACCTAGTAAAAGGAATTCATGCAGAGAACTAATTTTAGAGAAATGGCGGCGTTTTTGGTATCCCGTGAGAGAAATAAACATCTTGAACGTGTTTTAATCTCCAATTACGTAGCTTCGTATTTTTTGTATAATTTTTTTTCTAAATTAGTAAAATTCAAAAATGAAAAAATTCAAAATTCAAAATTTTTCGGTCTTACTTTTCCAGTCAAGCAGAAAAAAAAAACGGTAGCTGTAAGAAGAGAGAATCATTCATATTTATTTTTCTATCTGTTGCGTTTCACAATATGATGTCTAACTCGGCCTCAGATCAGATTCTTAACTGAAAGTACTTAAAAATACATAATCGGATTTGTAGGTAGTTAAAGACGCTCTTTAACTTTAGGCTCAGGTACATATAAAGTTATTCTTAGATTTAGAAAAAGTGACTTAGAGTCACATTCCCTAAAACGCTCCAATTCAAAAAAAAAATGCATTAAATATAGTTAAGAATATTCTCCCTCGAATTGAGTTAGATTCAAATAGATTAAAATGCTAGGTTTTTCAGAAAATTCATTTAAATGTTTAACAGCAGAATTTCAGATGCATTTGTAAGATAATCCAAGAGAGACTGTGCACACACACCACACACACACACATATATATATATATATATATATATATATATATATATATATATATATATATATATATATATATATATATATATATATATATATATATATATATATATATATATATATATACTCTTATGTTTCTATATTAAATTACTAAGATGAAAGATTCTTTTGTATTAACTTCGTTTAAATGATATTTAAATAATTTATTTCAATTTGAAATGAATTCAAATGAAATTCAAATTCAAATGAAAGATTGCATATTAAGTAGATTTCTGATTGTAAATGTAAAGAAACCGTTTTAACTTTAAGCAATATATTATCATAAGTAACTAAACAAAAATAAGCTAGGATTGAAGAGCTAGCTGTATGATATATTAGTGAATCAAAATGAAATACAATTAGAAAAAGGTAAAAATTTATTTTTAACAAAGCAAAAGGAAATACTTCAAAGTGAATACTCAAACTTGGTGATTCTGAAATAATTTTGACAAATACTTATTCAGCTAATCTCTTGCCTTTATTTATTTGATTGTATACCACACAAACACTCAAAATTGTAAAATTAATGATTAAATGTTGTTTAAAGAATATATTTTAAATAAATATTTACTTAATAAATGCAATGTTTAATGAAATTCTTATTTTTGATATGTAGTTAGAACTGAACAATTCAAGTAACCCCAAAAAGTTATTCGCTTATTTATTTAAAGAAAAAAAACAGACAAAAACAAGCATTCAGAAATAAATTCTAACAGCTTAAGGTCATTTATATTCTACATATATAAGTAAATAAATTCTATAAATTATAAATAAATGAGTATTTACCTCACATAGGCGAGCTCCATTTCCAGGCTTCCAGTTATATCTTCTTCAGTTTATTACCCATTTCTTCTTTCTTTCGAGATCGAATGGAAATATTTACATTCGAAAGCTTTTTTTAAAATTAAAAATCTGTTTGCGCGATTCATCACTGCGCAATTATTTTAAGTATCTAAATGGTATGTAACACTACGTAACTGGCAATTGCTTGCTAAATAATGGTGGACAGTTCAGCTCCGACTATAGAGGAGCCTTAAGTTGAACTTAGTTCAAACATTTTTATATTTATAAAGCACAGTTTTTACAGTTTCGATGGTAAGCCGATGTAAGCTTATAGATTACATCGAAATAAAAACAACGATGAGAACAAAAACTAACAAGCGTTTACTAAAGAAAATAGAGATAATAAAACTGAGCATTTTTAAGTTGTCTCAAATCATACTAGTACTGTTTAAATTATTGACATTTTGATTTTCCAAGTTTTTCTAAATTTACTACCAAACATCCAGACCTTTTATCATATTCTTGTAATTTTGTCTAGTTTTTGTTTATCTTAGATTAAATATAAAGATTGATGCTACTATTGGATTTTATCATTCTGACTGTGCTAAAAATAACTCTCTTTGATACCCACGTTATACTGACGATTGCTTCTTCAGTTACTTGAAAAGATGCGTCGATATTTCGGCAAACGGAATTCCTTTCTATCAAATGATTTCCAATGTAAAATGTTATTTCTGTCAGTGGAAAAGCGTGAAGAATTTTTTTTATTAATATCCTAACTTGTAAATAATACAAGCAATAGAAAAAATAACATTAAAAAAAATTAACACAAATTTCAAGTTACTAATATACATTATAAACATTTCACGTTCATATTTTTAGTGTCCAAAAGAATCAGAAGTAATTATGTTATGTTTCTTTAAGTATGATAAATTATTCTGGGAGTAAACAATTATGACAATTGGATAAATAAAAACTAACCATTCAGGAAAACAATTTCTCACCATGCTCTAATGATTATTCGATGATATTTTATAATTTACTGGGAAATCATTTGTGTAAAGATATAATTGTTTAACTGCCTATAGCTTGTTTAGGAGTCATAAAATTATGGGCATTTTCATAAAACATACAATTTTTAGCCATCATATTTTAGTTACTCCTATATACTAATAATATAGTAAAATCCGAGAAATTTCGAAACAAAATGTCTTCTTTCTCAAACGTTTTTTGGGAGAATTAAACTTCCACAGTCATAAAAGATTTTTGAAAACCAAAGATGCACAAAAGTATCTCAAGATTATTTCATGAGACATAATTCTAATTTCCTTACAATACAAGAATGACAGCTTTTTTCAACAGATTTAAATCTCATAGATTTTTCTTTTTGTCCGCAGGCACAAAGATTTGGATTAAACCTCACAGGACTTTGAAAAAATAAGAAATTTCAAATACGAAAAAAGAGAATAGGAGAAGCAGTTCGAAAGGTGAAAATAAAATATTTATTTATGCATTTTGTTGCTTCTAGATTTCTGTTTTTGAAAAGGTTCTAATGCATATCCGGATTTTATGTTTTTAAAAAGTTAAAAGGAAAATAAAGAATTCAATGTGCAGGTAAAAGTTTTGCATAACTATTTTAAAAATGTATCTAATAAAAATTAAATAAAATAAATATCAGAAAAAGTGAGGGTATTCTTTGATAGAGCGTTGCCATGAAGTGCAAATTTATACGGTAATTTGCACTTAATTAAGTTGAACTTCGAACTACACCTCTTAACTTTCAAATTCTCATAACCATTTCAGTTAAAAATGGATATATTGACTTGTTTTGAACTCTAATTAGATTCAGTGCAAAGTATTAGTCAATACGTAATTTAATTACTTTAGCCTGTAGCACAATTATTTGAAACTGACATGCTAATTGAACGAAACGGCCTCGCATCACGCTTTGACTTAAGCAATCAGGTTAAACTTTATATTCCGTTTAAGTATTTTAACAGTTCTGAAAATTGAGGTTTACCATTTAGATACCTTTTTCAATATTTCAGTTATTCTGCTCTATAATGTCGCCAATTAGTTCCACGCATTCTCTATTGACGAATTGAGAAATACAAAATGTGGTTTATTTATTCAAGTTGTTTTGAAACGTATTTCAATAAAATTTGTTGCACATGAAAGAAGGATGTTAGATTATAATTCAAAGTTTTGATTAAAAAATTACACTCAGAAATTCGATTGCCATTATTTTTTCATTAGAGATATAAAATTGATATAACGGTTAGTCGAAAAAGTGCTTCAAAATTCGGCCGACAAATTCCAAGAGGGGATGAAAGACATCAAAGGGATGAAAATTACAATGGAACGTGGGATTGTAAACCACAGTTTTTACCAAGCCTTGTTAAATATTTCTTGTTAAAATGGTTAAACAATAATTTATTTAAGTGGTTTTTTTAAATATTTAACCAAAATAATAATAATGTAATAAGAAAAAGATGGCATTCAAACTGTTAACTGTGAGAAAAATCGCTCATTCACTATTTTCACATAATATGATCAAACTCCCAGAATTTTATCTGCGGCAACTTGGCCTACAGCCAATGGCAATAGAGAGCACGTTCGTCGAAAGCTGGGAGCTAAGCCATGTAATAAGTATTACGAATTCATAATTTTATTTTCCCTCTTCGGATGCACAATAATCTTAGAACAATCAGTGTGTGGTGCCACTTAATTCCTTGTCGCTATGCATATACTTAAACTGAGAGGGTTAATTTGTCAATCTCATTCATGACCAGCTGAACCACAGTTCAAATTGAACTGAAATTCTAACTTTCAACGATTGTTAGAATTTTGAAAGCACAAAAGTTTATTCCATTCTACACGAGGAGCTTTCAGTGCTCATCAGTTGGAGATTCCGGACTATTGGCATACGAAACTCTCATTCAGACATAGACACCAAAAAGCTGCTTAGCACAAAAAAGTCTAGTAGATCCCATCTCTCACGAAAGATGGGTACCATGGCTCACTTGACAAAACACAGCTGATGAAAATCCAAACATAAATCAACTCCAATTTAATTTCATTTATACGGTTTTGTAACCATTCCAGTTGTTTTCTGGTAGCAGCCGAAACGATATATACGTAAAGAGAAAGTTCATACCCGTACAAGTAAGGAAATGTTTCTAACGGTAAACTTTACGATGAATTAGTTGGGTCTGTTAAAAGAGCAGTGAAAGTCCCGAAAACGTATGTAAAACAAAGGATCTTACTGTGTGCAATATCGTAGTAAAAAGTAGAAGTTTTATTCCAAAATTAATTAAAATATTTAAATATTAATTATTCTAAATATTGTTGTTGTTAATTTACGTCGCACTAGAGCTGCACAATGGGCTATTGGCGACGGTCTGGGAAACATCCCGGAGGATGATCCGAAGACATGACATCACAATTTTGATCTTCTGCGGAGGGGGTGGCACCCCCGCTTCGGTAGCCCGACGACCTGCACGCGAAGTCGAGCACTTTACGGTAGCACAGTTTAACGAGGACCCATACCGCACACCCTCGGTCCCTACGCAGATTGATCCAAGTGGTCACCCACCCGCACACTGACCGTAGCCAGTGATGCTTGACTTCGGTGTTCTGCTGGGAACCGTGTCTTAACCTTCAGTCCACTGCGGGACTGGACTGGATTTGAAGCGCTCACTTAGTTTGTGCAAATGCTCCGCAAATACGCGCAGTAGGTTTTACAAATTTCTCGAACACTGAAGACGGGTTATTTTAGGTTCTATAATGCAATTTTGTTCTTTGAAAAAAAGATGCCAAGGAATTATTGTTTAAAACAATTTTTCCGTGTTTGGATGCTAATTTTCAGAAAAAATGGAAACACGATTGAGTTGTATACTTTGGATTTGACACAAACATCATATTTAGATTTACAAATACGTTTAGTTGTATATTAGTACTTTACTTACATCGCACTACTGCACAATGCGCTATTGGCGACGGTCTCCCCGGGGATGATTCGAAAACTTTCCATCACAATGGACAATTGCAGTCAATATTTTTAAAAATCTTAATGCATTCAGAATTAAAAATATATAATGCATTAATTTTACTATTTTAGAGATTCGTATTTATTTCACGTGTTTATTTAAAGAGAAAAGTTGACAATAACCATACTATGCAAATACAATATTCTATAAAAAGAAATTAAATTTTATAAATTTAAAAATAAAAATAATTTCGATCTATAGCGAAATTCCTACTTACTCAAAGAATAATATTGAGAATAGATATGAGCATTAATCTGTATTTAAATATGTAAGACATAGTGAAAATAAGAGTTTCAACTCTAGTAAAAAAAAAGATGTTGGGTAGATACTTTTCAATGGGCTAGATTTATGAAAACACTGATTTGTTTTAATGCAATACCGAATAATAAAATGATCCACCCTTTATCTAAATGTATACTATTTCAAGCCACTCTGCTACTAATTTTTAATTAAGTAATTGAGCTGTAATGGAGCATTATTTAAACTTAAAAATAAGTGGAATAAAATAATATTTTCTATAAACTTAAAGCCACTGATTTCGGCCGGGATAGCCTGGTCGGTAGGGCGCTGGGCCCATGTCCGAGAGTTCGTGGGTTCGAACCCCGCCGGCCGAAGAATCCCCGTGTAGTAAAGTGACTGATACACGCTAAATCTGTCGAGTCGCACAAGTCCTCCATGTTCCCATAACAAATCAATACCTCTGGGGGTACTGGATTGGAGATCGACCGTTCTCTGATTCAGGTCAAAATTACGATCTGTGGAAGAATGAATGGATGTATGAGTGGGTCCGCCCTATAAACGGGTGTGACGAATGGTGTGGCAGAAGTCGAATTCTTGGACATAGATGGTGCCACTGGAAAACAAGAACAATCGCACCCCCTCTGCCTATAACGGGCATGCCAACAACAACGACAATTATTACTCATGAGCCGACCGGCCTATGTAGGGGGCAGGGAACTGTCCCTGTATTAGAAAGGTCCTGGGTTCGAATCCCGGGTAAGGCGTGGATGTTTCTTTCTCTCTCTCTCTGTGTGTTCTATGTCCTTTCTCCTTTGTGTGTGAATGTGACCCGCCCTATAAACGGGGTGTGGTTGTGTGAATGCCGTGGCAGAAGTTGAATTCCTGGTCATCGACGGTGTCACTAAAAAACACGAGCAATCGCACCCCCTCTGCCTAAACAGGCATAAAAAAAAAACACTGATTTCATCTGAAAAGAAATGTTGATTCGCTGTGAAAAGCTGAATAATCATTTTATCAGATATTTTAGTGATAAATAAACAGTTTTAAAAGTCTTTCTTCCATTTTGTACACACTCTCAATACCACAAATTTAATTCAAAAGATTTTTCACTAATAATATACAGAGATACAATATAAATGATATCAAAATTAAAAAGAGCATTAAAATAGCGCAGGGATGGACAAACTGTGGCCCGCCGGAAGGTTTTATCCAGCCCGGGGATAGAATTCTAACTCTCCGATCCGTGGCGAATATAAACAATATACATTATACATCCATTTTCTTGCCTACTTAGTTTAAATTTTTTTTTCTTTCTTTTTTAACAAAGTTTTGATGACCTTTTAACTTTCTCTATTTTTTTTCTACAAAACATATGTTCTACAATTGATAGAAATAGTTAGCACAGACAGCTTCAATTGGTAAAATGTTGAAACCAGAAGTTTTTTATAGAATAGCGTAGATTGGCTCCCACGAGAGAGCAGACATCTGGAATCTAATACAGTCTAACCCCGCTATAGTGAACTCCCAGATATAGTGAACGAAATGTTCGGTCCCGTGCCTTGCTATACACGAGTAATGTTATTTTTTGTGGATATAGTGAACCAAAAAAGTAAGAAAGTTGGATATAATCAACTTTTTTCTATCTTCAACTGATTTTTTTCTTAATTTTTTTTGTAATAATTTTGAAATTTCTACTTCAAAATAAATACATATACTGATTTTTAAAACGATTTATAGAGGGGAATCTAGCGATAAGCATTTTTTCTTGTTTTCTTCTTTTATTTCACTTTCCCATCCCTAAGCAAATCAAGCAGATGTTTCCAACTCAGGCAGATGATGCACCTTTAAGGTGTCAGTGGTATCAATATGCATTTTCTGTCAGAGGGAATGAGTAATTATTCATTATTGGTCATAGGGTGGGACACTAATATGTGTTGATAAGGCCCTCATTTCAACTCCTTTTTGCTCTCAGTTCAGTTAAAAAAATCCTGCAAACAAGTGTCTCAAATTTAACTATGGCGACCAGTAAACGTAAAACGTTCTCCCTTGATCATAAAATGGGCATGATCAGAAAAATTGAAAATGGAAGCAATCAAGTTGATATTTGCAGGGAATATAAACTATCCAAATTGTACATATGTAACGTATGGAAAAATAGGCAATTAATAATTTCTGCTCATGAAAAAAATTTAGATGGCAGAAAAAAGTTGAAAAAAGCAGATCACAGGGATGTTGAAGAAACATTACTGAAGTGGTTCACCAATCGAAGTATCTGGACAAATGTCGATGAATTTGCTAAGCGATTTTATGAGACTACTTTTATATGCTCGAATGGCAGGTTAGACAGGTTTAAAAAGCGGAATAATAGAAATTCAGGAAAAATTATCTGATAGTCGGGAAGTCTTTCCATATCTGATGTTGAGGATTGCTGATCAGCTAAAAATTAAAAAATTTTTGTTGCTCGCAAGACGAAGAGTAATGAAAAATAACACATTTTTTGCTATTACATAATATTTTTCAGTCACTCATTTGAATAATGTGTAATAAAAGGGAAGAGTTTGGGAACCATTAGTTAAATTGTTTGAGTAACGGATATAGTGAACTCCCGGTTATAGCGAACTAAAATTTCGGTCCCTTGAAGGTTCACTATAGTGGGGTTTGACTGTATAAGTAAATTGCACTTCACATGTGGCAGACTGCGCATTGTAAGTGAGTAGGGGAAAAAAGGGGGTTCAGCCGCAGCAGGAGGGGTACAACTCAACATTTCAGATTCGGCTACTGCCGCAGCAGGAGAAATACAACTCAACGAACTATGACGTCAGAGGTTTTTCTGAGAGTGTGAGATCCCTACTGTAGATAAGGTTTTATCTAGAGGGTTGTTTTTATCTCTTCTGTAGAAAGTGAAGGAATTATTTTCATTTTCGGGACTTAAAAATTTTTCGTACCCAAGTGTATTTTATTAAGTTTTCAATATTTAAATTAATATACCAATTATTATTTTCTCATTTAAGCATTATATTTTATTCTATTCCTAATATTTAAATTAATATTTTAAATAAATAATTTTTCTTTATAATGCTTACGATTTACTTTGATTACTAAAATGGAGTAGTATATTTTTACTATGTTTTAATTATTTAAATTAATGTGCGGATCATTATTTTCTCATTAAAGCATTATAAAACATTCATTTAATTTCTAAACGAACCCTTCTTTAGAGATTTTATTTGTACCAATTTTAAATGATGTGTCTAATAATTCTGAACTGATGAAATAGTTTATTAATCGGAATATTTGTATTTAATAAGTCGAGATATGGTAAATATGTAGTAATCATTCTAAGAGATGTTCAGTTGAATAAAATGGTTTATGCTTTCATTACTTAAATTAATGTGCGAATTATTATTTTCCCATTAAAGCATTGTAATTGATTTAATTTCTAAATAAACACTTCTTTAGAGATTACATTTTCACCAATTTTAAATGATATGTCTAATAATTCTAAACTGATGAAATAGCTTCATAGTCAGAATATTTGTATTTAATTAGTCGATATAGTAAATATGTAATAATCATTCTAAGAGGTAACAGTACATAATCAGTTGAATAAAATGGTTTATGACTTCAAAAAAACTTTACGAATTTTTCTACTCATTATCAGTAATATAGTGTAATTATTTTTCATTATAGTTTTCCGCTAAAACTCATTTGATTAACACAGTTTTCGGAAATATCGACAAAATACTAGCGTCTTTGACATTAAACTAAGAAAGTTAAGTAAACTCATATCGTCACTCTGAAACTAAAGTTTTAGGTAACTATGTCCCGTTTTTAATCACCTGTGTTCCAAAACTCTTCAGATTGGTTGTTAATTTGAAGTTAGAAAAATTTTCAAAATGCAGTAGAGTAGCAGAAGTTTGTATTTTGAGTAATTTTCAACTTGCTTCGACTTTGAAAAATTTTACAATTATATATAATTTGAAAAATTTTGAAGTTGTTTGAACATAGAAAAGTATTTTAGTAGAAAAAAACGGGATTATATAAAGTCGCAGAAGTTTAGTTGCGGTAAAAATTCGAAACTGTTTTGGATTTGCAAAACTTTCAAATAATTCGTAGTTTGAAAAATTCAGAATAGGTTTGTTTTCCAAAAACTCTGATAATGCTTAGAATTAGGAATATTCTGAAGGTGTTGTTATTTTGAAAAATTCCGAAGTTCTTAAAAACGGGTATATAAAGAATCGCAGAAGTTTGAGGTTAGAAATATTTCAAAACTTTTACGATTTTGAAAAATTTTCAAATTATTTGTACTTCAAAAGAATTCCGAATCAGTTTGTTTTCAAAAAATTCTGAAAATACATAGAATTAAGAAAATTGTGAAGTTAGTGTTGCTTAGAAAAATTCTGAATCTTTTAAAAACGGGTATGTAAAGAATCGCAGAAGTTCGAAATATTTTAAAACTGTTTGTACTTAAAACATTTCTGATGTTATTGGTACTTAGAAAATTTCTTAATTTATTTGTACTTTGAGTAGCTTTCAAATTGTTCCGACTATGAAAAATTTTCCAAATTTTTCTACTTAGAAATATTTTAAAGCTTTGCACATTAGAAAATTTTCGTAGTTGGGAAAAAATGAAATTATTTAGAGAGTTACAGAAGTTTTATGTTAGAAAAATTTTAGATTTGTTTCGACTTTAAAAATTTTTCAAATAATGAGCACTTAGAAAAAATTCCGAAGTTGTTTTTTTTTTTTTATTTCCAATGCAGCAGGCGATACGGACATTATCCTAACGCCGTACAGAGATCAAAATGAAATAAAAATACAAATACAGAAGGAGATGAAATATACAAAATACAAAAACAAAAGCAAAACATCAAAGACAAAAATTAATTCATGAACTTAAATTGAACAAAAGTTCTCTGGCCTCCCAGTATCGGGAGTAGATACAGTTCTTTGTGAGAACAATTCCGAAGTTGTTTGAACGTAGAAAATTGTTTTAGTCGGCAAAAAAAAGTATACAAGATGTAACAAAACATTTTTTTTTTCAAATTGTTTTGATTTTGAAAATTTTTAAATTATTTATACTTTGAAAAAATTTTGAATCTGTTTGTGTTAGAAATATTCTGGAGTTGTATGTACATAAAATTGCTATTAGTAGGAAAAAAATGAGTATATATCAAGTAGCAGATGTTTGGTCGTGGAAAAGTTTTCAAACTGTTTTCAACTTTGAAAAATGTTCAAATTTTTTGTAATTTGCAAAATTTTTAATTTGTTGGTTTTTAAAAAATTCTGAAAATGTTCAGAATTAGGAAAATTCTGAAGTTGTTAGTACTTTTAAAATTTCTGAAGTTTTTAAAAAAACGGGTATATTAAGAATTGCAGATGGTGTAAGTAATACTGTTGTACGGTATGTACAGTCCGCAAAAAAAAAAAACGAATCACCCTGAATAACTTTCGTTCTAATGATCGGATTTTCACGAACTAAGTGTCAATCTTAATGGTTCCTGGGGGTGACCTCAAATATGTTAATTAATTAGTGCTAACTATTAATTAAGTTACGAAATCAGACACAAAAACGTACTTTCTCTGAATAAACATATATTTTTTTTCACATATATGGAATCTAGACCCTTGAATTAGTGGGGGTAGACAAAATTTTAAAAAAATTGGGTGGTAAATTGGGCCGCAATAAAGGTTTATATATTTGGCGATAGTCCAGAAAACCGCCAAAAAAAGTCGCCTGCGCAAATAAATATTTTAAGATAACCCATTGACTAATTCAAAAGAGGAGTGCTTAATTTTACTAGGTTGCTACGCAACCAATCTCTGATAGTAAAAAAATTGAAATAATGCTCAGTGATTGCTCGGAGGGGCTTAATTTATTGTTAATAGAAAATATCTCGAAGTTTCCAGGCCATAAACAATTTTTTTAGGGGATTTCTGTCCAAAAAGCAAAAAAAATATTATTTTAATCTCCTTTGAAAAGTAAATTTGAATCGATTTATAAATTATTTATGATAGTTTTTAGAATTTAAATACATGAACTTTTTATCTGATATTATTTAGATTACACTGTTTTTATTATATTTATTCGAGGATTTTTTACTAAAATAAAATGAGCATAACTTATTATAGCTATATACAAAATTTTAGGGATAATCATTTTTACAGCTTTAATCGAGTCTTCTAGGCAAGAAAGTTTGAAGAAAAAAAAGTGCTTGAAAAATAAAATGTAGATTATATATATGTTATGTTTAAGAATAAGATATTGAAATAATATGTTGCAAATTGTAGGATTCATTGTTTAAAAAATCGCTTCATTCTACTAGATATTTAGGTTACATCGTTTCCTTTGGATAAAGATGATTAGCAAATAGCATCCTCATGTTTCGATACATTCTGAAACTTATACGTTCGCAAATTCACCATAAAATGTCGCACAGCATATTCTTCAATTACGATAAGCTACATTTACCACCAAATACTGCTACTATGGTTATTTTTGCTTTCTTATATATATCTGATGATCTCTTTTTAAACAGAGCTTGTAAGATCCTTAAGATACTGAAATGGGGGCACAAAAACTTAAGAGATAAAATATTTAATTTCATTAACTCAAAATATCTGGTGTCAAAATGTTAATTTTTAAGTTAAATATAACTTTTGCAATATTGATGCTCTTACATTTTTAAAGACCATATGAATCCTGATAAAATATTGAAATGCATATGTTTACTTTAACTAGTGTAAAATCCTTATCAAAATAATAATCAAGACCCAAATGTAAAACAGTATAATTGACGATAAAAACTCAACTGGCTTCAAAACATATGAAGAGGGAAGTAAAAGTCGACATGTTTCAAATATAATCGCCCATTCTCAAGACTTGTCAGGCTTGGATAACTTGTGACTTTTATTATTGGACGCTCAAAACATGTCTATTTTTATTATCATCTATTATTTTTTTAAATCAATGAAGTTTTTATATTTTCGATTCAGTTTCTTGGGATTATCCATTTAGTTACACAACATATTAAATTATTTCACTCGATATTAAAATAAGTTTTACATATGTTATAGGCACAGGTTCTTAGATTGAAAAAAAAAAATTCACTACTTTGTAAAAAAATTAATGCAGTAAAAAAAATTTTTTTTTTTTTTTGCTGCAAGTCATAACATTTTAGTTTAAGGTCATAAAAAATTCCGTTTACAATTGAAATTTCAAAAGTGGAATGTGAAAATGGAATGTCCCCTAGTACCAGGAATCGAAATTAAATAGTAACAAGGACAACTTTTTTAAACAAGTTAGCGTTTCCGTCCTACTCGAAGTTGCTTGAAAAGGTATTTTTTATATATCGATTCCAAAGTTTATTCGACATATATTTCAGGGTATACTTTCGGAGTATTTCGATCGAGTTTATTTTTACACCCTTATTTGCTTAAAATTATTAAATAATTTACTTAAAATAAATTATTCAAGCTACATGATTTAATGCATTTATAGTATAATAATAAACGGAGCTTCCGACGCATATCCTTAACCTTAATACCGCTATCATTAAATAAATGGAATAAGCTTAGATAAGTAATAAAAGTTAATTTTTCCCTCGTTTTAATTTTCAAGGAATAATATGTTTCGATCAAACAGATTTCATTCTGGAAATAGCGAAATTATTGAGTAGGTCCCTTGGAGCAATATCATTCTTATCCTCTTTTGACGAAATATAGGAAAAATTAGTTTTCACAGTTTCTGTAAAAAGTATGTTAGCCTACATGCCACGTTTTTTTTTTAAATTTTTTTTATTAAAATAAGGTCGGAAATTGTGTATTTTTTATAGCATTTTTTTTAAAAATCAGATGACTCTAAAATTGGCACAGCTTCGGAATCCTTACAAATTTCAATTTTTAGTATTTCCTGCTTAACAAATTAAGGCATTTTCCTGATAACAAATTATACTACAATAATATCTTGGAAATCATGCTAAAGTAAAAAATTAAACTAAATAGTTTAGTATATTATCAGGAAAAAAAAATCTACTTGGTATCATAAAGAGTAAAAGATATAATGAAATAATTAGTGAATCACACGTGGTCAGATAATTAAAAATTTAATTTCACAACTAAGATAGTAGGACGACATTTAAGATACTGAGATATTTTGAGACACTAAAAAAATTGGCTACGTATTCCACAGCTTTTTATGTTCGGTATCTTTATCCTCTTTGTAGTGACTTATAAAACATCAACACTATTTTAGATAATCTAAGTTGAAGTCACAAGAAACAAAAAAAAAAGACAATCAATAATTTATATTCTTTTTTCAAAAAAAATAGTATGCTAAGTAAATAATCAGCTGTTTTGCATTAAATAATTTTAAACAGCTGAATGTTTTTAATTTCTTAACAAGGTTTTATTCTTAGCTAGCAGACAATAATTCTTTAAAAAAAACTTGACTATAATTTGAAAAGGAAACCTAAATTAAAGAAAATCTAAATTAAAGTTCTAAAAAAATTATTAGTATATTAATGAAGAAATAATAAACGTAAAATGGAAAAGAATAAGAATTTTAAAATGTTAAAATTTTATTAAATAGTTGGTAAAATAGTTCTGTGATACACTTCCGGAAATTTCTTTTAAGATTAGGATGATATAGGGTAAACCAATAAATGAAGGAGCATTTCATAGATATTTCTTAGAAATAAGATTTTAAACGTTTCAATTTAGATTGATTGGTAAGAGTAGCTTACTACCTAACAATAGGAAGTCCTCTAACAATGCATTTAGTTATCTGGTCTTTGAGTCTTCTCTGGAAAAAGTTTTGAATTTGTTAGTATCTGTTCAACGCCTTGTTTCTTTGACAAAATTATAAGGTCAGTGTTTGTTGTTATCCGTTTAAACTACAATTAATTGCATATAATAATGCTTTTTCTTTTCATTGTGAAAAAAAGAATTCAGAATATGGTCATTGAAGTTACGTTTTATTTATTTTAAGCATCATAACAGAAGCAAGTACTGAGATTAGGGGGTGTTTATTAACTGGATTACCGAACGATGAAAAACCAATGTATAAACAAATGTTCCTTTACTGGGATTTTTTCAAGTTAATGAAAATAAAAGTAAAATTTTAATTTTCTTGTACCTTTTGTCATATTATAAATCAAAATTATGTTAAAAATAAATAAAAAACAACTTCTAACCAGTGAAGGAACAGGCATGTTCCTTCACTGGTTCTCAGTGTATTCTCAGTGAAGGAACATGCCTTCCTACAGGCATGTTCCTTCACTGAGAATAGATTTCCCAGTGAATGAATAGTATGTGTGAAATATGCTTTTACATGGATAATTAGTAGTTCAGCGACATAGAGGACTCCTAAAATTCAGTTAAATGTTGTATGAATAGTTCCTATAACAATTTCATTTAAATATGCAAATTTAATTGCTAAATTTATTTAAAGAATTATAATAATAATTAATTCATTATTTATCTTTATAAATGTAGTGATTAGTTATTACATCATACCTTAGACACCTTAATAAACTATGTTTATTAACCAAATATAACAACTAAATATAATAATAAAAGCTTGAATGGAATCTTTGCAGGACTTTGTGCCAATAACTAGCTAAATTATTATCCTATTGCCGTCTCTTTTTGTCCTAACGGAAACTGGTAGAAAAAATCCATTTAAAGACAATTATCTAGGTGAAAAATAGGTGAAGTTTTTTTAAGGTGACATCCACCGATAACTCAGTGCAATGCGAAGATAATTTCAAAAGGCAAAACTTCCCTTAGAGAATAATATTCGAAATACTGGTTTTAAGAACTTCAGAGAATCTTTAGGAGGGAAGTAGCCCTGGCATCCTTTTATAAAGTGATTGCATTTACAATGCGAATGAAACAAGAGTTGAATACTGCCCTTAAACGGGAAAAATCTGCGACCTTAAAAATTATAAGGATTTATATTCTAAAGTACCTAGGAAAGAAAAACTACCTCCATTGGTAGTTTTTCCTTACAGAAGAATTCGTTGAGATATTACAGAATCAGTCCCTGCTACATATTTCATTGGAAAAAGCTATTCATGAAATGAAACGATGACCGCAGCAACATTTTACAAATATATTGCAATTGTTTCAACCCATGGCTAATTAAAAATGCAATCAAATTCCATATTTTGCTTCTTCTGGATAGGTATAAATCTCATATCAATTTGAAACTGAGCAAGTTTTGTTCCTGAAAACAAATTTTCTGATTTAGTTTTCTACGTAATTCTTGGAAATCTCGTTAGATCTTGAAAACAAAAGAATTGTAAAGCAATATG
This sequence comes from Parasteatoda tepidariorum, assembly GCF_982258835.1. Classification (NCBI taxonomy): domain Eukaryota; kingdom Metazoa; phylum Arthropoda; class Arachnida; order Araneae; family Theridiidae; genus Parasteatoda; species Parasteatoda tepidariorum. The sequence goes on along the minus strand of NC_141755.1, from coordinate 135,266,672 downwards.
TCTAGAAAATTTTACATCCATTTTTAAATAAGATTTGAGGCATCAACTGATGAAGTTAAAATGCTTTTATGAAATGCGATATTTTTTCATTCGATGTAGAAAACGTTGACTGTAACAAATGCATGCAAAACAGACACCAAGAGTTAATGAGCAAGACAACTTATCAACAAACCACATGCTTCGAGAGTAACGATGCGCTATTTCTTCAGAAGCTTGAGAAGGAAATCTCACAAGTTATGTTGCAAATTTTTAAAGGAACATTGACAGGAAAGTTTAATCTCCCAAATATCCAATAGTCTGTGCTTTTCTCAATATTGAAGAATCTATTTCAAAAAGAACAATTGTATAATCAAATTTTGGCTCTGAAGCTGAGACAACTAACATTAATAATGAAAGTATCTTGAAAACTGATTTTGAGATAAGTCCTCTTGAGGCATTGTTAGTTGCAAAAACGATTGGTTTCATAAGTAACTACTAGATATAAGTCAATGAGAGATGGGTTTTACTCAAACTTCGAAACTCCTTTTTCTCATTTATTATCCAGTGAGGAATTCTGGAAATGGAACTGGAAAATCAAAAGAAATTTCGAAGATACATTTACATTGGCCAAAAATTTGGAAAAAAGAGGAAGGTTAAATGAAAAGAAAAAGAAATAAATTACTCATGACGAAGAGAAAAAAAATACTTAAAAAGATTTAAAAAAAAGCTTAAAAAATATGAGGAAAAGATTAAACAAAAAAATGATCGAATTATAATAATAATAAAAACATCATCAGATTACACAATGATAAGCATTCATAATTTAGAACGGACTATTAAACTGTGAGAAAAAAATGAAAAACATTTTTTTTAAATTATGTATTCAAACATATTTTACTTTCCATTCCATGACAGAAAAAAAGTAACATTTTCCACATTAACTATGGTTATAGGTCGTAATTCCAAGAAAAATCTTGTTTTTAGACATTTGTGAGGCCTATGGATTCCTAACGAGCATCAAACATTATCAAAATTAAGTGTTCATTCTCTGGAAAATTTAGTGTTTATTCACTGGTAGGAACTGTTCCTTCACTTGGTCATCTTACTACTTTTTATTTAAACCACCAAAAGCTTAAAACAGTATTATGTAAGTTATCTAACTTTTTTTACATAATTTGCATTTAATAACAAATATGTCGACACCATCATTTAGCTAAAATTACAAATTTTGAAATTTTTATGAATTTTTTTTAAAGGCAAGCTAAGCTTAAGTGTTCCTTCATTGTTTAGTTTACCCTATAAGATGTTGAGAAATTTGCGATGTTGTGAGAGATGTTTAAAAATGTTGACTACGTATTTTTATTAATATTTATAAAATATATATTCAAGAAATTGATAAATATATTATTCCAAATCTATGCATACGCATGTATATTATTGAAATTGTATCAGTTATTGAAAAACAAAATAAAAAAAATAAAAAATAATCACATTAAATAAGAACAATCTGGTGTATTCTATCAGAAGCACGCTTTTTTAAAACTAGACATTTGTTGAATAAAGTGTTTTTTATTCAAAATTCTTTACTAAATTGCAAATAAATTATTAAATGACTGAAAAAGAAACATCGTATTTTATAGTGTGAAAGAAATAAAAATAAAAAGATTAGCAAACGATTATTAGCGAAAAAAAATATGAATGAAATTTTACGCTACGCACGCGAAGTCAAGTTCCTCCCAAGTTTATCACATTTTAATATTAATCGCCCCAATTAGTTATTTCTTTATTGTCGCCAAATTATTTTTTTAAAATTAATTAATTTTAATTTTTCTCAGCTTCTAATAAATAAAAACAGTTGAAACTTTAGATTTTTCAATTGAAAAATATGTAGATTAATATGGTATAAAAAAATTCATACCTTATAATTCAATATTTTTTCATCCTCACTTTAATTAAATAATAAAAAATAATAAATAATTATTAAAAATTATTTTTTGCATGAAATTATCTTTGGGTAAATGAGTTTTATGAGTGGGTGCAATTTTTTTTGAATTGCTTCATTAGTTTTGAAAATATGACTGAAAACGCAAAAAGCGAAATTAACATTAAGGGGTACGAACTTTGAATCGCTCTCCTGACCAAACTATGGGGACCACATTTCCCAGATTGCGGCTACCCCCTATATTTTGAAGATAAAAAATCCAAATATGTAAAAAAAAATGCATGTTTATTCAGAGAAAGTACGTTTTTGTGTCTGATTTCGTAACTTAATTAATAGTTAGCACTAATTAATTAGCATATTTGAGGTCACCCCCAGGAACCATTAAGATTGACACTTAGTTCGTAAAAATCCGATCAGTAGAACGAAAGTTATTCAGGGTGATTCGTTTTTTTTTTTGCGGACTGTACAAACTGTTTGTACTTTGAAAAATTCTGATGTGGTTGGAACTTAGAAAATTTTTCAAGTTGCTTGTTCTTTGAATAATTTTCAAATTGTCTTGACTTTGAAAAATTTTGATTGAAATTTCTGATTTCTTGAAAAGTCTGAATTCTTCTTGTTTTGTACATAGAATTGTTTCTAAATTCTTTGAACATAGAAAATTGTTTTAGTTGGGAGAAAGGGGTATATAAGATGTCGCAGAAGTATTTTTCAAAATGTTTTGATTTCGAAAAATTTTCAAATTATTTATACTCTGAAAAATTCTTAATCTGTAGGTTTTAGAAATATTCTAAAATTGTTTGAACATGGAAAACTTTTTTTAGTTGAAAAAAAAAAAAAACGAATATATCTAGAGAGTCGCAAAAGTTTGAAGTCAGAAAAAGTTTCAACTTGCTTAGGTTGTGAAAATTTTTCAAATTGTTTACACTTAGGAAGAATTCTAAAGTGGAGTGAAGTCTAGAAAAGGTTTCAAATTTTTGTTCTTAAAAATATTCGTAAATTGTTTAAATATCGAGCTTTTTTTTTTTAAGTAGGAAAAAAAAAACGGATTTATAAGGTGCAGCATGTGTTTGGACGAGGAAAAATTTTTGAACTGTTTCGACTTTTAAAAGTTGACAAATTTTTCTTGCTCTGATAAATTCTGAAACTGTAGAATTTAGAAAAACTCTGAAGACGTTTAGAATCAGGGAAATTCTAAAGTTCTTAAAAAACGGGTAAGTAAGGAGTCGCAGAAGTTGGAAGTTAGAAAAAAGTTTCAATCTCTTTATATCATTCTGATGTTTTTTGGCATTTGAAGTTGCTTATACTTTGAATAATTTTTTTTCCTTTTTTTGTACTTCGAAATATTCTGAAGATACGTGAATTTGAAAATTTCTGAAGTTGGGAAGAAGAAAAGGAATTTTAAAGTTAGAAATTTTTTTAACATGTTTCGACTTTGATAAATTTACGAATTCTTTGTACTTTGAACAATTCTTAATCGGTTTTAGAAAAATTCTGATGTTGTTTGAGTATAGAAAATTTTTTGAAAGTGAGAAAAACTGGTATTTAACGTATAGCAGAAGTTTGTTTTTGGAAAAATTTTCAAATTTTTTTGTAATTAGAAAAACTCGGATATTTTTATTACTTAGAAAAATTCAGAAAATGTTTTAACTTTGAATAATTTTCAAATTCTTTTGGCTTTAAAAAAGTTTCAAACAGCTAGTGCTTAAACATATTTTGCAAATGTTTAAACGTCGAAATTTATTTATGCCGGAAAAAGCAGCTTTATTATGCCTAACAGAAGTTTGATCTTGGAAAAACATCAATATGTTTCGGCTTTGAATATTTTTCAAATTATTTGAACTTAGAAAAATTCTAAAGTTGTTGGTACTTGAAAAATTTTTTAAATTGTTTTAAGTTAAAACATTTAAAAAATTTATGTACCTAAAGTTATAACGAAGTTGTTTGTACTTTATTATAATTTCAAATTGCTTTGACTTAGAAAAACTTTAAAATATTTTCTTCTCAGAAATATTCTAAAATTGTTTGAATATAACACAATTTTTGAAGTTGGAAAAATGGGTATATACCGAGTCATAGATGTTTGGTCTAGGAAAAATTTTCAAATTGTTGCGATTTTAGAAAATTTTTTGAATTGTATGTACTTCGAGAAATTATGAAACTGACGGTATTTTGAAAAATTCTGAAGTTATTTGTGCCTAGAATTTTTTTAAATTTATTTCGATTTAATTTTTTGTTGATGCTTTTAATGTTGTTGCTGATTTTAAAAATTCTGAAGTTGTTTGTACTTTAAATAATTTTCAAATTGTTTTAAGATTTAAAGAATTTTTAAGCTGTTAATACTTAGAATCAAATCTTAAGATGTTCGAACTTAAAAAAAATTTTCGAGCTGTTTGGATTTTAAAATATTCTGATATTCCTTGAGTATAGAAAACTTTTGAAATTTGAAAAAATGGCTATATACTAAGAGTAATCAGTAATACCTAATCAGTGGGGTTGAACTCACATCCCTACTAGGGAAGCGGACTGTAGCTCTTGAATAATTTTCACATTGTTTTGATTTTAAAAACGTTTTCAAACCATTTGTACTTACAAATATTTGGAAAATGTTTATACACAGAAATTTATTGAAGTCGGAAAGAAACAGTTACATAACAAGTAGCAGAAGTTTAGTCTTGGAACGACATTGAATAATTTTAAAATTATTTAGGCTTGGAAAAATTCTTAAGTGGTTGGGGCTGAAAGAAATTTTAAAATTGCATAGATTTGAAAAAGTAAAGAAACTTTCTTTACCTAAAATGATTATGCAGTTGCTTGAACTTGAAAATTTTTGATGTAAGAAAAACAGTGTATAAAGAGCAGCTGAAATTTAGTTAAAAAATGCTTAACTTATTAGGACTTGTTACTTACTTGACACTTAAAATTATTCAGAAATTCCTTGAACATATAGAAAATTATTTTTGTTGGGGAAAATGGGTATATAAGAAGTCGCTGAAATATTTTAAAATTATTTTGACTTTGAACACTTTTCAAAGTGTTCGTACTTGAAAAAAAAAATTCTGATGTTGTTGGTACTTAGAAAATTTCTGAAGTTGTTTGTACTGAGAATAATTTCAAATTGTTTTGACTTAGAAAAACTTTCAAATTTTTTGGTCTTTGAAATATTCTGAAATTGTTTGACCATACGCAATTTTTGCAGTTGGAAAAAATGAGCATATAACGACTCATAAATGTTTGGTCTAGGAAAAATTTCCAAACTGTTTCGATTTTTTTTTTTTTAAATTTCGAAATATATGTACTTTGAAAAATTATGAAGATGCAGGTATTTAGAAAAATTCTAAAGTTGTTTGCATCTAAAATTGTTTTTTAGTTTGTTTTGATTAAAAAAGTTTTAGTACTTTATTCACAAAATGATTCTAAAGTCGTTTGTACTTAAGGAATTTTTGAAGTTCTTTTCTTAACAAAAATAAACGTATACATAATGATTTGCGGAAGATTGAAGTTCAAATGTTTTTTTTTTTAAATTTTTTAAACTGTTTGTACTCAGAAAAATTCTGATGCTGTTGACACTACTTTTAAAAAGTCTGAAGTTGATTCTACTTTAACTTATTTTCAAATTATTATTATATTTAAAATATTCTAAGAGCTACTAAGACCTAATCAGTGGGGTTGAACTCTTATCTATACTGGAGAAGTGGAGTGTAGCGATCGATGACTTCTCGTTTATAGGATAACCGGTACACTCCACTTCCCCAGTATAGATAAGAGTTCAACCCCACTGATTAGGTCTTAGTAGCTCTTAGAATATTTTAAATATAATAATAATTTGAAAATAAGTTAAAGTAGAATCAACTTCAGACTTTTTAAAAGTAGTGTCAACAGCATCAGAATTTTTCTGAGTACAAACAGTTTAAAAAATTTAAAAAAAAAAACATTTGAACTTCAATCTTCCGCAAATCATTATGTATACGTTTATTTTTGTTAAGAAAAGAACTTCAAAAATTCCTTAAGTACAAACGACTTTAGAATCATTTTGTGAATAAAGTACTAAAACTTTTTTAATCAAAACAAACTAAAAAACAATTTTAGATGCAAACAACTTTAGAATTTTTCTAAATACCTGCATCTTCATAATTTTTCAAAGTACATATATTTCGAAATTTAAAAAAAAAAAAATCGAAACAGTTTGGAAATTTTTCCTAGACCAAACATTTATGAGTCGTTATATGCTCATTTTTTCCAACTGCAAAAATTGCGTATGGTCAAACAATTTCAGAATATTTCAAAGACCAAAAAATTTGAAAGTTTTTCTAAGTCAAAACAATTTGAAATTATTCTCAGTACAAACAACTTCAGAAATTTTCTAAGTACCAACAACATCAGAATTTTTTTTTTCAAGTACGAACACTTTGAAAAGTGTTCAAAGTCAAAATAATTTTAAAATATTTCAGCGACTTCTTATATACCCATTTTCCCCAACAAAAATAATTTTCTATATGTTCAAGGAATTTCTGAATAATTTTAAGTGTCAAGTAAGTAACAAGTCCTAATAAGTTAAGCATTTTTTAACTAAATTTCAGCTGCTCTTTATACACTGTTTTTCTTACATCAAAAATTTTCAAGTTCAAGCAACTGCATAATCATTTTAGGTAAAGAAAGTTTCTTTACTTTTTCAAATCTATGCAATTTTAAAATTTCTTTCAGCCCCAACCACTTAAGAATTTTTCCAAGCCTAAATAATTTTAAAATTATTCAATGTCGTTCCAAGACTAAACTTCTGCTACTTGTTATGTAACTGTTTCTTTCCGACTTCAATAAATTTCTGTGTATAAACATTTTCCAAATATTTGTAAGTACAAATGGTTTGAAAACGTTTTTAAAATCAAAACAATGTGAAAATTATTCAAGAGCTACAGTCCGCTTCCCTAGTAGGGATGTGAGTTCAACCCCACTGATTAGGTATTACTGATTACTCTTAGTATATAGCCATTTTTTCAAATTTCAAAAGTTTTCTATACTCAAGGAATATCAGAATATTTTAAAATCCAAACAGCTCGAAAATTTTTTTTAAGTTCGAACATCTTAAGATTTGATTCTAAGTATTAACAGCTTAAAAATTCTTTAAATCTTAAAACAATTTGAAAATTATTTAAAGTACAAACAACTTCAGAATTTTTAAAATCAGCAACAACATTAAAAGCATCAACAAAAAATTAAATCGAAATAAATTTAAAAAAATTCTAGGCACAAATAACTTCAGAATTTTTCAAAATACCGTCAGTTTCATAATTTCTCGAAGTACATACAATTCAAAAAATTTTCTAAAATCGCAACAATTTGAAAATTTTTCCTAGACCAAACATCTATGACTCGGTATATACCCATTTTTCCAACTTCAAAAATTGTGTTATATTCAAACAATTTTAGAATATTTCTGAGAAGAAAATATTTTAAAGTTTTTCTAAGTCAAAGCAATTTGAAATTATAATAAAGTACAAACAACTTCGTTATAACTTTAGGTACATAAATTTTTTAAATGTTTTAACTTAAAACAATTTAAAAAATTTTTCAAGTACCAACAACTTTAGAATTTTTCTAAGTTCAAATAATTTGAAAAATATTCAAAGCCGAAACATATTGATGTTTTTCCAAGATCAAACTTCTGTTAGGCATAATAAAGCTGCTTTTTCCGGCATAAATAAATTTCGACGTTTAAACATTTGCAAAATATGTTTAAGCACTAGCTGTTTGAAACTTTTTTAAAGCCAAAAGAATTTGAAAATTATTCAAAGTTAAAACATTTTCTGAATTTTTCTAAGTAATAAAAATATCCGAGTTTTTCTAATTACAAAAAAATTTGAAAATTTTTCCAAAAACAAACTTCTGCTATACGTTAAATACCAGTTTTTCTCACTTTCAAAAAATTTTCTATACTCAAACAACATCAGAATTTTTCTAAAACCGATTAAGAATTGTTCAAAGTACAAAGAATTCGTAAATTTATCAAAGTCGAAACATGTTAAAAAAATTTCTAACTTTAAAATTCCTTTTCTTCTTCCCAACTTCAGAAATTTTCAAATTCACGTATCTTCAGAATATTTCGAAGTACAAAAAAAGGAAAAAAAATTATTCAAAGTATAAGCAACTTCAAATGCCAAAAAACATCAGAATGATATAAAGAGATTGAAACTTTTTTCTAACTTCCAACTTCTGCGACTCCTTACTTACCCGTTTTTTAAGAACTTTAGAATTTCCCTGATTCTAAACGTCTTCAGAGTTTTTCTAAATTCTACAGTTTCAGAATTTATCAGAGCAAGAAAAATTTGTCAACTTTTAAAAGTCGAAACAGTTCAAAAATTTTTCCTCGTCCAAACACATGCTGCACCTTATAAATCCGTTTTTTTTTTCCTACTTAAAAAAAAAAAGCTCGATATTTAAACAATTTACGAATATTTTTAAGAACAAAAATTTGAAACCTTTTCTAGACTTCACTCAACTTTAGAATTCCTCCTAAGTGTAAACAATTTGAAAAATTTTCACAACCTAAGCAAGTTGAAACTTTTTCTGACTTCAAACTTTTGCGACTCTCTAGATATATTCGTTTTTTTTTTTTTTCAACTAAAAAAAGTTTTCCATGTTCAAACAATTTTAGAATATTTCTAAAACCTACAGATTAAGAATTTTTCAGAGTATAAATAATTTGAAAATTTTTCGAAATCAAAACATTTTGAAAAATACTTCTGCGACATCTTATATACCCCTTTCTCCCAACTAAAACAATTTTCTATGTTCAAAGAATTTAGAAACAATTCTATGTACAAAACAAGAAGAATTCAGACTTTTCAAGAAATCAGAAATTTCAATCAAAATTTTTCAAAGTCAAGACAATTTGAAAATTATTCAAAGAACAAGCAACTTGAAAAATTTTCTAAGTTCCAACCACATCAGAATTTTTCAAAGTACAAACAGTTTGTACATACCGTACAACAGTATTACTTACACCATCTGCAATTCTTAATATACCCGTTTTTTTAAAAACTTCAGAAATTTTAAAAGTACTAACAACTTCAGAATTTTCCTAATTCTGAACATTTTCAGAATTTTTTAAAAACCAACAAATTAAAAATTTTGCAAATTACAAAAAATTTGAACATTTTTCAAAGTTGAAAACAGTTTGAAAACTTTTCCACGACCAAACATCTGCTACTTGATATATACTCATTTTTTTCCTACTAATAGCAATTTTATGTACATACAACTCCAGAATATTTCTAACACAAACAGATTCAAAATTTTTTCAAAGTATAAATAATTTAAAAATTTTCAAAATCAAAACAATTTGAAAAAAAAAATGTTTTGTTACATCTTGTATACTTTTTTTTGCCGACTAAAACAATTTTCTACGTTCAAACAACTTCGGAATTGTTCTCACAAAGAACTGTATCTACTCCCGATACTGGGAGGCCAGAGAACTTTTGTTCAATTTAAGTTCATGAATTAATTTTTGTCTTTGATGTTTTGCTTTTGTTTTTGTATTTTGTATATTTCATCTCCTTCTGTATTTGTATTTTTATTTCATTTTGATCTCTGTACGGCGTTAGGATAATGTCCGTATCGCCTGCTGCATTGGAAATAAAAAAAAAAAAAACAACTTCGGAATTTTTTCTAAGTGCTCATTATTTGAAAAATTTTTAAAGTCGAAACAAATCTAAAATTTTTCTAACATAAAACTTCTGTAACTCTCTAAATAATTTCATTTTTTCCCAACTACGAAAATTTTCTAATGTGCAAAGCTTTAAAATATTTCTAAGTAGAAAAATTTGGAAAATTTTTCATAGTCGGAACAATTTGAAAGCTACTCAAAGTACAAATAAATTAAGAAATTTTCTAAGTACCAATAACATCAGAAATGTTTTAAGTACAAACAGTTTTAAAATATTTCGAACTTCTGCGATTCTTTACATACCCGTTTTTAAAAGATTCAGAATTTTTCTAAGCAACACTAACTTCACAATTTTCTTAATTCTATGTATTTTCAGAATTTTTTGAAAACAAACTGATTCGGAATTCTTTTGAAGTACAAATAATTTGAAAATTTTTCAAAATCGTAAAAGTTTTGAAATATTTCTAACCTCAAACTTCTGCGATTCTTTATATACCCGTTTTTAAGAACTTCGGAATTTTTCAAAATAACAACACCTTCAGAATATTCCTAATTCTAAGCATTATCAGAGTTTTTGGAAAACAAACCTATTCTGAATTTTTCAAACTACGAATTATTTGAAAGTTTTGCAAATCCAAAACAGTTTCGAATTTTTACCGCAACTAAACTTCTGCGACTTTATATAATCCCGTTTTTTTCTACTAAAATACTTTTCTATGTTCAAACAACTTCAAAATTTTTCAAATTATATATAATTGTAAAATTTTTCAAAGTCGAAGCAAGTTGAAAATTACTCAAAATACAAACTTCTGCTACTCTACTGCATTTTGAAAATTTTTCTAACTTCAAATTAACAACCAATCTGAAGAGTTTTGGAACACAGGTGATTAAAAACGGGACATAGTTACCTAAAACTTTAGTTTCAGAGTGACGATATGAGTTTACTTAACTTTCTTAGTTTAATGTCAAAGACGCTAGTATTTTGTCGATATTTCCGAAAACTGTGTTAATCAAATGAGTTTTAGCGGAAAACTATAATGAAAAATAATTACACTATATTACTGATAATGAGTAGAAAAATTCGTAAAGTTTTTTTGAAGTCATAAACCATTTTATTCAACTGATTATGTACTGTTACCTCTTAGAATGATTATTACATATTTACTATATCGACTAATTAAATACAAATATTCTGACTATGAAGCTATTTCATCAGTTTAGAATTATTAGACATATCATTTAAAATTGGTGAAAATGTAATCTCTAAAGAAGTGTTTATTTAGAAATTAAATCAATTACAATGCTTTAATGGGAAAATAATAATTCGCACATTAATTTAAGTAATGAAAGCATAAACCATTTTATTCAACTGAACATCTCTTAGAATGATTACTACATATTTACCATATCTCGACTTATTAAATACAAATATTCCGATTAATAAACTATTTCATCAGTTCAGAATTATTAGACACATCATTTAAAATTGGTACAAATAAAATCTCTAAAGAAGGGTTCGTTTAGAAATTAAATGAATGTTTTATAATGCTTTAATGAGAAAATAATGATCCGCACATTAATTTAAATAATTAAAACATAGTAAAAATATACTACTCCATTTTAGTAATCAAAGTAAATCGTAAGCATTATAAAGAAAAATTATTTATTTAAAATATTAATTTAAATATTAGGAATAGAATAAAATATAATGCTTAAATGAGAAAATAATAATTGGTATATTAATTTAAATATTGAAAACTTAATAAAATACACTTGGGTACGAAAAATTTTTAAGTCCCGAAAATGAAAATAATTCCTTCACTTTCTACAGAAGAGATAAAAACAACCCTCTAGATAAAACCTTATCTACAGTAGGGATCTCACACTCTCAGAAAAACCTCTGACGTCATAGTTCGTTGAGTTGTATTTCTCCTGCTGCGGCAGTAGCCGAATCTGAAATGTTGAGTTGTACCCCTCCTGCTGCGGCTGAACCCCCTTTTTTCCCCTACTTAAGTGGATTTTTCTGCTTGCGCGAACATTTATTGGGTATGAAAAAACTGCACACATGTCATTGTAAATAATGGTGAAATTATTAAATTTATAAAATGGCTAGAGCTTTTTTGACTTATTGAAACATAGCCATTCAAACAGAATTAGATATTTTTACCACGCTTTTCAACGTTATTGTGAATGTCGTATTTGCAGCTTGAATTAATTGAGTTGCAATCTAACAATCATCGTTCTTAAATATGCTAAAGTTTGAGTTTTACAAATCATTAACAAAGGTCAGTTTGACCTCATGCCCAGAAAACCAGTGCTATGTTTGCTTATATATGTGAACAAGTGTTTTCAACTATGACCCTTAGAAAAAAATCGTTTTATAAGTAGACTAATAGACAAGCATTTAGCCTCGTTCCTTGAAATAAGCACATCTCACTTCGAACGTCAATAAAAAGACATGAAATCGCAATTTCATTCATCTCATTAAATATCTATATTAAAACTTGTACATCGTATTTTGTTTATTTCAGAAGTTCTTACTTATCCCACCAAACTATTTTTACTCGATTTTTGACCCTCGACCAAAAAAAGCTTGCCCATCCCTGCCTTAGCGGATGGAAGCGGCAAATCTGCACATGTGACGTCATAATCAATCAGGGATCGTTTTTGATTGAATCACTTACAGAGACCTTTTTGGGGCCTTTTAAATGCTTAATAATTAAAAAAGAATAAGCGTTTGAGGAAAAGGCCAATAGATATTTGGTTTCAGGAAAGAATTTCCAATAAGTTAGGATTGAAAATAAAAAATATTAAGAGATGCCCTTTTAGTCCTCTGCAGAGAAAATGGTTTCCCCTCTTTGGTAGTCCGATGGACCTGAGCCCGAAGTCGAGCACTTTATGGTAGAGCAGTCTAATGAGGACCGATACCGGAAACCCTCGGTCCCTTCTCAGGCTGATCAAAGAGGACACCCACCAGCTCGTGATGGTTGACTTTTCTGATCTACTGGAAAACGTGTCTTATGGTCAGTCAATCCACTGTGGGTTTAAACACGTTCAGACATCTTTTGTAATTTAGCTTTTTTTATATTTTGTAATAAATTTTACTCTTTGCTATTTTAAAAGCTGCTTTTAACCAATTTTCACTTTATTACAAAGGATCACTTTTTTTTAAACTTTAAACAATCCTTTTTACGTAAAACTTCAGAACTTTTAAAAATAATATGGATGTGTGCAGCTGGAGGTAAAAAATAAATGCAGTTAAGCCTTTTGTTGCGGTAAAAATGAACTATATTAATAAATAATGCGAGCAATACTAATACTTTTTTAATTAAAATGCTAAGACTTAATATTTTCCTTTTAGTACAGTGGCGCTCACGTTCTTAAGGACAGTGTTTTCAAAATAAATGCGTCATTATATTGGATCATTATATTATGTTTCGATCAAGATATCTTTAATGACGAATTCTACCTTAGTTGAACTTCAATCCTCATATAATTCATTCATGTTCACAAGTGTTTCATAAAAGTTAATTAAAGAAAAATATTTTGTTAAGTTTCTTATACTTAAGGACAGTTTGTCTAATCATGAGTTATTGAATGATTACAATCAATTTATCGATCAATGTAAGTGTAATTTACTACATTATCTTTGCTTGAGGCTTTAAAACATTATATTAATATTTTATTTTTATTTTTTTAGTACAAAATTCAACATTATTATGAGTAAAGATAAAAATGTTAGCAATGAACACAGATGTCGAATAGATATTCTGAGAAAAAAAGGTTTAAGCATTAGAGAAATTGGTAGGCGGTTAAAATTATCAAAAACAGCAGTTTTCCAAGCATTGAAATCTATTCTAGTGACCAAAAGTATTGAAAAAGCATCCCAAAAATCACGTCCACGCAAAACTACCGAACGAGAAGATCGAATTTTTCATCGAATTTCTGAAGCTGATCGTCACAAAACCGCCCCGGACATCAGAAAAGAATTCGCTGAATTTACAGGCAAGCACGTAATCAATAATACCATCAAACGGCGTTTAAATCAGTTTCGGCTTATAGGTCGCCTATGTAGGAAAAAACCGTTGATGTCAAAGAAGAATATAGCAGCTCGATTAGCTTTTGCAAAAAGACACCGAAACTGGACATCGGCTGACTGGAATCGAGTTATATTTACAGACGAATCGAAGCTCAACAGAATGGGCTCAGATGGCAAAAGTTATGTGAGGCGTCGAGTCGGTGAAGAATTTAATATACGGGGTACAAAATCAATTGTAAAAGGTCGATTGGCTCGGTGATGGTGTGGGGTGCCATGACACGTTCAGGATGTGGTCCAATTCACAAAATCGAAGGCCTCATGGATCAGCATGTGTATGTGGACACTATCAAGACTGTTTTTCTGCCTTATTACAGGAAACTTCGCTCAAGAAAACCAATCATGCAAGCCGATAATGATCCAAAGCACTCGAGCAAAACTGCGAAGGCCTTCTTGTCAAGCAAGAAAATTGTGGTTTTGCAGTGGCCTTCCCAATCACCAGATCTCAACCCGATCAAGATGATGTGGATAGATGTGGATAAATATGTGAAACAGCGAAAACCAAAAAAATGTAGGTGATTTATGGAAATGTGTCCAAGAAGGCTGGGCAGCTATACCTCCTGAGCCATGTTAAAGATTAGTAGATTCGATGCCTCGTAGATGTGAAGCAGTAATTGCCCCAAAAGGCTTACCGAGTAAATACTAGCTCCAAATCTTTATTTTTTGTTACATGTTTTACTTTGTTATTAATTTTACTAACGATTAAGAAACATTTATTTTGCTGTCCTTAAGTATGCGGAATGCATATTTTTTCTAAAATGTTACATAATTTAAGTATAACAGTTAGATAAATGATTTTCATTGTGAAAATATATTAAAAATAAGTTATTTGTTCCAATACATAATTATCAATTCAATAAACTTATGCGTGAACATTAAGTTTTGGATTTTCATAAAGACATGTCCTTAAATACGTGAGCGCCACTGTATATGATTCATGATTACTTTTTGTTCTGCTTTGACAAAGCGTAATTTAATATACGTGAACGTAATGGATAACTCTGTTTGCATATCTGCAGGGAATTGCAAATCTGATAGTGTTTTCCGTTAGAGTGTAAAGACTAGACATAAATATTATTATTTCTTCGTAGAAGAAATGCTTAAGACAGATGAAAAATCCAAATACTGGAAAAAAAAGGGAATAAAAGCCAGTTAAGACTGTAACTTTTTTTTACTTCAAATAAATAAATTATATGTTTATATAATACAATATTTTTAACTATACTAATGAATAAAAATTAAGGAAATTTCAATATTTTTTCATTTGTAAAGTCTTTAGTTTTTGCGTTTTAGATAACCGTGCAAATAACGGGCTTTGGAAACTAGATTAATTTTTTGTGATGAGAAAAATCAAGAACAGATCTAAAAGAAGTATCAATGCTGTTATATTGTTCATATTATATAATGTCAATATTCTAACAATATTCACGCAATAGTTTTTGGCACTATTCAAAAAAATTATAAAAGGTAGATTTTTGGTTACATTTTTTTCATATTAATGTCTAAAGGATAATAATATACAAACTATTACAAATTTTCAAGTCGTATTACAAACTAATTGTATTAAAAAGTGTATATATGATCTTAAAAATGTTTATTCATCTGCAAAAATATATAAATAAATAAATATTTTTTAAAAACACTGCTGAGACCACTTTTAAATAAAACAAGAAAGATTATAAGTAAAAAAATTTTTGCCATAAAATGAATTATAATTTGGGCCCTTATATACAATTCTGTAAAAAATTTTCAAACTTGCTAGAAATAGCTTAATTTTCTTTAAATATATGTTTAAAAAATCGATCAAATAAATAAGAAAACAATTACATATAAACCAAATTAAACAAATGTGTTTAACAACATACAAAAACTAATCGATTCAATAGTTTCATCTTATTTCACTCTCCCCTCTGGATTTGAAAGCTCTACATTTTAATAAATAAAACATTTAAACAAAACTAAATGTATTAACAGTCACAATTTCAGTTCCAATTAGAGATGTATATTAACGTTTATAATTAAGATACAATTTTTCAAAGAAAACACCCTATAAAAAAGTTGTGTTTTACAAAAATAACTTTTTAAATTTTATTTCTATTATAAATTCTTTCATAATTTTTTTTTTATAAGAAAAAGGCTTTAAAATTTCCGTTTCGTTGGTTTGATGTTATGTGTACAATGTGCAAAAAATATCACCCGGAATAGCTTTCGATCTAATGAAGCGATTTTCACGTTCTAAGTATCAATTTTAATTTTTCAAGGGGGTGACCAATATACTAATTAATTAGTACTAACTATTAAATTACGAAATCAGACGCGAAAACGTATTTTCTCAGAATAAACATATAAATTATTTACATATTTGGATTCCTGACCCTCAATATATAAGGGGTAGGAAAAATCATAAATTTGGATGCTGATGAAGCTATATATATTTGGCGTTGTCCCCCCAAAATAGCCAAATAATGTCACCGTAGCAGGATTAGAAATTTAAGATAACTTAAACTATGTGATCGACAAGAGAAAAATACCTAGTGTTTCTCCGTTGCTAAGCAACTAAGCTGACACGATAAAAAATAAATAAATAATTGGATCTTTTTCATTCATCATTTTCAGTTAGCTCGGGAAATATCTTTTAATAGTTAAAAAAAGAAATATCTCGAAATTTCTAGGTGACAAATATTTTTTTTGACTGATATCTGACCAAAACCCAAAAACTGTTTTCCTTTTTATCTCCTTTGAGAATAGAATTCTAATGGATTAATAAATTTATGATTTTCCAAGATTTCAGAATTTGAACAGAGAACATTTCATATGACATTATTCATGATATTTTACGTTGTTTTTAACTTTTTTAAATGTGATAATTTTATTCTAAAACCAAAATTCCAAAGATCAGTTTAATTCTTTTAAGAAATGAATTTCGAAGAGATGGAATCTGGAAGAGATTATAACTATTAATACACATCCGCAAAGTTTTATGTAATTTATGATATTTCCTTCTTCTATAATTTAAAAAACTTAGTGAATGTTAACAGGCATTTTAAAAACATTGAAATGTGTATGTTTAGGAATATTGTATGATTCATTATTTAAAAAATTGCTTTATTCTACCTAATATAAGAGGTACATGGTTTTCTTTAGATAAAGATAATTTGCTTATATCATTCTGATTCTTCTATGCATTCTGAATACATTTTCCCAAATTCGTAAAATGCAAAATTCTTAAAATGTCCTTCAACTGCGATCAGGTACATTCATCATTAAATATCGATATCACAATTTCGTTGCTTAAATCATTTTATTACAAACTTACTTTATGATTCTCACAATCAATGCATACATGCATCTGGTACGATAGTGGAATTTTGTAATCGATTTTAAACTAACTTCCCGACTAGCTACAAACTTCAAATTTGGCACATAGTTCAGAATTGGATGACAATGCATGAAAATGAAGAAAAAAAGACATACAAAGTAAAATAAAATTAAAATTTAAAATAAAAATATTTTCGAGATTGTCTTTTGTTGTCGATTTCATTATTCCAAATTAGTGTTACAGGTCAGGTGAAAAGATTTTTATTGTTGGAGATTTTTATTGGCTGAAAAATCACGTGGTAGGATCCAGTTTTTCCTCATTCATTTCCAGATTGTTTTGGTTGTCATCAGCATAAAACTAATGAAAGTCGTAAAGGTATTGTATCCCTAATTGTATTTTTGTATCCCTAATTTAAAATGAAAGTTCTACTATTTTAGTAGTGGTCTTGTAGTAGTCTTAACTAAGAAAAATAATCTAAATAAAAATATATATTTTTAAAAACCACGTTTTTTGTAGTGAAGAATAATTGAAAAGTAATAATTTTTAAAAAATAAAAATGAAAAATTAAAAAAATTATAATTTAAAACAAAACAATTCAAAGTAAAAAATAATATTTTTAAAAACCACGTTTTTGTAGTGGATAGTAATAATTTTAAAAAAAATTGAAAAACGAAAAACGTGGGGCGCATGAAATACATAACAGTACATATAAACATACATATACACATTTTCTTACTTATATACATGCACAGCCACATATACATCCACATACATATGCATATACACACACATATTCCACATCCACATTCAGATACAATTACAATTACAGATATACATACACATATTCTCAGGAGCACACAAACACACACTAATATAACATTTCTGTTATGCGCCCCACGTTTTTCGCTTTTCAAATTTTTTTTTTTAATTATTATTCTCCACAACAAAAACGTGGTTTTTAAAAATAATTTTTTTATTTTGAATTTTTTATATTTCAATCCCAATTTATGGGAAATTCTCTCCTGAAGTCGAAAATCTGATTGTTTTTTCCCCAAATGTGTATTGATTTAATTATTAAACATTTAAGTTGCCCAAAAAGGCCTTCGTAGGTGATGCAATCAAAAACGATCCCTGTTTGGTTATGATGTCGCATATGCTGAATGAAAACGTGCCGCCTTTATCCGCTATTTCAATGCTCTTTTAGTTTTTATATCACTTATATGGTAGGAATATCCTTTGTATATTATAAGTAAAATTTTTGTTAATTAAATTTACTTCTTTGAGAGTGTGTATAAAATGGAAGCAAGGTTTTTAAAACTGTTTATTTATCACTAAAATAGCTGAAGAAATGATTATTCAACTTTTCACAGCGAATCAACATTTCTTTTCAGCTAAAATCAGTGGCGTTCAAGTTCATAGAAAATATTATTTTATTCCCCTTATTTTTAAGTTAAAGTAATATGCTCATTTACAGCCTAATTACTTATTCAAAATCAATCGTAGATTGGATAAAAATAGTATACATTTAGATAAAGGGTGGGTGATTATATTATTCGATATTGCATTTAAAAATATCAGTGTTTTCATAAATCAAGTTCATTGAAAAATATCTATCCATCATCGTAACAATATCATATACATCATCGTTATATTAGTTGAAGGATTTTCTTTTTAAGCAAATATTTACTAATAGTTTAATTTTGATTTCTTTTGCTATCTATTAAATATTTAAATGCACATTAATGTTATTCTTTAAGTAAACAGGAATTTCGCTATAATTAAAATCATTTTTACTTTAAAATTTTATTCTTCTTTCTGCAATATAGTATTTACCATATATGGTTATGGTTAATTTCTCTCTTTATTTCTGCAAACTATTAGTCAGTGTTTGCAAAGAAAAATTCTAAAATAGTAAAATTTATGCAGTATACAATATAAAAAATTCAAATAAAATAGGGAAAGAGAATCTCTGGTTACGCTTTTGGTATTGCCAAAAACGAATCAATACTTTCAGTAATCTAGTCCATTAAAATATATATGCCTGTCATTATCGTCACAATTTATGTGTTCATACTTAAAATTTCTATTAATGTAATTTAATTTAGTTCCATAACTTAAGCGAATATTATTAAGCTAGACGTTTTTGTTTCACTATAACTTAAGAATTAAACCCAAAAATAATCATTTTTCATTTATTAAATAATTAAATACATAGTTAATATATACGTTAATATCTTATTTTACAATTTTTATTCTTTGAGTAAATAGGAATTTTGCCAGGTGAAAATTTATCTTAATATGTATTTATGAAATTTAATTCCTGCTTGTTTAATGTAAAACTAAATAAATGCATATGCTTGATTTCAATACTCTTATTACATATATAAACACGATTAAAATAAAGTTAATAAAGTCTACTGGAATATATTATTTAATTTCTTTTTCGTATAACTTAATTTTTTTAAACAATGAATTAAAAGTTTTGCTGGTATCACAATTTTTTTAAAAGATTTCTGTTATGCTGGAGATAATTCCCTGCATTAAATTTAAGCTAGAATAAATAACTTAAGTTTTTTCACATGTTTAAAATCTAAAACTATTCAATAAAAAAAATTATTCAAAATTTTTTTCACTTAACATGTAAATAATTAGAAATTTACCTCAAAACTAAGATTAATAGGGTAAAAAAAATGAAAGAACAAAATTACTTTGTATTTATAACGCATCGTTTTAAAAAGTAATATTAGGCATCCAGAACTCATTCTAACCCCTTTTTTAATGAACTAAAAACTCTTTAATATTCAGAATCATAACTTATTAACAATGTTTCAATGAGTACCATATAAATTATTATATGATGTTATTATTAGAAATTTTTTTAAAAAAATGAGTTATTTTAGCCATATTTTAATTAAGCTATATTAGGGCACAATTTATTATAATCATCTGCGTTCTCACATAGTTATTTACTATCTAAAATTGTTGGATTTAATTACTAAAATTCAAACGAAGGCAGAAACGTAATGGCTTTCGCAGCACTGCAATTGTAAACGAAGGCAAGATGGACACAATTGACGTCAGTTCGAGAAAAATCACGTGACTGCCCGTTTCAGATGAAACGAAAGTAAAAGTTTTTTGCTCTAAATAATTTAATAATTAGCACTCTTTGAAAAGTAATGAAATGTTTTCTGGTGGTTTTGAGGGATTCTGAATTCATTAAGATTTTTTTTTAAAAATTTACTGTAATTGTGTCCGTCTACAATTGAAAATTCAAAAGTCGAATGAAACAATTGAGTGACTCTCTCCCTTGGAATACCCTGGGATCAAAGTTAAATAGGCTAATTAATTAATTTCAGCTCAGTAAACCACTGTCAACATTTTATTTCATTTAATAACCGTCGTTGAACAGCTGACCCAATTTTGAGTTTACGGCTACGAATGTTCAATGCTGTATCCTTGTAATTTTGAACCCAATATAGAAGACAGGAGAAGTCCATGATCAAGCATTGGGAGAAACTTTGCCTTCTTGGAAGACTTTTTAATTGCATTAAACCGTATTTGCGTTATATGGGGAAGAAAACCACGAGAACCTACCACGGTTAGTCTGACGACAAGGGGACTCTTACTCATGATCCGTCTACCACTGAGGATATTTCACGCCTTTCTATTCACTCTTTAACACTGGTTGACACTTTGCAGAAAGAGAGCAGCTAGTTGAGAACACACTGCTCTAGTCCGTTCCTTAAAAACACCCGAGCAACGGGAAACTAGTCGAGAACAACTGTTAACCAAATGACTCGAGCCCGCTTGCCTGAAACGTTTTTTTTTATTTATTCGGTATTAAGTTAATTATTAGTTAAAGTTAATTATGAAATGATATTTATGATTCAATAACAAGTAATAAACAAGCATTTTTATAAAGTTTGACTCAAAACTGTATTTTTAGACAAAAATTCGGTCAATTTTGATTTTCTTGCGAATTTTTTTTTCAGTAACTGTAGAAAGGAAAAAAAATTATGACATTCCGTTCTTCTAACACCGTATCATGAGACATATTTGATACAAAGGCATATTTGGACAAAGGCATATTTGATACAAAAAAATATTATTAAAAAAGAATGCATCCAAACTAGATTATTACTAATTTTTTTTAAAAAGAAAGCAATTTACTATCAAAAGGAAGATAATTAAAATGTTATTAAATAATATTCCCACGAATTTACATCGATAATACAGAGTCTTCATAATTATCGTTTTTGTCACTAAATTACTTCATTTATATTCTTTAAAAAAGGGATATAAATAACTATCAACAATATGCGTTGCTCAATATGTTAGACAATTTTCATCAAAGCAGTTATGCTGCTTCAACCCATACAAAAAAAGTTTCAACGAACTAACTATGTTTCTATTTTGAAATGGAATTGTAGTTTCTACTCTATTCAACCATTAAATTAATATTTCAGTTTCATTATAAAAATAAATCACTATCATTTAAATGCATTGAGAGCAAGTCGGTACATAAAGTAACAGAGCTAAAAAAAAATAAAATTGTACAAATTTTTTATTTTTTGTATTTGTAAAAATATCACATCCAATAAATAAAATATTATTCTTCGTATAATAATATAAATGCCGTAATACAAATGCGTGTATTAGTGTAAACATAATAAATAATGCCATCGAATTTTTTAAAGCATTCAACTTTAATCATCACAATATTGTTGTTATGATAGCATGTTTGATTTAATCATAGTTCCTGTTTCACTCAAGATTGTCGACCCTGTCCGTTGCGATCCTATTTTTTATAACTTTGATTCTGAATCTTAATGACAGTTATGTAAACGTAACTGTAATTAAACGTTACGCTATTACGTAAAGTAACGTAATATGAAAATATATTTCTCAAAAAAAAATTCTTATTTACTTATTTTCTGAAAACCATATCAGTAAGAGAGAAAGAGAGTTTTTATCAAATATATACAGTTAAAATTTGAGTACACCCATATATTTCAAGAAATTTCCGAACAGAAGACGGGTTTTGCACATAGGATTGTTTTAACGATGAACCACTTCTTTGAGCTACGAACAATAAAAAGGTGCACCCTGGGAAAAGAAACAAAACGTGAACCAAAGTCTTCAGGATTTACGAATCTATTAACTAATTATTTTTATAATTGTAAAATTTTTTTTATCGAAATACAGTCGGACTTCTATTTAACGAACTTCTATTTTGCGATTTTTTTCGAGGAACTAAGAACATTTTGGAAATTTCTTCGTAAAATAACTTCCAAATAGCGAAGTGAATTTTCTATTGAGCGAAATTTATGGCGATATTTAACGAACCTATTTAAAATTACTTTACAGTTGTAATTTCATACAGCAAATAAATACAGTTAAAATTTCATGCATAAATTTAGCTGTTTTAAGTTGAGAACTTGACTTGATATTAATATAAAAGTTCTCATTTGAACCAAAAAATTATAAAAAATTGCTAGAGTGTCTACCAAATGCTTCCCTTAAATGCAGTTATTAAAGTTAAAAAACAAAAAAAGAGCAGTTACTATATTCGAAGTAGACAGTAGAAGACATTAAATGCAGGCCAGAATGTTTTTAACTCGTCTCACGAGTCATATTTGCCTTATAATCGATTCTAGCGAATAATGTGCTAATTATGTAACGAGACATGGACAAAACAAAAAAATCTTAAAAATCGTTTTTAAACATTTTTTTAGCATATGTATATATTTTTAGAAATTTTGACACCTATCCTTTGACTTGATATTAAAATCAAACTTCTCATCTGAACCAAAAAATTATAAAAAATTATTAAAGTGTCCACTAAATGTCTTTCTCAAAAGCAGATATGAAAAAAACAAATTAAAAAACAAAAAAAGAACAGTTACTATTTTCGAAGTAGACAGTAGAAGGCATTAAATGCAGACTACACAGAATGCTTTTTACCCGTTTCATATCGGATTTGCCTTATAATCGATTCTAGAGACGCATGTGCTAACTACATAGAGAGACATGGACAAAACAAATAGTTTTTAAAAATGTTTTATGGATATATTTCACCATATGTATATGTTTTTAGAAATTTTGACACCTATCCTTTGACTTGATATTAAAATCAAAGTTCTCATCTGAACCAAAAAATTATAAAAAATTATTAAAGTGTCCACTAAATGTCTTTCTCAAAAGCAGATATGAAAAAAACAAATTAAAAAACAAGAAAAAAACAGTTACTATTTTCGAAGTGGACAGTAGAAAGGCATTAAATGCAGGCTACACAGAATGTTTTTTACCCGTTTCATATCGGATTTGCCTTATAATCGATTCTAGAGACGCATGTGCTATCTACATAGAGAGACAAGGACAAAACAAATAGTTTTTAAAAATGTTTTATGGATATAATTCACCATATGTATATGTTTTTAGAAATTTTGACACCTATCCTTTGACTTGATATTAAAATCAAAGTTCTCATCTGAACCAAAAAATTATAAAAAAATTATTAAAATGTTCACTAAATATTTCACTCAAGCGCAAGTGAAAAAAAAAATAAAGCAAAAAAAAAGAGTAGGGGCTACATTCGAAGTAGACAGCAACAGACGTTAAATGCCGAATGCTTTTAACTCGGCTCATATCATATTTGCATAAAAATCGATTCCAGCGACACCTGTGCTAACTATATAGAATGACATGGACAAAAAATAATAATTTTTAAAAATATTTTTAAGCATAAGCATGTGTTTTTAGAATTTTGACACCTATCCTTTGACTTGATATTATTATCAAAGTTCTCATTTGAAACAAAAAATTATAAAAAATTGCCAGAGTGGTTATATTCGTAATTGACAGTAGCAGACATTAAATGGTTTTACGGAATGTTTTTTGCCGGTCTTATATCATATATGCCATATGATCGATTCTGGAGACACTTGCTTTAACTAAATCGAGTGACATGGGCAAAATAAAAAAAAGTTTTAAAATGCTTTATGAATAATTTTTAGCATATTGTAAATTTTGACATTCATCCATTTAATTTATTTTAATGTTAAATATTTTTATTACCTAAAAAAAAAATCATTATAATGTAAGTTAATAATTAGAAAGGAAATAAGTTCAATGGGTAAAACCGAAAATCACAGTAGTAGGCATTAATTATAAGATACACAGAATTTTTCAACCCGTTTTATATCATATTTCATATTTGCATAATCATCGATCTTAGAGACACCTTTGTAAACTATATAGAAGGACAAGGACAAAATAAAAAAAAATTGTTAAAATTTATTTTATAAATAATTTTAGCACATACATAAGTTTCTTACAAATTTCGACACTTATCTTTTGAAATTATATTAATATCAAAGTTCTTTTGTTGACCTGAAAACTATAAAAAAAAGCATTAAAATATCCGGCAAAAGACCCCTCCCCCCTGGGTCTGTTAATAATAATTAGAAAGCTATGCCTATAACCAAAAGAGACGTAAAGCAAGTATGATATAAGATGGGTTATAAACATTCTGTGTAGCCTAAGTTAATGTATGCTATTGTCTATTTCAGTTATAGGAATTACTCTTTTTAGTTTTCTAATTTTTTTTAAACCTTTGTTTGAGAGGGATATTTGGCGGGCATTTTAATAATTTCTCATAATTTTTTGGTTCAAATGAGAATTTTGATATTAATACCAAGTCAAAGGATAGGCGTCAACATTTCTAAAAACATATATCTATGTTAAGAAATATTTTTAAAACAACTTTATGTTGTCTTTGTCAAACTATATAGTTAACACATGTGTCGCGAAAATCTATCATGCAAATAAGATTTGAGGCGGACAGGACCGGATTTATAACCTAAGAGGCCTTAAGCAATTAAAAGAAATTTGATGCTCCTTAAATGTAATTACCAACATCAATACGAATAAAAACAAATTTCTTAAAAAAAAATTTAAGTAAATTTTAAAATAAATAAATATAACCGCCATTTATATAACTCTTTTCGCCGTTGTGGAAATCAAAATTTCTCAATTCTTTGAAGGGCTTTCAACGCTAATCACGATTATTTTACAATTTTAGAGCAGAATTAAAATAATTCTTAAATTTCTGGTGTTTAATTTTTCAAAAAAATTATCTAACCCACAAGCTATCTTTTTTTCTTCCTTTTCAATACTACAAAATATAACCTTTTTTTTTTTACCGTAAAGTCTTCTAATACGTATTAAAAATTTCGCTAAAAATATTTTCAAATAAAGTCTCTAGTTAATATTCATGTAAAAACAAGTTATCGAACTTTAACGAATTTTTATGGATAAAAGCTCAAATTCAGTAGAAAAAACAGAATTAATAATCAACACTTTTTTTTAAAATTTCTGAGAATATTGGGATAGTTCTCCGTTAATTTATAAATGTTTTCTTAATACCAACAGTATTTATTATTTAACGGGAATTTCGTGCTTTAAACGACTCTTCGTCTTTAGAAAGGGCGTTCAACGTTTTATGTGTCACAAAATCGAATTATTTTCTTTTTCGCTTACTTAAAAAACCTGGTGTTTAAATTATAATTTTCACTATTTTATTTCTTACAATTAATCAAAAATATTCATTTAATATATTGAATGTAAAACAGTTAAAGTTTTGAATTAATAATTAATTAACATTATAATTGTACCGTTATATGTTGCTTCATTTTGACTTCATTTCTGCGAAAATTATTAATAGAAAGTGGGTTTTATATATAAATGATAGAACGATTACTTTAAAGAGCACAAGATACTTTAATATTATATTGTATTGAATGCTAATTTTATCGCAAATTCACAAATAGTCTAAGAAGCAGCCGGACGAAAAAAAAATCAGTTTTATTTTGCTTGTTTTGTTTACATAATCTGTTGCCTAGAACAAAACGATTGGTGTTTGCCGGTCGGTCTGACAGCAGCGCGTTGTGGGCTTAAACGCAAACATTTCAAAATGCTTGTAATAAGTGAAAGACCGAATGCAAACTACGGAAAATGAAATTCTAATCAGATAGAAAAGTTGCCTTTCTCTCACTCCAATAAAAGATTTTAAACCAATTAAATTTGAAAAAAACTGTTAATTCACCATTTGCACTGTTACAGACGAATTTTTAAATGAATTGATAGTTAAAACTACTAAACGATTTAACTAGTAAATTTTATCGTCTTCGGGATCTTAATTACGCATAAATAATCTAATATTATTTTCAGAAGTTTTTTATTTTAATTAATTGTGATTTCAAAAAAGAATAAGAAATTTTTTGTAGACATTAAGCTGATGCATTATCATCACATGTTTTATATATTGAATTATATATTGAGTAGTGTACTCCACTACTCAATATTACAACTATTTTTTTTTCCATTTGTATCCTATGCTTTTTATTTAAAGAAAAGATAAAAAAATTCAGAATGCTTTACCATTAAAGTAATTAAAAAGTTATTGAAATATTCACTTATTAAAATAAATATTATTTGAAAGTTACTGAAACAATGAGATCTTATCAGCTTGATAAGCCAGTTGACTTTAACCAACCTTTTTCAGTTTATACTAAACTGGTTTTAAATAAAGTCAAAATAATATTTTGAAAATTATTTTAAGTTTAAAAATATTACAAAATTTTTATGTAGAGCTTTGTTGAAGGAATGCAATTAAACTTGAAAATAAAGAGAAAAACTACAGCTGTTAAACAATATTTTTTAAATATAAAAATTTACAAAAAATGTGCAGCTAAACATGAAGGAAAAGAAATAAAAAGTTTTTGAAATTTGATTTAATATTTTCAGAGATAAGGTATGTGCAAAATAAAAAAAAGCGAACACCCTGAGTAACTTTTCATTAAATTATCGGTTTTTTCAAAAACTGGGACTGCATTTAATGGATTCAAATGCTAAACCTTAATTGTGCTAATTTTTGGTGACAATATTTTAATGATTTAATAAATTTTGAAATAAGGCACAAAATGTACTTTTTTCTGAATAAACATATCTTATTTTCTCGAAATTCTGACTCAAAATATGGATGTTAAATCTGTAAAATATGACAGCAATAGTTTAGGCAAGAGGGCAGTCCAAAGTTTGAACCTTATGTTAATTTCACTTTTGGCATATTTAGCTAATGCGGGAGAAATTTTTAAGCGAATCGAAATATTTTTGTACACAATTATAGAATTCGTTAATCTAAAGGTAACTTCATTTAAAAAAATTTATAATTATTAATCATTTTTATAATTATTAAATCTTAAAGCAGTCAAAAAATTTTTGAATTGTAATGTATACGAATAATCCTTTAGGTATTTCTTTAGAAATTTAAAAAGTGTACATATTATGTTAACATAAAATCTGATATTACGCATGTGACCTAAACAAGTGACGTATTGTTTCTGTACAATTTCTGATGGATTGAATAAGACTACAGAACTCAATGAACCAAATAGTACAAAAAGTGCATGAGTTTCATATATTAAAGTACTACTTCCGACGCATGCTCATGCTTCACATTGCGGTCAAAGAACTATCTTAACAGGTAAAATATATTTTCCGATGAATCTTATATGCTTGCTGAGCTAAGAAATCAATCACGAGACTATCAAAGGACTAATAAACCTGTAAATAAAGTGGTTTTTGATTAATGGTTTCCGATGTTTCTTTACTTTCTGAAATTTTCAAGTTTCAGAATATTACCCACCTGATTCTCAATAATATAGTTCATAATCAGATATAAAATTTTATGTTTCATTAGTTAGTAATTTATGCGAACCTTGTTTAACTATGAATTAACACTTCCTTTCAAAATGAATAAATTTTTCTTTAATATTTCTTCAGTCAAAAATTTTACTTCACTTAAACTTTAAATATAATTGCATTTTAATTTTGAATCAAAAGTTTTTAGAGTTCATTAACAGAATAACTGTTCATTGAATTTCCTATGCTTTTTAAAATTAATTTTCTCTAAACTCATTTATGCTATGCTTTGGGGATTGAATAAGTCATGCTACTATCTTAACACTATACAACTTAACTCTGATTAATTATTCTAGGTCTACAAAATAAAAATAAAAACATTTATTTCTCCACTTATATCAAAATATCAGAGTAGCTTAAGAGAAATGCACTTAAATTTATTCAAGTCAAGTGCTAAAATTTAATGTTTGCTCTCTGAAAATATTAAAGTAAGACATCTAGCAATCACTTATGTACGCAAAAGACAATAAGTCAGAACACTATATTTAAAGAAGGATAAATTTCTTAGTGACAAAAACTAAAAACAACATTACGCTTTAGTAATAAATTTTATTGAATTCTAAATTCATAAAATATACATTAATTTTTGGGTTTAAGCCAAATATACAATTACATTTAATGCTGCAATTTCAAAATACAACAATATGCAACATCTTTTTGGTCTTACAATAAAGAACTGGATGCAAAATTTGCCAACTGCAATTTTCGTAAAGAAACTAGTATAAAACTTTTCCACAACTTCAATATTAACCCTTTCTCCTATTTTTATTAAATGATTTTGATTAAACTTTTCGTCATGGTTTGTTTGAATCCTTATTTTTAACTTAATAGCAGTTAACAGATTTTGTTACATTATGGCATACCAACAGTTTTGTTCTAGTACAGATGTGTAAAATATAAAAACAATTACAACAAATTTGCTTTAAAAAGAAAACTAAACTATATGAATTATAGTACTGAATTAAGATTTTTTTTTTTTAAAAAAAAAGCCTTTAAAATATACCAAAGTTGCAAAATACAGGTTTTAATTTGGAAAAAAGTTATCTAAACTGCATCCAGCACAATGTAATTTTGTACAAAAATTTTTTCCAGATTTAAATAAACTTATATTTTATATAAATTTTATATTGTTTGCTGCCACAATTTTGTTATTCTAAATTACTGCTCAGTGTGCATTAATGAATAAGCTTAAATTTATATTCTACTATCGAAAAGGCTGCAATCACTGAGATTTAACGTTAAACTTTCGACACAGTACAACGACATTGTTCCACAGCAGAAACTTGCAGGCACAAATCGAAAAGTTCCGAAACGGCTGAATGAGTGTGAAACACGAAGAGAAAGCAGAACGGCCGTCTACCACCTCCACTTCATGCCCAACACTTCCCCACACGTTACGAAACTTCCGATCCACACCTGCACACTTTCCTGTTGCAGATCGATGTCCCCGTAATGCACAAATGCCAGTTCAAAGCAGCATTTTAATGAATTAAATTTCAAAATTTTTAAAACGTTCATTATTCATATTACACTCTTGTAAATTGTTACAGGAAATTTTCGAATCTAATATTTTGTTTCAAAAAATTTACTTTATTACGTTGAATATGCGCTTAAAAATTTTGCTTCTTTTAATGCCGTCTGTTCATGAACTTTGGCATTTTAATATCTAATATTTAAAAGAAAAATATTTTATTTTTATTGAGCTGAATATATTCTAAAATTTTTTATTTAAATGCAGTCTCGTCATGAATTTCGGCATTTTAATATCTATGTTATGAATACGTGAAATTTCGGCTGCGTTTTCAATACATTGTATAAAATGAAAATACAATTTGAGAACAAATTAAAGCATGAAGTCCGTTTATTTTAAATTCGATAAAAATCCGCAAAATTTTGATTATACAATTTTAATCGTTAGTCTTACTATTTAATGCAATATTAGATGTCAAAGAAACATTATAAAGGGACTTTAAAAATGACGGTAAGTCTAAACTAGTTTCAGTTAGTCTTTAATTTAAATAATGGAACATTTAAGGTTTTTTATGTAATAAAAAAAGGTGAGGAATGGATATATTGCCAATAGAACTTAATATACGCAGTTAATTTTTTATTTATAAAATTTTTAATTTGCCTCTGTCTGGAACGGTAGTGCTGTTCTTATCGGTAAGCATTCCGCACATACCTTAAATTAAAATACAATACTTTTAATTATCCACAACTTAGGGTTCGCAATTATTTCCCCGTCACATTTCTAGAGTATTATTCAAACTGTTATATTTGCCAGTATCCTATTAGGAACCTGATCGTCTAGTAAAAGTTAGGATATATTTAAAATTGTGTAAATACTTAAAGTCATATAGAGTGACTTTAAAAATTTTATTGCAAAAACTGGGCTTGCTTATCAACGGGAAATTAGAAATCTGAAAACCTTCATTTTATTTTTATTATTATATTTGAACGTATCCTCATTGTTTCAGAATTCTCAGAATTTCGAGAGCAAATGTGTTATTACCGAATTGTCACCTTTGCTACAAAGGGGAAAAATGTATCTTAAATTTAAGTTGGTAACATCCTTACAAAGTATACTTATAACTTAAGTATTTTGGATATGGGCTTAAGATTTGAAAGTAGTTATATAAAAAATTGGGATAAAATGTACTGCAGATATCTAACGGATTTCTGTATTTCTTAATTTAAATTAGAAAACTCACTTCTGAAGTTCGTCTCGTTAAGGAAGCACGATATTTCAAAAAAAAATTCCATAAAATTTTTTTTTAAATAATTTAACACAGATTTTGACTGAGAACAAACAAATAAGCATAAAAATTTAAATGGAACAAAAATTAGGAATTACAACATTATTGTATTTGATAATTTAAGATTTCCCTCAAATTTAAATTGCGAGATACAAAGTAGAAATTTTAAGCAAAAAATCGCTCTTTATACTTTTATTGGGCCGTACATTTAAGTACCATTTAATTAATCCATACATCTAGACAAAAGATACTCGATGTGATAACTGAAGTTTGTAAGGAGAGTTCATTTTGAAACCTGTTACGAATTTACAATATTAGACAAAATTCCAATCTTAACAAATTTATATCTGGGTAAAATTTAAAGCATATTTTAAATAAGGGTGAAATGTGCAAAGTAATGTAATCGAAATTTTTGTCACTAACTGTTACTACTTTATGATATTATAATCATCTTTTTACCGAATTAAAATAGAACTATTTTGATTGTCTTAAATATTTTAGATTTCAAAATAACTAAAATTAGCTTCAAAAAATTCTTTTGCAGACTAAGGTTCAAGTTGGACAAGGTTTGCGTTTGGTTAAAAGTTATAAATTAATATTTTCAACGAACTCTATGTTGCAGATCTCAGATTGAAAATCCCCTATAACACAATATTAAAAATTCCTCCTTATTTTACTTCATAAACGGACATCGGAATTTAAAATTTGGTTCAACTTGTTTAGATACATTTACTATATTTAATTTTAAAATTTTAAATCTCGATTATTGTGTAGATGAATTAAATGAACTAGCAGATTTCAAGTACGTAATTTTGCTTCGTTGGGAACTAGTTTGTTATAAGCTAGATTAAAATCGTGAAAAATAAATTGAAATAATCAAATTCTAAAGTAAAATCAGTAAGGGGTAAATTCTTTAATTTGTTAAAAAATCATTAAAATTAACATCTAGAAACGGAACTAGACTGAATATTCGAAAAATTAAATAATTTAGTTACTTTTAACCAAAATTATAAAATTTAATCATTATATAATCAAAGTAAAAATTAAATTTATGGAGAAAATTTTATTTTCTGGAATTAAACACAAGATGAAATTCCCGGGCTATTTCATACCATGTTTTATTCCATTTATAAAAAATTACTCCGATAAATATTTCTCATAATCTGAAAACTTCCAAAACAATATTCACCCCTTCAGTCATATTACATTAGATTTTATCAAGTTTTATATTAAAGCATTTCGTTACTTTAACAAACTACATCATTAGAATAAGTATTCCTTTTGCATTGCTTGATTGGCATCTAAAAATGCACTTACTGTAACATAACATTTGCACTACTTACATGGACTGCATAGATCATTTTATATTTGATACATAGTAACAACATTTCATAACATATATTCTTCGCAAGTTAAATTTACTAGTTTCATATCCTGGGATCTACAAAAATACAAAATTTCTAGGAATCAAAATCGACTTTTAAGAGCCAAGAATGCTTTCAAATATAAAATAGCATAAAAGCGTTTTGCTTTGGTGTAACATTCTCGGCCAGCTGCAGTTTTTTTTAGAAACAATAGAGACCAGACGCCCGATATTTCTGATAGTTGTAGATCCCTGATATGTAACTTTACTGACACTTCTAAATACTTCTCGATGTTTAGATTATTAGTATTAATGTTAGTGTTTATTAAAAGTCAAAGCATTTAGTAGTGTAACAGTGTTGCTGATACCAGTTTAAAATACCTGCATCAAAACCACATACTTACAGTAACAATTGGTTTTCCAAAATACTTACATTCATTTTATTACTCGCCGTTTTGGTAGTTTCTTATCAAATATAAAATTAAATACTAAAATATTGTATCGATGTTTCACAAGCAATGCGAAAGAAATAAAATATTCCAAAGTAAATAAAAATAATTTCGATTTCATGAAAAAAAAATACTGAGTCTTATACCTTTTCTTCCTAATCTTAAGAATTATTAACTAGTTTCTCAGATTACAATTCCCGATAAAATAGCAATACTTATTTCACTTTTCAAAATTGTGTTACATATGGCTTTATTGGAAATATTAATCCATATACAATGTTCAACTTTGAGTGGACTTAAACAAGTAAAAAACTTTTTAAAATTAAATCCTCTTAAACTATTTTCAGATTACGATATTAGTAAATAAAAATACAAGTACACTACTTTTGAAAGTGATAAATATAAAATCTTTAAAAATTAAGTTTTGCGTATTAATGTCAGATAATATATTTCATTTAAAAACAATTTTTCCCCAAATATTCAATCTTAAAAATGAGCCTGAATTTTCCTTCACAAAATTTAAGATTAAAAATGAAACGCTTATTTGACTTTTTTTAAATTGATCACATTAGAATTTTTGATTAAAATAAAAAAAATATTATCAATATTACTTTTAAAAATTCCTGTCAATATATTTTATAATATTTTGTTTTGAAAATATACTTAACAGAAAAATTTATTTCTCTCAGAACTCTGAAAATTTTTTCCTCCAGAAATTAAGAAATCAAATTACGCGGTGATGAGTATCATATGTAATGCTTAATTATGGACTGATTATAATGAAAATTACATTGGTTGTTTTATTTATATTTGTGTGCATGCATCCTCATCCTCAGAAAGCAAGCAATAAGTAAAGTACACTTTAAACGAAACATTAAGACCGAAAATTATTAATATATACCATTTAATAAATAAGTTTCATAAAAAGTAAGATAAAAATTCATTGAAAAGGAATATGGATGTAGAGCTTTAAAAATTTCTATGTTAAGAGTAACACGACACCCAGTTCGAATTATTAATTTTATTTTAAATTAAAATACTATTCAGGTTAATGTAAACTTAATTAACTGGATTTATGAATATTAACTTTTTTAGCAACGAAGAATATTTAATGAACAAGATCATAGAATGTTTGCTTCAGAAAATAGTTCGTCAAAAATACAATCCAGTTTACCACTTAAAAAAACTAGGTCCTGAGATTATAAAGTATATTTTTACACAGCGTAGAATGAATAGAATTTGGAGCTTTCATCAACTTCAGTTAACACAAACGGTATCTTGTCCCTTTTTTAAAAATAAATATTATAATGTTCAGATACGTTTCATTTTTGTCCAATATAATTCACATGCATGAGATTTTCAAAGATTCTTTGAAAAATAAATCGTAGCAAATTTTGTGTAATAATGCCTTAAAAGGTAAAATACTTTAATATTAATTAGCATGTGAAACCCGTCTCAAATAGATTTTTAGATATGAATCTAACATGTTTATCAGTATAGGATATTTTTCTTTTAAAAGACTAAAATTTGCACCTACTCTCATAGTATTAAAAACTAATCAAGTATTTCTTAAAAACTCCCAGAAATATTTAGTTTGATAGAAATTTCAATGGGATCCCAAAATCATATGTTAACACGCGATATTTTTTGAAGCTGGACAATATTGATATCTAATTAGGCAAAAAAGTTTTTAAATAATTATACTTGGAAAAAATTTTGCGTATATTACTAAAAGCATTTGTTAGTGCATGGCTGTTTATTAAATTTATTTACTAGCTTTTATTTTAAATTATTTCAGGAATAGAACGAAGTTTTAATTTCTAATATGATATTTAAACCTATACAACACCAGGTGACTATTCAGTAACAAACCATGTAACATCCGAAACTATGACAGTAAAATTAAAGATTTGGTATATTTACAATTACTGATTATCCCTAGAACGTGGAATTGGTATATAGTTTACTGCATTGCTTTGAAAAGTCATTTCTCATAAAATCTATCGCAGTTTTGAAACATACAGTAAATTTGTTATTTATCAGTTCAATTTGAAGATGTTGGAATTTTCTTTAAATAAAATTTTGAGGGACTAAGAACTTTAAAATAGAACTTTAAAATACTCGAAGATTTGTTGAAAACATTAAAAGTTCACAAGTATAACATTCTATCGTTGTTGCGTAGAGTTTCCTATTAGCGATAAACAAAATACGAGTAACGTGTAATACCAGAATTAAAAATCTCAGCCTCTATATTTCTAATAGTATAAAAATTTCAATAGAAACTAGGGGATCAAAGCATTGGTTTTCTAATTACTCTTACTAAAGTTATTTATGTTAATAATTTTATCATGCAATAATCTGTCCTCAAATTAAAAATTAAAAATAAATTTAATTATAAATATTTTGAAAAATAAGTCGTAAGAAAAACTGCATTCAAGATAAACCTTAAAAAGAGCGGCTAACGTCAAAGCTTGTAAATTAAAGAATTTCGACCTAATTTACATTTTAAATGATTTACATTAATTTACATTACATTTTAAAGAATTTCGACCTAAGTTTTAACACAAAACAGCAAGGGAGACTTTGAATATAACATGATAAAAAATTGTGTTGCATAAATCACTCATTTCCAACAATGATTATCAATGATTTTTAAGTTTTAAAGTATTTCAAAACATTTAATTTCGAGAGAACAAGAAATAACCCATTACAGATATAGAAAAAGGGGACTGTCTTGGGAGGATTGTAAACTATTGTCATAGCTACTGTTATAATTGTTGGAGACATTCTAATAAAGTAGTGATGGAGGCACCCACTGATACCTAAAAGGAAGAAAGAACATTTATGAACACAAATGAGTGCGTTCAATTTATTTATGCCAAGCCACAAATTTGAGTTGTCAAACAAATTTCTGCTATTTTTTTCTTTTTCTAATTTCTAACATTCAAAAAATCATTTAGTTTTTTTTATTATGTTTTGTTGCACCTGTTGGAATAAGTGTAATTGTTCAGATTAAAAGGAAACTGCTAAATTAGAAAAATTTTCATTCTAGACAAATTTTTTGCTTTTAACCAAGGCTGAAAAAGATGCTCCAGATATTTATGCTATGTATGAAATGGGTATCATAGCATAAAGAATCGGTTGTGATTGATTTGCTAAACTTAAAAATGAAAATTCTACCCTCAAAAACGAATCTTACTCCGGGTCGTCCAGTTGAGTGAGAGCAAAGTAAAATAGTTGACAAATATTCGAGTCCAACAAACAGAAGTCGCAGAAAAAGAAGAGTTTCCTAATTTTTTTAAAAAAACTTTTGACGGAAGCTCAGTTACCAACCAATATCAATATTGATTGCAAAATAAACTACAAAATTATGATCCAGGTTATGGATATTCTACGTTGGAAGTGATAATTCCAAAAAGTATACTTCTGTAAATAATACTAAGAAACAGTAATCTAAAAATGTTTAAAAAGTCCGGGCTAAGAAAATTTCAAATTTTTTTTAAAAAAAAGTACGAAGTCTATTTTAGAACGGGGTAGAGACTACATAATAAATGAAAAGCAACGATTGATTAAAACTAAAAATATTGTTGACATCTCTTATAACTTATTTCTAGAAATAAAATCTTACTACCCCTTCAAGATGCTTACTTAGATATACCATATGTAATTAATATCTAATAAAAGAATAAAAATTTTACCCAGTTTCATAATTGAATCAAGTTTCTATTTCAAAAATGCATGAATAGTAAAGAAAAAAGCTCAATCAAAAATTAAAAAAATGCGGATTCGGCAAATTATTTCAGTTATTCTAAAAAGTATATAGAGGGTTCAGTCAACTTGGCATAAGTGAAAGAAGATTCTATCAATGAATGAAAATTTGATAAATAACTTAATACTGATAATAAATAACTCTTACTGATAGGAACTGCTCTCAAGCCAGTCCTGTGATTGCGTGACTCCCAGTCGGTAAGCCAGTCCAGTAATTGCGTGACTCCCAGTCGGTAAGCCAGTCCAGTAATTGCGTGACTCCCAGTCGGTAAGCCAGTCCAGTAATTGCGTGACTCCCAGTCGGTAAGCCAGTCCAGTAATTGCGTGACTCCCAGTCGGTAAGCCAGTCCAGTGATTGCGTGACTCCCAGTCGGTAAGCCAGTCCAGTGATTGCGTGACTCCCAGTCGGTAAGCCAGTCCAGTAATTGCGTGACTCCCAGTCGGTAAGCCAGTCCAGTAATTGCGTGACTCCCAGTCGGTAAGCCAGTCCAGTCATTGCGTGACTCCCAGTCGGTAAGCCAGTCCAGTCATTGCGTGACTCCCAGTCGGTAAGCCAGTCCAGTCATTGCGTGACTCCCAGTCGGTAAGCCAGTCCAGTCATTGCGTGACTCCCAGTCGGTAAGCCAGTCCAGTAATTGCGTGACTCCCAGTCGGTAAGCCAGTCCAGTAATTGCGTGACTCCCAGTCGGTAAGCCAGTCCAGTAATTGCGTGACTCCCAGTCGGTAAGCCAGTCCAGTAATTGCGTGACTCCCAGTCGGTAAGCCAGTCCAGTAATTGCGTGACTCCCAGTCGGTAAGCCAGTCCAGTAATTGCGTGACTCCCAGTCGGTAAGCCAGTCCAGTAATTGCGTGACTCCCAGTCGGTAAGCCAGTCCAGTAATTGCGTGACTCCCAGTCGGTAAGCCAGTCCAGTAATTGCGTGACTCCCAGTCGGTAAGCCAGTCCAGTAATTGCGTGACTCCCAGTCGGTAAGCCAGTCCAGTAATTGCGTGACTCCCAGTCGGTAAGCCAGTCCAGTAATTGCGTGACTCCCAGTCGGTAAGCCAGTCCAGTAATTGCGTGACTCCCAGTCGGTAAGCCAGTCCAGTAATTGCGTGACTCCCAGTCGGTAAGCCAGTCCAGTAATTGCGTGACTCCCAGTCGGTAAGCCAGTCCAGTAATTGCGTGACTCCCAGTCGGTAAGCCAGTCCAGTAATTGCGTGACTCCCAGTCGGTAAGCCAGTCCAGTAATTGCGTGACTCCCAGTCGGTAAGCCAGTCCAGTAATTGCGTGACTCCCAGTCGGTAAGCCAGTCCAGTAATTGCGTGACTCCCAGTCGGTAAGCCAGTCCAGTAATTGCGTGACTCCCAGTCGGTAAGCCAGTCCAGTAATTGCGTGACTCCCAGTCGGTAAGCCAGTCCAGTAATTGCGTGACTCCCAGTCGGTAAGCCAGTCCAGTAATTGCGTGACTCCCAGTCGGTAAGCCAGTCCAGTAATTGCGTGACTCCCAGTCGGTAAGCCAGTCCAGTAATTGCGTGACTCCCAGTCGGTAAGCCAGTCCAGTAATTGCGTGACTCCCAGTCGGTAAGCCAGTCCAGTAATTGCGTGACTCCCAGTCGGTAAGCCAGTCCAGTAATTGCGTGACTCCCAGTCGGTAAGCCAGTCCAGTAATTGCGTGACTCCCAGTCGGTAAGCCAGTCCAGTAATTGCGTGACTCCCAGTCGGTAAGCCAGTCCAGTAATTGCGTGACTCCCAGTCGGTAAGCCAGTCCAGTAATTGCGTGACTCCCAGTCGGTAAGCCAGTCCAGTAATTGCGTGACTCCCAGTCGGTAAGCCAGTCCAGTAATTGCGTGACTCCCAGTCGGTAAGCCAGTCCAGTAATTGCGTGACTCCCAGTCGGTAAGCCAGTCCAGTAATTGCGTGACTCCCAGTCGGTAAGCCAGTCCAGTAATTGCGTGACTCCCAGTCGGTAAGCCAGTCCAGTAATTGCGTGACTCCCAGTCGGTAAGCCAGTCCAGTAATTGCGTGACTCCCAGTCGGTAAGCCAGTCCAGTAATTGCGTGACTCCCAGTCGGTAAGCCAGTCCAGTAATTGCGTGACTCCCAGTCGGTAAGCCAGTCCAGTAATTGCGTGACTCCCAGTCGGTAAGCCAGTCCAGTAATTGCGTGACTCCCAGTCGGTAAGCCAGTCCAGTAATTGCGTGACTCCCAGTCGGTAAGCCAGTCCAGTAATTGCGTGACTCCCAGTCGGTAAGCCAGTCCAGTAATTGCGTGACTCCCAGTCGGTAAGCCAGTCCAGTAATTGCGTGACTCCCAGTCGGTAAGCCAGTCCAGTAATTGCGTGACTCCCAGTCGGTAAGCCAGTCCAGTAATTGCGTGACTCCCAGTCGGTAAGCCAGTCCAGTAATTGCGTGACTCCCAGTCGGTAAGCCAGTCCAGTAATTGCGTGACTCCCAGTCGGTAAG
Source organism: Parasteatoda tepidariorum (assembly GCF_982258835.1). Classification (NCBI taxonomy): domain Eukaryota; kingdom Metazoa; phylum Arthropoda; class Arachnida; order Araneae; family Theridiidae; genus Parasteatoda; species Parasteatoda tepidariorum. The sequence goes on along the minus strand of NC_141755.1, from coordinate 135,228,133 downwards.
CCAGTCCAGTAATTGCGTGACTCCCAGTCGGTAAGCCAGTCCAGTAATTGCGTGACTCCCAGTCGGTAAGCCAGTCCAGTAATTGCGTGACTCCCAGTCGGTAAGCCAGTCCAGTAATTGCGTGACTCCCAGTCGGTAAGCCAGTCCAGTAATTGCGTGACTCCCAGTCGGTAAGCCAGTCCAGTAATTGCGTGACTCCCAGTCGGTAAGCCAGTCCAGTAATTGCGTGACTCCCAGTCGGTAAGCCAGTCCAGTAATTGCGTGACTCCCAGTCGGTAAGCCAGTCCAGTAATTGCGTGACTCCCAGTCGGTAAGCCAGTCCAGTAATTGCGTGACTCCCAGTCGGTAAGCCAGTCCAGTAATTGCGTGACTCCCAGTCGGTAAGCCAGTCCAGTAATTGCGTGACTCCCAGTCGGTAAGCCAGTCCAGTAATTGCGTGACTCCCAGTCGGTAAGCCAGTCCAGTAATTGCGTGACTCCCAGTCGGTAAGCCAGTCCAGTAATTGCGTGACTCCCAGTCGGTAAGCCAGTCCAGTAATTGCGTGACTCCCAGTCGGTAAGCCAGTCCAGTAATTGCGTGACTCCCAGTCGGTAAGCCAGTCCAGTAATTGCGTGACTCCCAGTCGGTAAGCCAGTCCAGTAATTGCGTGACTCCCAGTCGGTAAGCCAGTCCAGTAATTGCGTGACTCCCAGTCGGTAAGCCAGTCCAGTAATTGCGTGACTCCCAGTCGGTAAGCCAGTCCAGTAATTGCGTGACTCCCAGTCGGTAAGCCAGTCCAGTAATTGCGTGACTCCCAGTCGGTAAGCCTGTCCAGTAATTGCGTGACTCCCAGTCGGTAAGCCAGTCCAGTAATTGCGTGACTCCCAGTCGGTAAGCCAGTCCAGTAATTGCGTGACTCCCAGTCGGTAAGCCAGTCCAGTAATTGCGTGACTCCCAGTCGGTAAGCCAGTCCAGTAATTGCGTGACTCCCAGTCGGTAAGCCAGTCCAGTAATTGCGTGACTCCCAGTCGGTAAGCCAGTCCAGTAATTGCGTGACTCCCAGTCGGTAAGCCAGTCCAGTAATTGCGTGACTCCCAGTCGGTAAGCCAGTCCAGTAATTGCGTGACTCCCAGTCGGTAAGCCAGTCCAGTAATTGCGTGACTCCCAGTCGGTAAGCCAGTCCAGTAATTGCGTGACTCCCAGTCGGTAAGCCAGTCCAGTAATTGCGTGACTCCCAGTCGGTAAGCCAGTCCAGTAATTGCGTGACTCCCAGTCGGTAAGCCAGTCCAGTTATTGCGTGACTCCCAGTCGGTAAGCCAGTCCAGTAATTGCGTGACTCCCAGTCGGTAAGCCAGTCCAGTAATTGCGTGACTCCCAGTCGGTAAGCCAGTCCAGTAATTGCGTGACTCCTTAATTGCGTGACTCCTTAAGCCAGTCCACAATACAGTCTTAAATGCGTGGCTTTAATTTCAGTAGATGCAATAGCCAATTAACCTATAATGACACAGCAATATTTAGAATTTTAAATTTCACATAAATTAAAAAAAATTCTTTTATGGAAAAGAAAAACAAATTATTCACAGACTTAAAATTTTACTAAAATCTTGAATTTAAAGTAAGCAATCTCACATACGACCAGTTTTTATAGAATTTATTTTGCAGGTAACTTAAGAAATTAATATAAGATAATCGAAACCTTTTTACACAAGTGTAGTTTAACCACTTGTAGATTCAACTGCTTTGTTGATGTCTTGAAATTTTTACCGATTTCTAACTTTTTTATCTTGTTTTTTTCTTTTTTGTTTAGGCCCAATCGCATTAATAAATCTGTTCTCGACGGCGAATACGTATTTATTTTTACGAATGTAGGTTCAATAATTTGTTCATAAACAGTACTTATGCTATTAAATTAAAAGTAAATTTGTTTAAAAATTTCAAATGTTTGGACCTTTTATTTATGAACATTAAAAATGAATGCTGACCAAACTTCATTAAACCTCGTTCGACATGTTTAAAACACTTCCGTGAGAAAAACAGAATATGAATTTAATTAAATTCACTCTGATGAATTTTTCAAAAGATTACAATATCTAAGAAACCGTTTTTATTTACTCAAACATAATTAATCTTTAATTTTACTAAAACTGTCTCTTATTGAACAAAAAAGCACTTTTAGATATATTTATGCCGCTTAATATTTCCTATTTAATTTTAAAAATTAAAATGCTGTAATTTCTTTAAAAATAGTAAATTTTTAATAAAAGAAAATTTTAAAGCACTGCATATATTGTTCTACACTACCAAAATGTCTATAGAGCAACAAAGATACACTTACCTAATATAACTGAAGCTGCCGTAGCTTAAATTTCTAAAATCCAGAAGGTTATTCGTAAGAGAGTAATGAAGGTAATAATACTCAGTTATCCAAACTACTAAGAGATTGCTACGTGGCGGCTGGATAGCTTAAATAGATTTTTATCTCATGGTCACAGTTATATTACTTGTTGGTCATTATTAACGAAAGATAATTTAGAAGCAATGCAGTGATTCAGAATTCGAATCGTAACATAATAAATTGTATAACAAACAATCTGGATATTTGTATTGAAGTTGCCATAAGAGTATTGCTCTCTTACCAAATGTTGCGAATGATAAAGATAGCGAGTTCAGTTTTTTTATAATCTGTATTCCAAATTTTAGAAGTAGCATGAGGAGGTATACTCGTTACTATTTTAATCCTACCAACAAAACTAATTTTACAAGAAACAATAAATTTCTTAAAGTCATTCTTATTAATTTAGGTCCCGCAGTGGACTGATCGTTAAGACACGGTTCTCATCAGATCACCGAAGTCAAGCATCACTGGCTACGGTCAGTGTGCGGGTGGGTGAGCCACTTGGATCAGTCTGCGTAGGGACCGAGGGTGTGCGGTATTGGTCCTCGTTAAACTGTGCTACCGTAAAGTGCTCGACTTCGCGCGCAGGTCGTCGGGCTACCGAAGCGGGGGTGCCATCCCCTCCGCAGAGGATCAAAATTGTGATGGCATGTCTTCGGATCATCTTCCGGGATGTTTCCCAGACCGTCGCCAATAGCCCATTGTGCAGCTCTAGTGCGACGTAAATTAACAACAACAACAACAACAACTTATTAATTTAGATTTATGTAATTAATGAAAAAGTCGTACCACATAAATTTTTTACTGAAGAATAAAAGCCAGAAAATTCTGGGCGTGAAAAGATCTGAAAACTGAAGCACCAAATTGAAATAAAGAGAATCACATGTTTATAATCCAAATTTATCGTATAACTGCAACGAATATTTATAAGTATCACATGACTGTTTAATTATAAGACATAGAAACACAATATGATACTGCTGTGTAATATTTAATGTTCCAAAACAAAGTTTTTAATGCAGATCCCTCAGTTCCTCGTATATTTATAAGTGCTGGAGTTCTATTGAAACTTCGGGACTCGATCCTGCGACCTTCTCCTCTGTGATGCAACCGGAAGTAAGGCCTTAGAAAAATTGACCACTGTGAGCCGAATCAATTGTAGTGTACGAATGCGTCTGTATTGTCTTCGTATCCTTAAAAAGAGAAAATGCCCAGATCATCACTAAGAGAAATTATTGTGTTGCTAAATTAAGAAGTTAACAATGAAATCTTACAAATTTTACTTAAATTAAAACATACAATTATGATGAAGGGGCAGTTATTCTTTAATTTTTCAAAGCAAAAGAAAAATATTCTTAGAATTGAAGAATTTTGCGAAGTTCCTGTTGTTGTTAATTTACGTCGCACTAGAGCTGCACAATGGGATATTGGTGACGGTCTGGGAAACATCCCGGAGGATGATCCGAAGACATGCCATCACAATTTTGATCCTCTGCGGAGGGGATGGCATCCCCGCTTCGGTAGCCCGACGACCTGTGCGCGAAGTCGAGCATTTCACGGTAGAACAGTTTAACGAGAACTAATACCGCACACCCTCGGTCCCTACGCAGATTGATCCAAGTGGTCAGCCACCCGCACACAGACCGCAACCAGTGATGCTTGACTTCGGTGATCTGCTGGGAAACGTGTCTTAACGATCAGTCCACTGCGGGACTAGTGACTTTGCTGTTGGGTGACAAACTGAAATCGTTGGAAGATTTGCATCTTGACTTTTCTTAATCACCCCAGCACTATAAAACGGTAAGTAGGAAGGTATTTTATTTACGACGCAGTAGAACTGCACAATGGCCTATTGGCGACGGTCTGGGAAACATTCCTGAGGATGATCCGAAGACATGCCATCGCAATTTCGATCGCCTGCAGAGGGAATGGTTTCCCTGCTTTGGTAGCCTGACGACCTGCACGCGAATTCAAGTACTTTACGGTAGAACAATTTAGCGAGGACAGATACGGCGTACCCTCTGTCTGATCAAAGTGGTCAGCCCCCAGCTAAATGACTGCAGTCAGTGATGCGGTGTTCTACAGTTAACACGACCCGATTTTACGACTATCCATTTCAAACACGGTTAGCCTTGTAATTTTAAACCCAATCAATCCAGAAGACAACGAGTATCGGGTGAAATTTGCCTTCTTAAAGGACTTTTTGAGGAACATAACTCCAGTTTCAGTTACATGGTGGGAAAAAACACGAAAACTTCCCACAATTAGCTTGACGGCAAGAGGACTCTAACCCATGATCCACTGATCCGTCTACCACTGAAGATAATTTACGTCAGCCCTGCGGTAGGCGCGAGCCGTGTGCGGACTAATTTATACCCTTTATATCACTATACATGAATTATTTACACGTGTAAGGTATATTTCTGTAACACCGTTCTATTGGAAACTGTGTCTTTGTTATCTTACATTGCATACGCAATGTAGTTTCGTGTTGTACATTGCGGGACCACTAAAAGTGTACTTACAAGGACTAAATTAACTGCTTAAAACCAGTAAATGAGCTCCCCACCTAATGTAAGAAGGATTATCAGTATAATCCAAAAGTCGATTTTCGTCTGTATAAATAATAATGATAAGATGACAAATGTAGGGTCGCAAGTTTCCTAATCAATATTACTAACATTATAACCTTATTGCTGAAAAACTTTGAGAAAAAAAAAGTCCTCAAATTCTAAAAATTATCAATTACCTTTTCTCCCGATTAGCGTCACTCTATATTTCAAAGGTATCAAATTGCACTGTATCATCAAGCGTTCGCTCAAAACCGAAAAACAAATCGAGAGAGAACAGATATACGGAATCCAACCTAAAATCTAAATGAGTGATGGTAATTTTGTTGTTGTAGTTCATTTACGTCACACTAGAGCTGCACATTGAGCTATTGGCGACAATCTGGGAAATATCCCTGAGCATGATCTGAGGACATGCCATCGCAATTTTGATGCTCTACAGAGGGGATGGAACCCCTGCTTCGACAGCTTGACGACCTCCACGCGAAGTCGAGCACTCTACGGTAGAACAGTTTAACGAGGACCCATACCGCTCACCCTCGATTCTTCTCAGACTGATCCAAATTATCACCCACCCGCACACTGTCCGCAGCTAGTGATGCTTGACTTCGGTGATCTCTTGGGAACCGTGTCTTAACGATCTGTCCACTGTGGGACATTCAATAAATCGGAAACGCTTTTAAGTATTGCAAATATAACTTAGTTTAATTTAGACATAATTTTGGAAATGTTCATTTAGAAAATCCCCTACCTTCCTCTATACGTCCCCCCCTTTTTTTAGGCAAAAAGGGCAGTTTTGTGGGGTGGAATTGAATTTCTTCTAAATAGACAAGTGAGGCATTGTTCCCAGCGTACGCTGAATTAAACGAGATTAATCCTCAAGAGATCGCACTAGTTGAGAAGTTATAAGCATTTCATATACAAAAAGTACAAATTTGTACTAGTACCTATTACATATGAGACGTTGTTTCCGTCAATTTTTTCAAGGTGAATCGAAAGAAATTATACACAAGTCATTAGAATACACAGTGGGCCAGCATCCAAGGTTTCTTGGCCAAAATTAGTATTTCGCTAAAATTTGTTTCAAAATTTGGAGGTTTTTATTTAAAGGTTTTTATGTGCAGGTAAGTTGAATTCATAGTTTAAATTTTGAAATACACTAAAAATACCCCCAAAAAAAACAAAATGGCGGCTGAAATATGACGAGCAAAAATAAAAGTAATAATATAGTACGTTTAAATAATTAAATGAAAATATAATAATTTTCGTAATTTTATATTAAAAATGAAAAGCCAATTATATTTCCGAAGTAATATTACAAAATAATGCGAATTAATTACAAAATAACGCGAAAACATGAAACAAAACATAATTTTTGTGTTTCGGTATATTCAGTCCACCATTGCAATACGGGCAAAATGGGGCAGGTTTTTTCGAAAGAAGAAACATCAAAGAAGAAAACAAAAAAAAGTTTAGCTTATTACCTCGTGGAACTTTTTGGAACTAAGTTTCCAAAGTCATTCAAACATCGTCAAATGTAAAATGATAAGATATAAACTATAAGTTTGTCAAGAGTATTAACTAATCCAACAAATTGAAAAATTTTATTATAATTTCAGACTAATTACTCTGATAAAAATGTAACAGTAAGGTGAAATTCCTATGTATATTTCTGAAATAAAACTTTAAAAGTTAAACTTAAAAAAATTTTTTAACATATTTTTTATTACATTGTACTCTCGCCGGTCCAAAAAATAGATTATAATGTTTGGAATGTTTATGAATACTTAATTTGGACTATATTAAAACTGCCTACACATATTTTAGTTGAAAATTTAATTTTTGACTTTTGCCCAAAGATCATGGTCTTCTGGCCCACAGTGGAATAGTTCAAAAGTTGTTTTAATGACTTGAGTTTAGTATCATTCGATTCAGCAGTGCCTAAACATAAAAACAGTGCATAATTTCCTTTATGTAGCTATATTAAATTCACAAATACGTACCAGTACAAATTTGTACTTTTTATAAATAAAATATTTATGACTTCTAAACTATTAGTACAATTCCCTTTGTGAGTGACCTCATTTAGCTCAACGTGGAAAAATACATCGGAAACAATACCTAACTTGCCTGTCTAGAAGAAATTCAATATTCTCCTTTAAATCGACTCCATCCAGAAAGGGGAGATGTACAGATGAGTAAGTCTAAATTTACTCATGTACCGTACAGATGTACAGTAAGTCTAAATTCACTATACTAAATAGCGTTTTTAATTGATTGATTGTTAAAATACCTTTATTTTCGCTAGTTTAGATTTTAGTGATAATTTCTTATTTTTGATGACTTTCGTTTGACGATAGATTGTCAATCGACAACATGAAAGCTTCAAAAAATGTTGGGTCTCGCAGTGGACTGATCGTTAAGACACGGTTCCCAGCAGATCACCAAAGCACTGGCTGCGGTCAGTGTGAGGGTGGGTGACCACTTGGATCAGTCTGCGTAGGGACCGAGAGTGTGCGGTTTTGGTCCTCGTTAAACTGTTCTACCGTGAAATGCTCGACTTCGCGTGCAGGTCGTCGGGCTACCGAAGCGGGTGTGCCATCTCCTCTGCAGAGGATCAAAATTGTGATGGCATGTCTTCGGATCATCCTCAGGGATGTTTCCCAGACAGTCGCCAATAGCCCATTGTGCAGCTCTAGTGCGACGTAAATGAACAACAACAATAAATAAAATTATAACAAAACTTATTTTTCCTCTTTTGGATTTGGACATAAGCCAATCAACTTTGTTTATTCAAAAAAATTTGTAATGTTTGCGATTGCGACTTTTTTTTTAAAAATCATTTAGCACTCCATTTTATTAAAGAGTATAATCGTGTTTTTTAATTTTCTTTCAATATTGTCAGTTGAATATATTATCGAATATCATAATTCTTTTGTTTTTATTTTTAAGAAATTAAACCTTACTTTGTTTTTTCGTTCAGAATTCGGTAATTATTCAATTTGACTTTATTATTTATATGAAATAATAATGATAAAAAATAGTGTTGTTTTAAAAGTATTTTTTTTTGTTTAATTTATTTAGCACTTTGTTTTAAGCATACAAATAATTTTTAACGAACTTATTTTTTAAATTTTTTTTCTATATTGTTAGGTAAATATATTCATAAATTTCAATTTTATTTATTTTTTTATTATTTATTTTTAAACTAAGAAATCTTTCGTTATTTGCACGATCATTTATAGAAAATATAACATTAATATCTTTCTTAAGCAAAACATATACATCAAATTCATAAATTGATTTAAATCAATCTGAGTATGAAGTTTTGATAGAAATCCGACTTTCTGCGCCTTACAAGTAAATGAATTTCAAAAATACTATATCGCGATATATCGCTATATCGCGATGCAAAATTGACGATGCATCACGATATAAAATTTCTTGTATCTCCCAGTCCTACCTCTGAGGGTACAGAACTGGAGATGGATCGTTCTCTGCTTTAGGTCTAAATTACGATCTGTGGATGTATGAACGGGTCCGCCCAATAAACAGGTGTGACAGAAGTCCATAGTCTTGGCCATAGATGGCGCTTCTGGAAAACAAGAATAACAAGCATACGAGAGAGAGAGAGAGAATTGAATGGTTCCACTTTTGTATAAACTCCTTATTGACGGGGAATTTGTAATCTAAAACATTAGGCCCATTTTTATAATAACTTTTACATTTCGGTACTGTACACGTATAAATATAATATTATTTATACTATGATATAAAGAATAGCATATCCGACGGACATACCGAAGCTGTTGTTCAATAACAAATATTTAAAATTGTCGGTTTTAATCAGTTAAGAGCTACTATTTGTGACGTAGCTAAAAGACCTTGGAGATCTCAACGGCCTTATTTCTCGGAGGCTATGGTTCAGAGCCGGAGTTTTTTCTTTTAAGGTTAAATTTTATTTTATAACCGTGGTTGAACAGCCAACCCAATTTTATGGGTTTACTGACTACTAATATTCAACTCCGCAGCCTTGTAATTTTTAGCCCAATCCAGAAGACCTGGATTGAGTATTGGGAGAAATTTGCCTTCGTGATGGACTTTTTGATGGAGCTATCCCGCATCTGCATTACATGGAGAGGAAGACCACGAGAACCTCGCATTGATAACCTGACGGCAGAGGGACTCTAACCCATGAATCGTCTACTACTGAGGATATTTCTTGTTAGTATTGTGGTCAGTGCAAGCGGGATTCGGACCCGGTTCGCCTCATTGGAAGGCGAACACTCTATCCCCTTAGCCATCGCGGCTCTTTAAGCTTAAATTCCTGAAATCTCCAAAACTTAAACGCATTTTTTGATAATGTACTATAAAGTAGATGAGCCGTGGTGGCTCAGGGGATAAAGCGCCCGCCTTCTAACGAGGTGAACCTGGTTCGAATCCCAGCTGTGACAAGTCGATACAAAATCCGCACCGACTACAGTGCTGACGTAAAATGCCCTCAGTGGTAGGCGGATCATTGGCCACCTTGTTGTCAGGTTAACCGTGGTAACTTTTCTTCTCCATATTGCGCCAATGAGGGTTAGTTGCATCAAAAAATCCTCCACGAAGGTAAATTTCTCCAAATACGTGATACAAGAGTTCCCTTGGGCTCTGGATTGGGATCAAAATTACTTGTAATAGTGTGCCCTACCAGAGGAAATAATTATAGGCTACACAATGTTGCCCTATAGGTTACTATGTATATATGAGTGTGCTAAATAGCGTTAAAATGAGGAAATTCGAAACCAATATTTTGTATTACAAGATGGCCCTATTTCTCCCCTTAATATGAAATTGAACCACGTATTATATTACCGGGTACTAGTGTACCCTACATGATTTTAAAGGAGATAATTACATGCTTAATAGGGGGCCCACAATGTGGCCCTATAAGTTACTAATTTATTTTTTTATTGTTCTTTACTGAAAATAAATCGACACGTATTTTTGCGTTTTTGTTTAAATTGCGTATTATTGACTTAACGAATTTCTTAAAATTTCGCTTTTTTGAGCGCACGACTTTGCAAGTTATTTTTTAACGTATTGTCATCCAACATCAAAAATATTTAAATACACTTTCTTGAAGTGATTTTTCTCAAATTTTAAGAAAATCAACATTAAAATATAAAATATTTTGTTTTTCACATAAAAAAATTCATTTTTTGAAAAAAACTAATTTTTTTTTTTTTTTGCAATTGGGACATCTTTGATTTTTTTTATATTTCGACAATGTGAAGTATAATCAATAATGATAATAATTCCAAATTTTTGGAATGGTAAGACACTTTGTTCGAAAGATATAAACGAAACAGCATGCACGCCTCGCTCTAATTTAGTAGGTAGCGGATGAGTTCGAGAACAGTCGAGCCATATTCTACATGCATACGAATCATTTCACCTCATTTTGAGCCACCACGGCTCTAAAATAATGGCGATCCCGTGGTGGGCTCGAATCACCAAACTTTCGGTTAAAATTGCTCTATATTCAATCAACATAATATACTTCTCATGTATTTTTTGACTCTAAGTTTTATTGCACTTAAGTTGAATATTACAGAGCGCCCCACCTTCAGGTGACCCCCGGTAAGATTAACGTTCAAATGAATGAAAAAAAAGTGCGTAGGAAGTTACGCCGTAGGATAGCCTGGTTGGTAGGGCACTGGGCCCATGTTCAAGAGGTTGTGGATTCGATCCCCGCAGGCGAAGACTCCCTGTGTAGTAAATGGTGACTGGTGCACGTTAAATATGTCGAGTCACAAAGTCCTCCCTGTTCACAAAACAAAGCATACCTTTGGGGGTACTGATCCAAGAATTTCCTTGTCTTTAATATAATATCAGGTCAAGTTTGGAAATTATAGTTAAATATTGAAGGGAGATATGGGGCCATTTATATGTACAGTATATGAGCAAGAATTTCTCCATTTTACTGCTATTGTATGTGATTAAAAATAATAATTTTTAAAAAAATGTTTTACTTAAGTTACGAGATTTAAAAATAAATAAAAAAAGCACATTTATTTTTATTAAATATAATTTTTAAATATTGAACATGACCGAAGCTCGAGTCCCGAACCCTCGGGACTAGAAATTACTTGTTTCCTAACACTCAACCCATAGATGCAGACGGGGAAGATGAATCAGTTCACCTGAAGGGCGTCAGGGTAAACTTGAACATTGTAGTCTTTACTCTATATTCGCGCCATCTAATGATCATTTATATAACATTTTGTTCTCAAATATTTTTAAAGAATTATCGAAGAGCTTGGTTTTGAACATAACAATATAATGTAAATAATTTTTAAAAATTGAATCTTCAACGATATCATTGTTCAAAATGATATTTATTTATAAGGAACGACGGTGCGAAATAATATTTTTTTTTGTTGAACACTTTGCATTTTTACATTTTCCACAATTTCCAAATAAAATTATCAAATATCATGAAGTATTTTTCGTAATTTTTTTTTTATTTGTTTGCAGATTTCAAAGAAAATTCTTTTCGTTCAAAAATAAAAAGGTCAAAATTAAGTCAAGGCAAATCAGTTAATTCATGAATTAAGGAATACATAAAACGTTTTTAAATTAAATAATCATCTATATGAAAAATAAAATGAAACAAAAAAATAAATATGTTTACAATAGTTTTAAAAAAATTTCTCTAGAGCTGACATTTTTGTAATTATACCTTATGATTTTATTTAAAAAGAAATTAAAGGCTAATAAGAATACTAAGTTTTCTTGCAAGAAATTTACACAACTGGCATATTTGGAATTGCTTTACAATATAAGTTTGGATTGCTTTATTATTTCAGTTTTAATGGTACTTTTATTCAATTGTTAATTCCTTTACTCTAACAATGTATTTTTGATGTATTTTTATTAAAACTAAAGCGTATTTAAGTTTTTTTATTTAAAAAATTAAAGAGAAAACTTTATTTTGACTTAACATCAAGAAAAATAAATTAATGCCCAATTATTATTAATCATAATTAAGTTCCTTTAAAAAGTTGTTAAAAATCATTTCTCACAATATATCATACCTCACAATAAAAAAAAACTTATATTTATTGCCATAGAGTATTAGTGTAACTAACACAATTTCAAACTCTACACATACTATAAATAATAATAATAATGTATGGATACCATTACTCATTCTTAGGAAGGATAATATTCTTCCTCACATCATAAAAACTTTTTATATAATATAAATTTTCTAAACTTTTAGTCACTTGTTACATTTAAGGCCTATTTTAAAACTTTCAGGACAAATTTTTAAGGTCATACAAATTATGCTGTTATCTCTATCTATTTGTTTAATTGACTTAATCATATGATTTTGAAAAATAGCAAAAGGTTGCATGGTCCTGCATACAAGGTTAAAAATCAAAAATTAATAATATAAAATTTCTACTAAAAACTAACTAAAACTTAATAATTTTGTTAAATATCTTATGATTATTGTATACATACCTAGATTTAAAATCAGGAAGGAAAATAATTTCTAACCTTCTATGGCAACCTTTTCCATAAAAATCTACTTATAAAACTCATTCAGCTAGGATATAGTATATACTCAGATTACAATTAAACCAGGCAATAGCTCTTGCTTCACTGTCCACCATTTGGTCAAGAAGTAATCCAACTAAATATTTAAACTATATTGGATCTTTGGCAATATCACTGAAACCCTAATATAGTTCACCATTTAGTTCACGTTTGGATATGTTGAAAATCTGAAAAGATAGCTTAAATCTACTGGGATTTTATAAAATAATTTTCAAGCAGAAACTAAAAAATAAATAAAAGAGTGTAGTTTTAGATAAAAAAAAAATATACTATGCAAAAATATAATAACATATAGGACTATAAAAAAATATAATACTATGTGAAAATATAATAAAATGTAGGACAAAATCAATTTTAAAAAAACTAGTAGTTTTGAAAAAAAAATTACTAAAAATCTTGCAATTTATTCAATCATCAAAGAATTCATTTTAAAAATAAACTATTGTAAGGACGCAAGACGATGGCAGAAAAACACCATCATAAAGAGCTCAGTATTTTTAATCATACTTTCACATCAAACATTTAACAATAAAGGGTAATAACATAACATTAACTAACATAAAAAAAAAAAAGAACTTGAAAGTTTTACTCAAATGAGTGGGAAAAAGGGAACCATGATGGTTCGCAGAGCTCGTCTTGCGTCATCTCCAATTAAGTCAGAATGAAGATTATGGTTACTGTTTTTGCGGATAGAGGGGTAGCGCCATCTGGTGCTACGAATTAACTATCCGTTACACTATGAATATTGTTAAATACATACCAAAGTAAAACATCATACAGGAAAGTAATTTTCACCACATTCTAGAAATTATGGCAAACAATAATAATAACAACAATTAATAATTAATAATATCAAAGTTCCAGCATAGAAATCAAAGTACAGCTTTCTCAATGCATGCTAATAAAAGCATGCATTGAGAAAGAAAATATTATAAAATTCTTAAAAATAAATAAATAACAAAACTGTATTTAAACCTATAACTTTCCCAGCTTCAGCCTGATGCAAAAATCACACGCAACATAAAATTAATTATTATTATATTTACATATAATAAAATCTTGATGAAAAATTTCAAACATTAATAAAAGCATGCACTGAAAAAGAAAATATTATAAAAGTAAAAATAAAAAAGGAAAAGAAAAAAGAGTAGTTATAAATCTCTGTACAAAGTTTCCAGGCTCCAGCCAGATGTAAAAATGATATGCAACATAAAATTAATTATTATTATATTTATATATAATAAAATCAATGATGAAAAATTTCAATCATTAATAAAAGCATGCACTGAAAAAGAAAATATTATAAAAGTAATTATTAAAAGAAAAAAAAAGAAAAGAAAAAACAGTAGGTATAAATCTCTGTACAAAGTTTCCAGGCAGTAAAAATGATATACAACATATAATTAATTATTATTATATTTATATATAATAAATTCTTGATGAAAAATTTCAAACATTAATAAAAGCATGCATTGAAAAAGAAAATATTATAAAAGTTATTCTTAAAAGAAAAAAAAGAAAAGAAAAAGCAGTAGGTATAAATTTCTGTAAAAAGTTTCCAGGAAAATGTTTTGTTTATAAATCACATACACAAGCAATTCCAGACATGAACACGTATATCTTATAAATTATAATTTAACATACAGAGTTAATCCCAATATACAAAGGTTAACATAAAAGTTAATACAGTGCCCGCCGCTAATAAAATCACCGGATAATAAAATCAGCCGCTTTATAAAATCAAATCGGCAAGAACCGAATCGTTACAATATTAATACATGTTAAAAACATCCTTTAATAAAATCAATGCCGCCGCTTTTTAAAATCAAAATTTTGACTACTTAATAAATCAAAGGTGCAATATTTCAGCTTTTTTTGTTCTTATTTATAAAATTTTATTTTTTCGAAGTTTAAAGATTTTTTTAGAGTTACTCACAAACCTGTGAAACAGGTGTGGTTAGCACTTTCCTGCGATATACATAGTGTGAGAGTTAAGGAAAAATGTGGGTGGTAAGCGGCGAGTTCTTAAACCTTCACCTTAAACATTAATTACATAATAAAAAATATGAGTTAAGAAAATAGTTTTAATTCGACAGAATAGATACAAAAAATTAAGTTTTTCTTAAAATACAAAGTGAGATGGCAGATAAATGCTTTCAGAAATCTCGATTACTAAATTGTAGTTCATAAGAAAAATTTGAATTTTGTTTATCATGATTTGTTTTTATAAGCTAAAATTCAATACATAAGAACCTCAATCGATCCTTCTCGGGGAACTATTCTTCACAAACCACAGATGCAGGAAAACGACGACTGAGGGTTAACTTTTAAGAATTTGGAAATGTATGAAAATTAATAGAATTGTAATAAGTATAAAACATTTAACTGAAAAATTATTCAAAATATTTACAGTGCAAGAAAGGGATAAATAAATGTATTAACTTCCTTAAAATATTTGGAAATTTTGGTTTTCTTTTTTCTTAGGACAAACAATAAATTTTTAACAGCTGTTACAGATTATAGTTCATTTTCTGAAAGTTACTGTGAATACAGAAAGCTCCTTATTGTTTTTAAGGCTTTCAGACCTCCTGCAAATGTTTGCTTTAATTGGTTGTGTTAAGTTCAGTCTTCATTGGAATTATATTGCACTTCTTCTACTTTTACAACTACTTCTTTAACCGACTACATCACAATGTTTTTATCAATTGATGCATAAACATCAAACCTGTTGCTTCAGGTGTTTTACCCAAATTGTAATAAATCCACACTTTTTCTTTCACTATTAGCATTAGGATTCAGAAGATATTGTTCGTCTTCTCAAAACAAATTAATTTCAATATTTTTATCAAATGTTGGTAAAAATTCTTAACAAGGAAAAAAGTACATGTAAGGAGCATAAATATATCTTGATTAGAGTAAATTCTTTTTAGTGAAATATCATCTTAAAGTAAAAATAAACAGAAATTTAAAAAAATTGCAAGCCATATTATTTCAAAAAATAAAAATACCTTATTTTAAGAAGCCTTGACACTGACTTAGCTTATTATTGAGTAAGTGTACATAACTCAACAAATCTACTCAATATTATTTGTTCAAGATAATGATTTGTGTTAGCCTTTATTTAAATGTTACAAATTAAATTTTAAGTTCATTTTTCTTAATTTAAATTTAAGTTTAATGTTACAAAAAATTAGGCAAAAATCAAAACTTTCTTCTTTACACAGATTTAATATTGCCAATATGCTTTTAAACATTTAACAGTTAAAACATTCGCACAGATTCTGTATTGTAATGCATGAATGAAAGTCTACAAATTTGCTTGCAGTTTATGATCACAGAAAAATAGTAAAAATCTAAGTTGCCGCTTTAAAATATAATAATTTTAAATACACTCTCCATTCATTATGTAGAATAAATAAGTACACCTATGTGTCTCAAATTGTTACTATACATTTTTGCATACCTTGAAAGTTTTACTTGTCAGAAAGTATCATCAATAGTTATTTCATTGGACTGTAAAAAGAAAAATTTAAAGTATGGAAATAATTAGCAATTCAAAATTATCACAAAAATTAAAAACCATGTAAGCAATAAAAATTTGAAATGACAGCTTTTTCCATGTTCAAAAAAATACTAGTACATAAAAATAAGGATTGCAAGCCAAAATGAAATAGTACAAAATTTTTAGCAAATATATAACATCTACTATCATTTTTACTAAATTAAAGTCCTGTATAAAATAAAATTATCCAAAAATAACGAACGATGAATATCTAAATGAGAATCACATAGTTTCATACAAGTTATAATTAACAAATTCAAGCAATGTTATTTTTTATTTTATTTTTAATAACGTGCTGCATTTTTTATTGCTGCAAATATTTCAAATTTTTACAAAATTAGTTGGCAAGTAAAAATTTATTACATATGATTTACTTTTTACCTTTAACATTCTCAATCAATGTAACTTTTTATCTGACCAACTAATGAGAAAAATTTGTTCAAAACTTTTGCTTTAAGCAATTTCTAAATTGAATGAATGATACGCAAGACTGAACAGAGGTTTCATGTGCCTCTGGTCAAGATCTACTATTCCTCAAAATACAAAAATCCTATTTTCATATTTGTAGAATGTTTTGTAAAATTTATAGAATATTTGTAAAATACGTAGAATATTTGCAGAATATTTGACTCTTAATACAAAATTGCAGTTTTTACTTAGATATAAAAAACTTTCTTTAAAAAAACTATAATTAATAAAAACTAAATTTTTCAAAAAATTTTTTTGATAGAGCCCTAAGCAGACCCAACCCCAGAACTATGTCCTTCTCCATCACCCCCTGAATACCGCCATAAACAAGAGGACTGAGTGAGGCAACAAGTGAAGTACTAAAGTAAAAATTAAGTAAATTTCATACAAAACAATTTATTATATGCTCGTTATTCATGTAAAAAAAATTCATAGCCAACTTTTAAAGTTTTACAAAAAAATTTTGGAAACATAGATATAAATTTAATACATAAATAATCAAGTTAGTTCATTAAAAAAATATCAGTCTCCAAGTTCAAAAAGAACTATTAAAATTAGAGGACTTTAAAAAATATCAAGAAATTAAAGTTTAGAAATTATATTAAAAATATAATTTTCTAATAAATAAGTTTCAACTATTAAGCTTTTTTTAAAAAAAAATTTATCTACCACCTAATAGTTGAAACTAAAATCTGCCAAAATCATGATAAATGTAGCTGCTCACTTTCATATTATAATAAATTTAAGTGTTAATAATTTTTATACCAGAATAATGGACTTTGAAAATTGTTTCAAGCAGTTAAATCATTCATTTTTCAATTCATTGTAATAATCACTTTAATTTTCCTACATTTATCTACTGACATATCCTGCTTGCAGATACGACAAAAATACAGATAAATGTTGATCTATAGAGTCGTATTTCATGTAATGGTATATGCTAGGTTATAGGTTCAATACTATGTTTTAACATGACCATTTTAATCTTGTTATTATAATACAGATGCAAACCATGCTCTGATAATCAAGATTCACAGATACATACTTCAGAATAATATCAAGCAAAGGACGGAAACAACTAATCTAGGTTCATTTCGATTGCGCAAGTAATTTCAGCAACTAACTTATCCATTTTTTTTCCTTTTTAAAAACATTACTTATAAATAATAATAATTAAAAAAAACTGTTTAATTTATTTGCACTAAGTAAGTTTGCATTGATGACTTTATCGCCTACCCTGGCAAAATGGAAATATACCTAAATTTATTTAAAAACTGTTAAGAACTAATTGAAATCTAAAAACCAATAACATGAAAAATATATTCCAATACTCCATGAAGTTAAGAAAGAAGTAAAAAATTAAAAACAGGAGAAGTAAATAGCTAGGAGAGAAAATTACACAATACATGCTCAGCTTAAACATGAGAGTTTGTCAAGCACGAGCCCTTTTGTAGGACATCTGGGGCAAAAGGCTGAATACAATACAAAATTCGAACATAATCGTTTGAATAGTTTTTGAGAAATCAAATTTTGAATATACGATCGAAGATATAATATTAAGAAGAAGAGATTTTGAAGAGTATTTCGGTGACTAAATGTAAAACCAATATGAAAGTTTGATGATACGTTTCTTCCTAAACTTTCTAGACAAAAAATTGCGATAAAGCAGGAAATCTATTAATTTATGAATGAAGCTGATTAACAGGGCCATTGGTATATATATAATAAACACTAACTTACTTAATATTTTCACAAGAAATTTCAATGCATAGAACGAAAAATTTGAAATTTCAACATTAGTTGCTGTTATCATTAAGATAATTTCAACAGCAAAATAATGAACAACGACACTATTTAATTGCATTTATTTTTGATTTACCAATGCCCATATTTAAAATTGATTTGTCATAAAGGCTTGATGGAGTGAAATTTTTAAACCTAATCCAAACATTAAAATCCCAACATGCATGGAGTAATTCCAAGGATAAATAAAAATATTTTCAGAAGAGATTGCAATTAGCATCAAATTATTTTAAAAATTATGTAATATTTTTAATTTCAAAAAATATTTATATTTGTATTATATTAAATTTTCAAACACAATTTTAATAAATCTATTTTAACAAAAAATTTAAAAAAAATGTTTTCAAATCCACTAAACCAAAGGTTTTTTCAGTACGAAGTTTTTTTCATATTTTTTCAACTTAATAGTAAAAAATTAACAAAAATTATAATACTTTTAACTGAATATGGCATGCGCAATTGTAAAAAAAATTGTTTTACTGTTGTATTAATATTTTAAGAAATGTATAGTTGTAACAAATTTTAACATATCTGACGGATGTAAACAAATCGGGTAACACTCAATGCATTTATATAAATGTTTAGAAAAAGATTACGTAGTCATTCTTACTTTTCAGGATAAAATAAAAATCCAAATTTTTCTTTTTTAAATTTTCAAACTGTAACGATATTAACTACATGCATCATTAAACATACATCTCACATCTGTTTTTATTTTCCAGAAAAGAATGGGGTGTATTCAATCTTAAATTGTTTGATGGCTTTAAAATAGTTGTCAAACAATAGACGTCTCCTTAGTATTCATTATAAGGATTCCTCATCTTGGCCCTCTGTGGATGTATTTTTCCTTTGTTCTCACCAATTTACAAAGGGGAGTAGTGGTGGCTCTGGGGATAAAGTGTTGTGTTCGAACCCTAGCGATGGCTGATCAATACGAATTTCGCATCCGTCTCGCACAGATCACAGTGCCGACGTAAAATATCCTCAGTGGTAGATGGATCATGGATTAGACCCTTGCCGACAGTCTAACCGTGGGAGGTTTTCGTGTTCTCCTCTCTATGAAACGAAAATGTGGGTTAGGTAAATCAAAAAATACTTCACGAAGGCAAATTTCTCCCAATACTTGATCCAGCAATTCCCTTGTCTTCTGGATTGAGTTCAAAATGACAAGGCTACGGAGTTGAACATTAGTAGTTGTAAATCCCTAAAATTGGGTCGAATGTCCAACGACGGTTGTAAAATAAAATTTACAAAGGGGTAGGAGTTAAATCAATTCTACAAATTCGGAAAAAGCTTTTTCAAAGAGATTTTCACAACTGATCAAATGGTAGTTATTTAAGCATATCCCTTGTTGTTTGATGGGCATTGGACAGGGGGACATTTGATGACCAGCGTGTAAAAATACGTACTTTTTACTTTTGTTAAATGTAAGAAAATTGCCATGCATGCATAAAAGCGAAAAATTTTCTTGGTGGTATTTTTCCACTAACTATTTGGATAAAAAGCTCTTTTTAAGTTAAGGAAAATGAAAAAGATTGTGTACATCAAAATGCAAGTTTATTGGAATCAAAGTTTAAGAAAATATTCCTCGTGTTCTGAAATCTGTTGTTTTGAGCGGAGAAAGAAAGCTAGCAAAAAGAACTAGCAAAGTTATTAAGGGTTTTATATAATATAAATGGTATTACTGTAACTAGAAAAAAAACTAAAAGTGTTTTTAAATCTTAATTGAGAAGTTAAAATTGAATTTTTTATGGAAACAGGTTTAGATCTTAAAATTTATGGAACATGAGAATAAAATTCTTACCTGAATTATGGAGTATCACATTATCAGAAAAGAAGGCCGCAACTTGTTCTGTAAAAATTGCAAATAAAATAGTGTATAAATATGGTCATAGGCATTTCAAACCATAAAATTCAATAAAAAAATTCATTAAAAAATTAATGATACTTATATTTTACAAAATGTAAGTGTGCACGGTGCAAAAGATCATAAGAGCAGGGAAAAACGAGACAGTAACTTATAGTTTGTCTATGTAAAGAACTCCCCTTAGGACAAAGTCTAAAACCGTCTACTGTTATGGAAATCAGAAAACAGCAGAAATAATTAATCACAAGAGGGTACTTTTATTAACGTCAATGTTTCATTAAATTTGGTAATAAGCACTGCTGGTATTATGGTAATTGGTGTAGTTTTAATAGGTAGCAAAAATACTAATGGTACAGTGTATTTTATTAGTCTATTTGGTAAAACTGCATCAATTCTGCGCAGTTTTATAATAGATATTGTTATTATAGATTTGTATTACTAATGTGAATTATTTTTATACCCTCCAAAGACTAAATTTTAAGAACTGATTGGATGGAAATTATAAGTAAATCAATCAAGCAATTTATTTCTCATTATTATTCGTAAGTACTTTTACAATCTTTTAACTAATGTACTTTATTGTACATACATATACCTATAAATTAATTATATGTTTTGTACTCAAATAATCATCTCATTTTCAAGAAAGTTGAATCTTAGTGAAAATAAATTTTAATTTAGAAAATTTTATGATTGATTGTCTGCATTTTTATCATTTTAAGATAGTAGTTTAAAAAAAAATCTTAGTAAAATTTAATGAAAGTTGTTGAAAAATTCACTGAAAATTTGAAAAAAGTTCAGAGGGAATGTATTGTCTCCGATTCTATAACATAATTTAATAATATATATTAATTAGTCAATTGTTAGCATTAATTAGTTAGCTCTTGAGTTCACCCTTTTGAGCTGTTAAGATCGACACTTATTAGTTTTCATAAATCCGATCATTAGAACAAAAGCTATGCAGAGTTATCTCACTTTCTCTCTTTTTTTTTAAGTGGTCCATTTGAGCTGCTAAATTTGAATGAAATCAGAATGGGATGTTATTCATGCAAATTCATTGTTTCTACAGCAAAATTTATTCTTTTAGTTGCATTTGTTTTTGCTATTATTGTATGAAAGGTTAATACTTTACGAACTTGATATCAAAACAATTTAAAAAGATGGTACAATCGTGTCGATTTATTTATTTTTACAAATGATTTTTTTTAAATAATAAATTTTTTTTGTTTCTTTTTGGTAATTTAGTATATTTAATATCACATTCATCATGATGCACTTTTTCTGGATCTTGGTCCAATAGATGCGACTTTTTATATAATAATTTTGCCAAACGTATTTCATTTTTTTTTGTTTTAATATTTATTTTCAGCCAGATTCATCAGAAAAAAAAAGAGCCAGAATGTTAATTTTTATCGAGATGATTTATAGAATACCTACTTCTCTTATTTACGAAGGAAACATGATATATACTTATTACTAAATTATATGAATAATTGATAAATTAAGATATTATTTAATATTAGAAATTAATATTCAATTTTATTAATCAATTAACAGAATAATTGATAAATCTATTTTATTAATATGAAGAGATTGAGTCGAAGAAAAATAGAACTATAGTCATGAATATTAAAAAAATTCTTAAAATCTGAAACAAGTCTTATAGTTGGAGGTTTTAAGGCAATTGTTTCGCTTTCAAACTTCAAACTTCTCCAGACTAAACTTTCAAACTTACTCAAGTGGAAATTGGAATTTAGTTAATTTTTATATCTGAGTGACAAAACTACCCATCGAATTTTTGGGGGCTATTTCTATATCATGACGCCCGGTGGCTGAGTGGAGCCACAGGTCCTTGGTTCGATCCTTGGGCCGGGCAAGGTTGACTCAGCCTTTCATCCCTTCAGTAGGATCGATGAATGAGTACCATGGGAACTAAACACTGGGAGTTTCGCGCTCGGCTGACCCCCTAACCGGAACATCTGCTCCTGCACTCCAGAGCCCAAGGTCAAGAAAACTAAGATGGGCACAGTAGGCCTTGGCCCTCAATGGGCTGTCACGCCGCTGAGTTCAGTTATTTCTATATCATCAGTCCAGAATCTTATTTTCAATCAAGATTAATAATAATGTTCTTTGTAGTCTTGGAAGTAAAGGAAATGTCTTTTAGCTGTCACCGACGTTTGTGATGCTGTAGTGTGTCTACCAATACATAAATACAATTCTAATTCACTAGTATATAAGATATGCTAACTCGCTTCAATGTTGGGGTACATTTTCATAGATGATTTGTCTCCCCACAATGCAATTGATATTAAACAACTTTGCAAATTTTATTTTTTAAGTTTTTCTGTTTAATAAAATTTATTTTCACTTTTGTTTTACTTTAAGTCTCATGTATTTCGTTTTAGAAGATTAAGTTATAAATAATTTTGTGCTCATCTTGTAGCTCACTCGAGAATAAAAAAAATTTTTTGTGGCATCTGAATTTTTTTCTTTACTACTAGTTATATTTCTATAATGAATTTTGTTAGGTCTGAAAGTGAAAAAAACTGTAAGCAAAATTTAATTATTCACGCATCTGCCTTGCAAAATTGTTTTTGTGAATGACCTAAAAAGAATGATCCTAAAATAAAATTTTCTTTCAAGCCTGCGCAATTTTAACAAGTTTTCATATTAACTATAAAAAATGTAATAATCAAACAAAGAAAAACTATTTAGTTTCAAAAGATTAATTTAGTTTCAAAAGATTGATAAAGACAAAAAAAAAATTCAAGTTGAGATATGTTTGGCATCTTTCTATTATAAACTACATATCGGAAATAAATGTTTTTCAAAAATGAAATTTGTTTTATCAGTTTTAGAAAAATCTATTTCAACGTTTATAGCATTAGCAATAGAGAGAAAACAGTTGCGAGCCACTTTTTATTGAAATCAGTAACGAAGCACTTGCATTGTTTTTCATATTGCACGACAAAACTGGAGCCAAAGTAAAATTGTTGCTAGGGTATTGTTTTTGGTTATTATTTTTTATTGGCGAGGCAGCTAACCAAAGATTTTGGTGCGATAATGGTTTTTTTTTTATTATTTTTTTACACAAAAAACGGGCGCTTTCGGTAAAATTTAAATACTGCAGTTTGAGAAAAATTACATGAACTTGAAATTAATTAACTTTACATAAACTTTAGATAAATTAGATTTTGTTTGGGTGAACGGGAGGACAAAATTTTTTAATGGGCTAACAATTTGCTAAAATGGGAGATAAAGTCCTAACTGGTGTTTTTTGATCGGAATTAAGATGAAATTCGTTTTCTTTGAAAAAGAATCGCAATATTTTGTCAAGGCCATATTGTAAGAGAAGTTTAAGTTAAGCGAAACGTTTTAGTGGGGTAAGGATTGCCTACTATGGATTTTGTTTAAAAGCAAAATTCAAGCCTCGGGTTTTTTTAAATTAAAAACTTGTATTGACCATTAATCACTTTAATTTACAAGTGGGTTTCCCTTATATAGCTTAAATTTTAAGGCGAAAATTCAAACTTTCAGGTTGTAGATCAAAAATCGTCGCTTTGAAACTAAACCGTGGTAACTCAAAAAAGCAAGTTTTTCAGGAGAGTGATTTCAAACTTTCCGCGCTAATGCTAATCGCGGGAATGCGATGACGATTTATCTGCTCTCTAAATTAACTTTATGGAACTATAAAGATAACAGGTTGTTTTTCTAAAAGGGTGACTTTTTTTACACAAAATGACCCAAAAATCTCATTTTTCGACTTTTTTGAGTTACAACGGTTTAGTTTCAAAGCGACGAAATGATCTAAAACGTTTCTTCGTAAATACTATAATAGACTAAAAATATTTTTCGGGGGGTAATGGTTTGCTTAACGATTTTCTATAATGGACTTGTTATTAGGTTAAAAAAATAACAAAACTTATTTCCTTATATACTTGATGACTTTGGAGAAGATAATGATAATTTTTTTGGTAGGATAACGATTTACAATGAGTACGCTAACGGCAAAATTACTTTAGTTTAAGCGACGAGTTAACGAAAATGTTTGGAGGGCGGACGTGATCTAAATGCTTCTTACAATGCGTTAAATTTTAAGACAAAATTCAATTTTATATTTGCCCACTTTACAATTTAGGCTGAATTTGCTTTTTACCGAAAATTGTTTGGAGGGATAACGGTTTCCTACAATAAACTCTAATTTCAGGCAGACAATGGTGTTGGTCAAATGGCTTATGGTGTTTCAGATAATAACTTAACTATATCTTAATTTGAGCCGTGGTAGTTCAGGGGATAGAGCCTTCAAATGAGGTGAACGGGGTTTGATTCCCAGCGAAGGCTAGTCGATACGGATTCCACACCTGGCTCGCACCGACCGCAGTGCTAACATAAAATATTCTCAGTGGTAGACCGATCATGGGTTAGAGTCTCCTTGCCATCAGGCTACCGTGAAAGGTTTTCAAAAAGTCCTCTTGGAAGGCAAATTTCTCCCAATACGTTACACAGGAGTTCCCTTGTCTTCTGGATTAGGTTCAAATTTACAAGGTTATGGAGTTGAACATTAGCAGTCGTAAACCCAAAAAAGTGGATCGGCTGTTCAACGACCGTTATAAAATTATAAAATATTTCTTAATTTGATAACTGTTTTTGGATGGAAGGCTTAACATTTATCTACAAGAAATTAATGTTAAATTGCAAAATTCAAATTATTTTTTTTAACCCAGTTAGGACCTCTTTTTGCTGTAGTTTTTTAAATTTTTGATCGACGGCTTAGTGGAAATTTTGACGAAATAACACAAAATAGTAATTTCTCCCAATAAGCTAAGAGTTATGAAGAATTTTGGTTCAAAAATTAGCTTAATCAATCATAAACTGCTTTGGCTAAAAAACACTTTTGGGTAGGTTAAAATAAAACATTCCTGCAACAATAGAACAGTGGCTCATAGATATCAAAGATCTACAATTTCATGACCAATGCAATGATGTTTAGCATTTACTTTGCTTTCTGGGCAAGTTGGCAAAAAATAATTTGGAGTTGGTGTGCTTCGAGTAAACATTTAAGCCAATCCATCCCAACATTATCGCAGTGAGACTTTTTTTAAAATCTTTTTGTTTTAAAGAGAAATTTTTTTAAGTTGGTTGGCTAATGAAAGTTTTTGATGCCAAACAGAGGCTTACGATATACTGTTAGGGTCCAACTGAGTTGTTAAATTTGAATCTTCTAAAATCGTGAATTTTTACTTAACAAGAAAGTTAACAAGAAACTGCTTTCGTCATTATTTTCAGTTGGGTTAATGTTTTTTTTAAAACTATTTATAGGTGGAGTGGGTAACAAAGTTTTGGTTGACAAATGTCTGATAATTATTTCCTACAATGGACCAAATTTTGAACTCAAAGTTCGATTTCTTTTTATTTTTTATTTTATATCATAACCGTCGTTAAACAGCAGTTTCGCTGCAGTTGCCACAGAATTAAAGAAGCAGTAACCCCTGTAATATTGAAGAATGTTGGTGTAAAAATTTAATCTTAGTTTATAGAGAAGTTTCATTCTGCTTTAATAATATAGAAATATATTTAAAATTTTGAAGGGCAGTGTAAATGAAAATGTCTTATTTACTATTATTTATTTATTTTTTAAAATTGCTATAACTAGGCTATAGCTTTTTTAAAAATACTTTAGCTTTGGGAAAGAAAATATTAAAACAATTTCCTCAAATATATCCCAGACAGTTTTGAGTATATTTAAATTTAGTAAAACATTGAAAATAGATTGATAAACTAATTAAAATATTGTAATACATTTTTAAACTTTTTATGAGGGCATTAATCACTTTTGCTAAATTTAAAAATTATTTCTGTAGTTACATACTGGATAAAAAAAGTGCATGAACCAAAACATAATGAACTCTCAAAACTATTTACAAAGTAAAGTATTTCAAGATTAATATAAGCTATTTTTAAAAAGTCCACCAGTATCTAGAATTTGTTGACAATTACTATATTTTTAGTTGAAGTCATAGTCTTGTATGAAATTGCCTTTTTTTTTATTTCCTAGAAAGTTTGAGAAACATTTCTGCAAAAAATTCTTTTCATGAAACAATCCCACTGTTTTTCCTGTCTTGAATAGAAGGCTCCATGTGAAAATGAGAATTGCTCTCTTACCCTAATCCCCCTAATTAATTTATTCCCACTTAAATTCAAATTATATTCCCTTTATAATTTTAATTTATGAATTATCCCTTTATTTTAATAGCATTTTTTTTACGTTAGAGACCAAACTCTTGATTTCTCATGCATGGCATAACTTTTTTTTTAATCACTCTGATACTTTTCTCTCTCTCTGGTACTCTTTCTGATACTTTCGTGAATTTAAGACAATAATTTTAAAATAATTATAAATATTAAAGGTTATTTTATTGTATAGAAAATATGTACCACGATAAATTATCTTTGTTAGTGTGATGACTGTAATATAGCTACAGGTTAATTAGATATCTGCATATAAATGCATAATGCAATTGATTTTGGTTAAAGATAAATGCAATTGATTTTGGTTAAAGATAAATGCAATTGATTTTGGTTAAAGATAAATGCAATTTATTTCTGTTAAAATATATTTTTATTGTGATTTATATATTGTTATATTTTTTATTTATTTATATATTTATGTTTTATATATTTTTATATGTTTTATATGTTTTATATATTTTATGTATTTATATATTTATACATTATTATTATACGATATGCATATATATCTCAATAAAAAGCATTCAAGGAAAAACTTACATTGCTTGTTGATTTTCCGCATGATGTCCAGGAGGACAGACGATAGCAAAACCATTCTACAAATAAATAAGATATTTTATTGAAAAAAAGTAGACTATTTGTAGATTTATGTACAAATCGTGTAAAAAAGACTAAACAAAAAATATACTTGGAAAAACATCAATTGATCTTCGAAGCTTCTTATATAAATTATTTTAAAATATCAAAATAAGTATTTCATTTAAAAAGTGCTGTTACCGTTAAATCTGCTACTCTTCTTCCCCAAACTGTTTTAACCAACGGTTTGGTGCTTTTTCCCCTTAGTTAAAATATGTAATGATGAAATTATTTGTGTTACTGCATTTTATTGCTAAAGTCTTCAACTCCACAGTAAGCTTTGTCCTTTAGTGACTTAAAGTATCCCTAAAAACTTTAGTCTAGGAAAAAAGTAATGTTTGAAGGAAAACAAAATTAAATATGCAAAGAATCGATGTAAGAAAAGCAAAATTATTCTTATAGAAGTCATGAACAAATTAATTAGTTGATTTAAAAGATGTAGAAAAGCAAAAAATTTTCAAGGTTATTTATATAGTAACATTTTTCTGTATGATGATTGATAATAAGCTTATCATTGTATTGCATAACTATCAAGCATTAAAATATAGATATTAATAATACCTCTATTTCATCTGTTGCTAATTTCATGGCCAATTAAACAACACATCCATCAGCCATTCTTGCAGCACTTGCTGTGTGTAGATCATCCCAGGCTGTGTCAGAATCTACACCAATGCCACCACAAGGGAACATCACAAAATTCTTCATAGGAAGATCAGCTGCAATTGTTTAAATATTAAACTTTTATTTTTAATTACTATTATCATTAAATTATAAACTTATAAAAGTTATTTGAAGTTAAAGAAAAGTTTCAAATTACATTAAAATTAGATTTTAAACATTTTTTTAAAATTTCCATTTTAAATTAAAAGGGTTACAAACAATAATTTCAATTAAATAAAATAATTATATTATTCAGTTTCTTAAATTAAAAATCTTTAATTTTATACCTATTTAAACTGAGAAATGTATTTCAATGCAGTTAGAGGTTAAGTAGTTCTTTATTAAAAAAAGAAAAGATTTATATTTTAAACTCATATAGTTTGCCGATACAGAATGTTATTAGAGAAGTAAAACAGTGCTTAAATAATTAAGCATCTTTCATTCAATTTTTTATCTTGTTAAGTTAATTAAAGTTAAATATGAACAAGAAATTGCTTGAAACAGACAAAAGAATTGTATGATTTGGTTCCTTTTTATTTTAAAATTTAAACTTAATGTATATCTCGGTGAAATTTAAAAACTGTTAAAAAAAGTATTTACAACAATAAACTGTTTAGTTTCACCATATATTGTAATCTAGTTTTAATGTAACGTAAAAAAAAATTTCAACCTTTGTATGAAGGAATAATCATAAAACTGTTATCAAAACAAAAACCATTTTAATACCTAATTTGCTGGCATCAAGTTTCGGTCGATTCAAAGGATTGGCCCCAAATAAGAGAGTATATGACTCACTAAACAAGCAAATAAAAATAAAATTTAATAAATTGTATATTTAGGATTTAATATAAGTTATAAAAATGCACATTAAAAGTTTTTTCAAAGCATACCTATGACAAGACTGGATTTCTTCTAGACTGGATTTCTTCTGGATTCTAGGTGTTGCTTTCCTGGATCTGAATCTCTGGAAAGAATAAAACAAAGTTATCATTTAAAAGTTTTTAAACATTGAGAATGAATATGAATTTATTTTATAACATAAAATATTTCCAATTAGAATATATGTCATTAAGTATTACAGAAATTTAATTACATGTAATTGCCTATATTTTGCCTACTTTCATAAATTTACAATGTGATTGAATTCTTTTAATATAAGCTTGTTAAACTTATAACCTCTGTAGTTCTAATGATCTTTCATTCCAGTCTTCTTTAAATCATAATAACATCCTTTTTTGAAATAATTAAAAATTTATATGATTACATACCTCAACAATTCTATTTCATTTAGGCAAAGGAAAATGTTATTTATAAAATGACTGGTTATTGCAGTAATTTAATAATTAGCTTATCATTAAAAGAAATTAACATTACAGTTTATGTATCATATAGCGAGATATAAGATTTTAGAGATATAAAAATAACATATTTTAAAATATAGCTATCAAATTTCGTTCAAGAATGCTTTAGTATATTTTTCATCGAAGTTGCTAAAAAAGCTCAAGCTCTTCAGCATCTTGGAAAAGTGAAACTGCTTTCGGAAGCATTAATATATATATATATATATATATATATATATATATATATATATATATATATATATATATATATATATATATATATATATATATATATATATATATATATATATTAAAAAAATGAATAATTGCATTTCCCCCTCCCAAAAATGGCATACGTTTGTTAATATTTTTCTATTTATTAAGTTAATACTTTTCTATTTATCTCTATATACTAAGTTAAAAGGATACTTTTGAGGAATTAAAATGTGGTTAACTGTAATAATTAGAATGCAATACAAAATATCCAAATACAAAACTCTTCAATAAAGGCAATTTTTTAAATATGACCAGTATTTTGTTCATAGGAGTCTATTTTTTATGACACTCAGTCAATTTAAGTTCTATCACAGAACATTTTGTCTTTCTTAATATATTACCTCCTAATATTTGTGGATTCTCCTTAGGTAAGACTTTTCTTATATTTTTATCTACACTAGAATTTTCTCTTGAGCTAATTTGATTGATTAGATATCCAATGAGTTTACTTTTGTATTTTTGGCAATGATAAGATTTGTTTAGTATAGACAAAGGCTATTAAAAACACCAAATGAAAATAAATGCAAATATTGTGAACATGACAAAAAATTAAGTTGAGATCTTTTGACTATTTTGAGCCTTGGGATTTGGTTATCTGTCTTTGTTGCACCATTTAATTTTACATCGAATCATTAAATAATTGCATAATTACGAAAATGTGGAATTGTAAGATTATGAAAATGTTAATGGATAAAAATAAAAATTATGTATTTATTTGTTTTATATAAATGAGATTTCTTTAATATTTGAAATTGCCTCTTACCTCGCATCTATTAAGAAGACTGGTTTCCTGTAACCTTGCCCATATACTTTGTAGGCGACCACCATGTACCAAAGCAGGATGATGAGCACTGCTACCACAAACACATTGATGTTTTAACATTAAACTGTCGTACACAACACCTGTTAAAAAGTTAAATTTGGTATTTTTAAAAAAAAAACAGAGCTCAAACTATTAAGCAATAAGGCGTCGCAAATAAATACTTAAATGATTAAAAACAAATTTGTAATCAAATCATTTACAAAGTCAATCAGAATGAAGGAGGGATTAAAATCATCAAAAGCCAGTTTAAATAGAGTTACTGGAATGTACTTGCCCTTCATTAATAACCAGCTTTCAGCTTCAATCTTAAATAACCATGGTTTTTTATAATTTTAATCCATCCTTGATCTAATTTGTTAATAATTCATCTGATTTCAATAGTTTGTTTTTCTTTCTTTTAAGTATTACTCTGCAGTAGCCAGAATGTTTTTATTATAATTTTTATAAGGTTATTCTTTGACGAAAGAGGTTTGCACCTGATGAGGAGAAGGAGCTTGCGTTTCCTGACGACT
Organism: Parasteatoda tepidariorum; assembly: GCF_982258835.1. NCBI lineage: Eukaryota > Metazoa > Arthropoda > Arachnida > Araneae > Theridiidae > Parasteatoda > Parasteatoda tepidariorum. The sequence goes on along the minus strand of NC_141755.1, from coordinate 135,197,379 downwards.
TCCAATTGGACTAAGAGCAACAAGAGGTTCGAGACAGAGGCCTTCCCAAATGATGCCTGATGTAGATACCTATAAATGATCAACTAAAGTCAGTTTTTTTACACACATATATTGAAGTATGCATTTCTTTAATTATAATTTTTTTTTATTTGTTTTCAATTCATGAAGTTAAATAATAGAAACATTGGAGTCATCTAGTTGTGAAACCAGAAAAATTATGAATTAAACATATCAATTAGCTTAAATAGGAATATGCTCTTATTACTAAGCTTTTTACAAAATTTTTTAATACAGCAGATACATTCTTCATGCTTTGTATTAAAAGCAGCAGGTTTTGTATCTAGAGTATTTATCAATAATTTTTTGAGAAAGATTTCTGTATCGTGATCAATGGAAGAAAAATCGCCAAGTCTTGACAATTTTCAACAAGTAGTGGCCCACAAGAAACTGAAAAAAAAGCAGAAAGGGGGACCAACTCAAAGGGTATCGCTCGTAACCAACCTCTGCATGTTTTTTGAAAAAAATTTGCAAGTTTAAAATCATTTGGCCTCTTGGAAATTGTAATTGAGGTGACAGATTACATACAAAATATTCCCATTCTTTATATACCAATGTGTTCTGTATGGAGAATAATTTTAAATCATTATAACATTTTTACCTAGATATATACTACATAAAGACAAATGTTATCGATAATGTCAACTTTCATCCATGAAAAGGTGTCCCAACATAGAATTGAGTTAACATGTCTTATATACTAGTGAACTGGAATTAAATAATTGTAGTGGTAGACACACTACATTACCCCTTCAGAATTTTATCTGTGATAGAATCGATGAACAATGCCACTAGTTGATTCATTGCTGTTTTGTGTATAGACTAAAGAGCTGTATTAAGTTAACTGGATTTTGATCGCTGGCCATGACAGTTACATTAAGATCATACATAGCTCCTGCGTTGTCATTAGCAGTTGAGTGTATACAGAGAAATATTGTGTAATTGAGACTGAATAGCAACAGCGTGATGAGGACGGATGACTAATCTAAGTTTGGAACAGAAATAATTTAGAAATGATTTCTTTATTTAGAGAGGGATAACGACATAAAAACTACACTCTTAAAAATTTAACTATTTTGAAGAAAAGAAAAGCATCAAAAGCATTTTTTTTCTTTCTTGATATTCCATAACCTGTTAATATTAGTATATATTTTATAAATTCAAGTTAGATCCTACTTAGAAAAAGAAGAACAATTTTAAAAAGTTCCAAAAGTATTTATTTTGGAACTAAAAATAAAAAAAACTGATAAGGAATGTACAAAAGTTTTAGACAAAAAATATTTTAACTCTTGAAGTTGCAAATTAAATCAGTCAGAAGACCTCTTACTTGTTTGAGTAGATTATGTTGCTGCTGCTCACAGAGTCTCTTTTCTCGAGCATATTGTTCATTTTGTTGAGGTGATAAAAGTATGGCTTGTGATTGTAGCATTGGATGATCAAGAGGTAGTGGAGCTGACTGTGTTCTCCCAAGAGGTCTTTGAATGGTTCTAGAATTGAAATTGAGGTAAATTGTTTAATAAACTTATGAAACTAACAGATTGAAATACATTCCAGTTCATTAAAATAACTCAACAAAAAATAAGCACCTTTAAAGTACTTTTTAAGCATTCAAAAAAAGTTTAAGCACTATTGCATTAACAAAATGCAAAATAAATTTCAAAGATGATCATGATAAAATAACTAGTTACTGACAAAGAACTCTTTCCTTGATTATATTAGCCACCATGAAAAGATAGAGAGATTTTTTGGTTCGATTTCAGAGGGTGTAAAATGAAGCCTGAAATTGAGAATATCTTGCAGCTGAGTTGCATTTGGGAGTGCAAGAATCTCATCAAACCCAACTCAGTAGTCAGTCCCAAGTATTTCATCAAACATGTTTGGCGCTATTATACGTTACGGGAAATGGATGGTGGTTGAATTAATTGTGAAAACGCTGAATAGAACAACGTGAAAACCACACTTTTGCATAATACACAGCGAAACTCGACAAGGTAAAAAACATCTCATTTTCGAAAAGTGAAAATTAAGTAAGGGCTTTTAAAAAAACGAAAATAAGCACTTTTAAGGTCTTTTTAAAAACGCTATGAACCATGAACTAAGTTATATTTAATCCAGTGACCTATCTAATCTGGCTTGTGCATCAGTGATTGTGGTAGCATACTTGTGATGCCAGTCCAGTATTTTAGTAGGTTGGATATAACCTGGAGGTGTGACTGTAAAAGACATTTTTATTCATCAAAATAAATATCTTAAAAAAATTGGAAAATACATAAATTTTTCATATAAATTCATTCATTTATATGCTTGAATATATCTATTTTTATTTCTATAAACAAAAATTTTAGAATAATATATATTATAAAGTTTATACAGAGTAACTAAAAATTCAACTAACCAATTCAGAGGGATAATAAAAGACACTAATAGAATAAAAACTGATTGTAGAACATGGTGCAGCAAACGATATTCAGAGGGTTGAAATCGTGAATGGGGCAAGCGTGACCTGTTTCTCAGTCCATGCGACTTTTTCCTATGAAGTCAAATTCAATCACTAGTTTAAGCAAGACTTGTGGACGGTTTGTCATTGATTTGGCAGACTTCAAAAGCATAGGTGTCACCTCCATGTGCATTCGAGAATCGTTTTTATGTCGTTGTAGACTGTAAAATCCCATTTCCCTCTTAACGTGGTTGGTAATCCCTTGTTCTGCGTTGCGTTTTTATCCTTTTCATATCTAATATCACCCCTATGAATTTGTGAGTCAAATTTTGTAACATGCTGTATATTAAAGCATTTATAAATAATAAATTAAATTTATTAATGTATTTTTATTTATGCAAGAATTATAAGCAGATTAAATTTAACAAAAAAAAATTAAAAGAAATATAGAAATTTTCACGTGCATTAATATATTTATTATAATTTAAACATATACTATATATCGATTTCAACGAAGTATTTTTGCATTTAAGTTAACAAAGAATCAAAGTTATTGTAAAACAAAACAATAGTTTGAAGCTGATATCTTTTCAATTTGACATAAAATTAAAAATTTATTGCGTTTAAAAAAAATTGCATGATTAATTGCTACTTGGACAACTAGATTTTTAAGAATTAGAGAGTATACCCGGTAATGCTGGGTAATATGTTAAAGACTGTAAGACATTTGATGCAAGAGGCATTCATAGTCTTATGGTGGAAATATCTCTTTCCTGTACTTCAGAACCAGCTGGTACAGCACTTTTACCAATTTCCTGTAGAGTGGATAAAAATATTCAAGATTCAGTATAGAATATAATAAAAATAGAAGTTGCTTTAAAATAAAATTGAAAGAAAGCTCATTATTTAAATTAACTTAAAATTTAATTCACCATTGTATTGCCCTTAGCAGAAGAGGCATATGCCTAAAGTGAGAGTTTTACAGAAGTGAACAAGAACTGTGTACTGTTGACCTCTTTAAGTAATGAGGGTGTTTACAACTTAGCGCCTAAGGAACTTGGAGGGTATGTTATAAGTATTGGTGTATATTATTTTTCTGTTCATTTTTCGATGCATTAAAAATGACATTTCTATATAAAAGTCAATCAAATAAATTTAAGATTTAGATAATTTACTTTTTAGGAGAAGTTGCTTCACTTGCTCAGAATTTCCAAGATTAAAAGAAGAATAAGGATTGCAACATAAATTCTAATAAGAATCATTGATTATTTCATTTCATTTCTAAACGCTTAAACAACAAGATATCATTTTGACATAATAAATGTAACCTGTACTAGAATGCACGTTACAGATATTTGAAGGAAGCTTTACATTAAAAATATGAGCCCCAATTTATTTAAGAGGCATAATTATTTATGCCTACAAATGAAAAGGATGTTGCAAAAATTGAAATCATCGGATCACTACTGAAGAAAGCAGGACGAAAAACTTTTTTTTCAAATCCACTGTTTCCTCTGGCAATCAAACAGGTTTCAATGCTCTCAATAGTGATTTGTTACGTAGTGTTTTTATTTCTAGTTTATATATTAATTAGCATCCGGTAATGTATGCAATTTTTTGAACTTCATTTTAGGAAAGCAATTCTAAAAATGCTTATTAAGAGGATCATGGAAAACTTCGTATATTGAGAATTTTTAAATATCAAAAGCTTGAAATTCCTTCACTTAAAAGTTGTGTATTCAAGCATTCAAAAAGTAAAATTTGTGCCAAAGTAAAACTTGCTAATATATAATAATTCAATGTTAAAAAAATGTTTCATAATTTTAATTATCGATTTATTCTTCTAAAACACAAGAACTTTCAAAATTGTGACTGAAGCTAGATTTCATAAGATATTTATAAAAGCATTGAGTTTAAAATGTCAAACAAAAAGGGAAATTTTTTTTCCGGCAGCATTTTTAACATAGGAGAAATAAATAATTCACAAGCAAGAGAAAGATAAAATTCTATGTATTTTTTTAGAACAAAATATATTTTCCTATAACAGTTCCAAAATAAACTTACAGCAGATGTAGGTGCAGGAGGTGTCTCCAATGATATATTTGGCAAAGATGGTGATGAATACAATGTGAAATCATTGATACTACCTGGACTGCTGACTGAATTATATAATGATGTAGGACTCTCCTAAAAAAAGTAATGATAATATAGTTGAAGATTGTTTTACAATTTCAAATGCTAATTTGGTATGCTAAACAGTTTCAAGTGTTAAATGAAATTAACATTCTGTTAAAATATAATATTTAATTAATTTTAAGTAATATGCAAGGTACTTACTGAAGCAGAAGTGGTATCTATGTATTGTAAAGTGACTATACATAACAAAGAGGTAATGTGCAAAGCTCTATATCTAAATGCTGAAAAAACTTGGAGTTGCCATTTCTATCTCAAAAACGATATGAGATATTGGAGATAAAATTGAATTAAAAAGTCTTAGATTGATTTAACACAAATACATACCTTGTTGAATTTAATGCTAACAAAGAACTTTTAAAACAATGAACAACATTTTCCATATTATTATTTAACAGATTTGTTACATTATAGTTATTTTCAAACAGAAAAATAAATGTGCCATAATTTTCAAAAGCGGAATAAGTCCATTTTTTCAAATTATTTTTTTCTCTCCATTTTCTAAGGGTTAGTCTATGATGAAGATTAATCTATTTGGATGATGTTTTTAACACTATAATTTGATGAAACATCAAAATGCAGCTGTGATTATTAAAATCGTAAGAGAATAAATAAACAACAGGTTCTTTAGCTTCAAATGGACCTACCACTTTCAAAAATAAACGCTCAATTTTGCGACAAACCTTTATTTTCCATGTCTAAACTTCTCTTAGCGTTATTCATTAGAAATAAATGCGTCTGTTAGTTAACTAGACATTTTCCCCTAGATCGTCTCATTACGTCCCAATGTTTAAAGTCTGAAACATAAATATGCATTTTCTTTTTTTAATGCGTTGATGTTTACAAAGCGTATATTCTTTTAAAATCAATACACTTTATAGATTATTTCCTCCCTTATTGTAACGCTTTCGTGATAGGAATGCTAACACTGCAATATTTTTCCAGATGGTGCTGTTGTAAGCAATCGCATCTTTCAGCGCACAGCCACTTTATTATACATAGGCACCATTTGTATAACTATAGCTGCAACCGTTCGGAAGTTTGGCTACAATGGATATGTGATACCAATATAAAATTCAATACCAAAAATACATATTCATCACATTCTTAGACAGGGTGAGTAGCCAAATTATTCAACAAAAAATAAGCACCTTTTAAGCACTTTTCGAGCTCTCAAAAAATATTTTTAAGCATTTTAAAAAAATATCATAATCAGGCAGAGCTGGAAAGTTTTTGACAATAGGCGGTTTTATCTTGTTTTAACCGTCATGTCAAAAAAAAAAAACTTTTGGCTTTGTTTTTGACAATTGTCCAAAATCATAAAATTTTGAATCATGTAAAACGAATAGCGTTTTCATTCGCTACGGACTGACAATACCCCAAAATAGATAGGGGTTGAATTAATTGTGAAAACGTTGTATAGAACAATGTGAACTGTGTCTTCTTGTACAATTCGAAATGAAAATCAACATAGTAAAGGAAAAAAACTAATTTTGAAAAAGGGGAAAAATTAAGCACTTTAAAAATACCCCATGAAAAAAGCACCTTTAAGGGCTTTTAAAAAACGAAAATCGAAAAAGAGCTTTTTTTAAAAAAGCTAAGCACCCTGTTATATACATAGTTTTTACTATACTAGTTATTCTGATAAGCAGTTAAGAGCTAATTCTATTCTGCTAACTTTTAAAACAATATATATTTGCATTTTAGGCAATATATTTCATATTGAAGATCTATGTGGCAATATATTTTAAAGATCTATTTCAGCGATCTCTAAACAAAAGTCATGCATTTAGAATACAGTAAGAAAAATAATAATTAAAATAGAGGGTGATGCTAGGATTTTTCTAATGGAAGGCAGGAAGTCTCCAACAAAGGGGCATCTTTAGAGCTCAATATAATTTTTTTTTAAATATTTGCAGTGTCTCAACTAAATCGTAAAAAGAAATAAAATATTTTAAAAATTATTTAAAAGAGCATACACACCTAGGAAGGTCGGAAAAATCGATTCCCCCCCTCTCATCTAATTATGTTCTTGACTGTCTCAAGAATCATAATCCAAAAGATTAAAACGAAATTCGTCATAGTTATGTATTGTTCATTATGAAAAAATAAATGAGAAGACTAGTATTAAAAACCCTAGTTTATTTTTTCAAAAATAATATTTTTAAAAAATAAGTCTGGGGGATCTGAGGAATCTGAGTCTATGACCCCCCTCCCAGGAAAAATTTCTGGATCCGCCCCTGTCCTGAACCCAACCAACCACCACATATTTAAATGAATTTGTTTTATTTTTCTATTAAAAAATTTAATAAATGTCCTTAATAGAAGAGGATATCTGATGCTGCCTGAGGGGATGATTAACGCAAAAAAATAACGATTTTCTCCTGTCTTGAAATTGTAATTCTATTAGAGACAATCCTTTACCCATTTCTTTTCTTCTTTATTATTCTAACCAACAGAAATTATTGGAAACGTGTTTGAAATAAGCCGGATTTTAAAAAATTTTATTGCCAATGGCACGTTATAGATTCGATGTGCGTAAATTACATCATTTTCGGCAAGGTTTCAAAATTTTTATGTTAAGAGTGGTGATTGCAGAACAATGTGTATTTTAATTGGAATGCTTGAAAAACTTGTATACATAATTATAGATCAATATTTAGGAACTATATCTAGACTTTTAAATTAAATAAACTCTTTTCATATTTTTATTAAATTAATAGATTTCTTTACGACTTTAATGTAAGAAGGAAAAAAAATTATATTTTCTTACTGTACATGTTAATTTTAATAGTAGTTTTAAATTATTACTTCAGCTTTTATTTTTATTAACTAATGCTGGTTTAAAAAAAAGCATTCCCGCAACATAGATGCTAAAGCTTCACAATTTCGTTACCAACGGCATGATTATGGCTATGTGGTTTGGATTGGGCATAGGCCACCTTTACTTCGTAGACAAACTGGTACTCATCCATCTGAAGCTGGGTATGCCACTAGGGATTGAATCCCGGTTCTTCACTTTGACAGCCTTAACCACTGAACCATTGCGGTTTTACTAGTTTTGATTAGTGCTAAATTTACACCCATTATGCATTTTTTGATTATTTGATAATAAATAAAAACATTAAATAATAAAGATTTGAAAATTATTAAGATTTAGAAATTATTTTAAAGATTTTACGAAAACTATGGCATATTCGAAACATTCACATACTTGTTTACCGATTTAAATTATCAAAATAGTGTGATACTGCCCTTAATTTATACTTCTAAACTCCTTGTTAAAAACGAGGGCAATAAGCATACACATTAGCGGCCTCAAATTAGTATTTATGCATGTAAAAAACAAAAACGTCATCAAAATCGGAAAAATACTCTCTAATCTAATATCGAGGAACGGAAAATTCAAAACAACAAAATTTGTTTGAAAAACAGATTAAATTTTATGGATAAGCCGCTTTTCAATTTTTTCAGCAATCAAACAAGTTTTCATGTCAATAGTCTCTATTTCCTAGTTAATGATTTTCCAGGTTTCGATACCATTTCTATTTTTTTTCTCGCTTTTCTATTTTTAATTGACGTCCCTAAATTTGCATGTTTTTTCTAACTTCTAGACGTCAAAAATGTATACACCCTTTATTATTACACGAAAGTTCAACAATTTGTTAAAGATTAAAAAATAATATACGCATTAGAAATTACATCAACAGTAATTTCATAACAAAAATAATATTTTAACTCTAAAGCAATTATTATTAAGAAAACAAATTTTTCTTAGTCATTCTCACCGAGTTCTGTTATGCTAACCTCACTAAAACGGGTTCATATGCAATTACGATGTATAGTAGAAAGTTGAGCAAGTTTATTTCAGAAAAAAACTTTTGGTTGAACGAATATGGGTAAAAATAACATTTTAATAAGAGGGCGTATTTTTTATGAATTATATTTTGCGATACTTTAATTTGTCATGATATTAACCCTGAATATCGTAATTCATATGATATTAGTTACACATAAAAAGAAACATGAGTAACTAATTGCTAAACGTGTTATAGAAAGCTAACAGGTCGCTTGATTGGACCTTGATTTATCGATAGGCAATTTTTATTACTTTAACCCTAACACCAAATGTTGGCAACTAATTACCAAATGTTGACTCATACGCGATCTTGAAAAGGTCGTTTTATTAGCCTTTGATTTAATGATTCATCTTATTACTTTTTCAAAGCAAAAACATATTAGCATGAAATTAAGCAGTTTATTATTTCTTTAAATTGCCCTAGAATATATAGGGTGTTTGGTAACGACCGATCTTAATATAAATCTTTAAGCCATCTTCATCTCACCTTCCTCCCTAGTGATTCGTCATTGATAAGTATTTTATTAATATGTATTTCAGGCTGTAATTATTGAACCCCAAAAAGTTATAAGCACATAAAGTACGAAAATGTGCTGTTAATTTCATGCATCGCTGCAGATTACTTAACGAGAAGAAGAGTTATTAAAGAGTTATTAACTTTTTGATGGGTTAAGGATTTTTAACAAAGGGCGTACTACTTTTAATCTATAATAATAATAATCTTAATTTAGGAACGACGCTTAGGTGTGAGCAGTTTATATTAGACGAATTCTGGTTGCTAGCACTCTTGAGAAAGAGCATTCCATTAACTATTATTAAAGTAAAGTGTAGGAGCTTAACAATAATCAAGCGATCTGAAATGAACTGCAAAAGCATTTAATTCTGGGGTTTAGCAAGCGATAGCTAGCTGGGGTATATTTTGCCGAAAAAGAAGTCTGAAATTTGCTTAAATTTCTAATGAATTTCGGATCATCTATTTTGTAGCTGATGAATCTCCTTATTTTTGAGCAAGATTTTTTTTTGTATCTAGAGTATTAACAAAATGTCTACTTTAATATTTTCTCATAATTTAACAAAATTAATTTTTTCCACCATTGCTTACAAATAATTGAAAAATATATTAAAATACTAACTGTTTGCGGAGATAACATAATTTTGTTACCGCTACAAAGAATCTTAATCAGTAGAGAGGCAGACGTTTGGTTTTGTATTTACATCTGAATTCGAAACATTTAACTAATGTTTTATCCAGATAAAATTAGTAAGTATAAGCTGTAAAAATGATTAATTGAAAAAGGTAAAAGAATTTTGCAAAAAAAAAAAAAAAAAAAAAAAAAAAAAATATATATATATATATATATATATATATATATATATATATATATTTTTTTTTTTTTTTTTTTTTTTTTGCAAAATTCTTTTACCTTTTTCAATTAATCATTTTTACAGCTTATACTTACTAATTTTATCTGGATAAAACATTAGTTAAATGTTTCGAATTCAGATGTAAATACAAAACCAAACGTCTGCCTCTCTACTGATTAAGATTCTTTGTAGCGGTAACAAAATTATGTTATCTCCGCAAACAGTTAGTATTTTAATATATTTTTCAATTATTTGTAAGCAATGGTGGAAAAAATTAATTTTGTTAAATTATGAGAAAATATTAAAGTAGACATTTTGTTAATACTCTAGATACAAAAAAAAATCTTGTATAAATAAATATATATATATATATAAAAGTGTATATATATATATATATATATATATATATATATATATATATATATATATATATATATATATATATATATATATATATGTAACATAAAAAGCTTCAATTATTCTTTTTATGTTAGTTTCTTTTATAAAACTTCATCTTAATTAATTATTCTAAACGAAATACTTTCTCACACTTTTAAAAGCCACATCCTGTTCTTAAATCTATTTTTGGCTTCCCTTTGCTCTTGTGTGGGAAACGTTCGATCTATCTCATAAACCAATAGCAACTACTAAGATTTCCCTCTTTCCCTAAATTAAGACATTTTACGGATTTTACTTTGCAAGATTTTCCCTAACATATAACCAAGGAGCGCAACTTTTCGTGTGCACTTTTACTCATTCTCATGACTGCTCTTGTCTAATAATTAATAAATAAATTTTGTACCCTCCTTCCCGACCTATGACCTGTTTTAGTAAATAATAAATAAAGTGAAATAAAGACAATACTGAAATCTTGGACTTGACAATAACAACCATTGTGTCATTTTTTTTTATTTTTTTTTCAAACAAGGTAAACAATACTCAAATCTAATTTCAGATTGAAATTTTTCCTGTAAAACTGTATTTTGCATTTTGTGTTTTACATTTTAAATTACACATTTCTAACAGATGTTTAAAAAATTTTGTCATCATGATTGAAGAGTTAACTTAAGTTTTGTTATTATGAAGAATACTTCTTATAGCGAAAAAACTGTAATGTGATCTTTAAACGAAATACTTATAAAACTGAAAAAACTGTTTAGTCAAAAAAAATTTTTGAAAATGAGAATCTTAAAATTGTTGATAATGCTACTACAGATTTTTGATTGTGCTAAAATTTTTACAATGAGAACATATGTAAATGTTTTATAATTTATATTACTTTTATGTATTGTTACCATTACAAATTTGGTTATATTATTTGTACTTCTACCATAGGGAAGATTTTGCAAATAGATAATTTCAAAATTTTTGGTTTGTAACTAAGCATTTTTGGCGAGGGGGGATGTAACATAAAAAGCTTCAATTATTCTTTTTATGTTAGTTTCTTTTATAAAACTTCATCTTAATTAATTATTCTAAACGAAATACTTTCTCACACTTTTAAAAGCCACATCCTGTTCTTAAATCTATTTTTGGCTCAAGTATGCATTTAATTAAGAGCAGGACATTTTTCCCTTTGCTCTTGTGTGGGAAACGTTCGATCTATCTCATAAACCAATAGCAACTACTAAGATTTCCCTCTTTCCCTAAATTAAGACATTTTACGGATTTTACTTTGCAAGATTTTCCCTAACATATAACCAAGGAGCGCAACTTTTCGTGTGCACTTTTACTCATTCTCATGACTGCTCTTGTCTAATAATTAATAAATAAATTTTGTACCCTCCTTCCCGACCTATGACCTGTTTTAATCCTTCCACTCGGCAACGACGTTATATATATATATATATATATATATATATATATATATATATATATATATATATATATATATATATATATGTTTCAGTACAAGACATTAATGCTATTATAACATTTAAATAAATAATTTTTCTGTAATCTTAAAATAAAAATATTCGATTTACATTAAAAAAATGCAACATTTAAAAAAAAAAAATGGAGGGCAAAAAAGAGAAAATTTGTAAAAGGATTTTTCTTTACGAGTGTTAAAATCCAAATTTTAAATGAAACAAACGATCTTGTTTTGAAAGAGCAAACTTACGGATGAGTACATTCCAGAAAATGGTAGAGTCACCGAAGTCTTAATGAGTAATCAACAACCCCTTTTACCCTTTTAAAAAATAGACCGATATTGACCTCACCTGCTCTTTCCAACACCTGCTTTTACTACCACCCACTACATAGTACATAGAACAAAAAACCTAAATAGCTTCTGAAAGCAGACGATTATTTATGAAGTCTAATTTAAAATCTTCAATAAAGCGGAAAAAGATAAATAAGAAAAAATACAATACTGGATGTAATAATATTAATTTTTGTTCACCTATTAAAAAAAAAATTTAACTAAGCAATCAACTGTTAAAAAATTTGTATTCCGACGCTAAGAACGTGGTTAATTCGATTATATATTTTAATTATTTAGGTTTGTTTTCTTAGCATTTTATAGAAGTACAAAAGTCAAAGTCACAAACAAAACAAATATCATCTTACAAATGACACATTAATTATTCTAGTGCTATTGCTAATTCAAACATCATTGAAGATTTCCTAGTAAATAAAAGAATACAAGAAATTTCTGAATTGTAAATAGATACAAGATTCGGCTCAACAATTGCTGCTACTAAATTAGAGATGCAACATACAAATATTTGGTATTTAGCTTATACTGCTTCAAAGCAGAATATTCATTTCGGACGAATAATGGAAACAGAATAACTCACATTTTTAATAATTTCAATTTGCATATTTTAAATATTACAACTTAGTTATGTATCACTTTTAATGTGTTACGCATTAAGTAAACTTAAACAATTCTTAAGTTTATAATATTTTAATTTAAAAAATTGCCAGAAATTAATTTTCATTTGCATAATATTCTATTAATTAATTTTGTGAATAAATATAAATTGATCAATTATTTATTTAAAAAAAATATCATTTAATATGAATAAGAATGTGCACACAATGTTTGTAAATATAGAATTATTTTCTTAGGATAATACATTTGGAATTTAAACTTAGGGAAACTTGGAAAACTTAGTTTGTTTCGAAGGTAATTAACAAAACAATAATGAAGATAAACAAATTTATGAAGGAGCCGATTAAAAGATACATTATTTTGTCCGTTTTTATGAAAAGATATTTTCTGAAAGGTCTGTTAACGGACAACAAATTTCTTCTATACAGACCCCTGTTATTAAATAAAAAAATTTCATCAAGTTTCGAAATTTTTGACAGATTGTTCTAAGGTAGATCGCATTGCACGCAAACTACGTTTATAGTTGTCAGGTAGTTTCAATTAATTCATCAAATTGAGGTATTTTTAAAATACTACGTTAAACCGAAGCTAAGTTAGTAAATACTATTGAAAATTTAAGTAAGTCAAATGAAATATTAATTGGTTATAAAGTCCCCCAAATAGCATTTGTTCCCCCTTCATAGCAAAGTTATATATTAATTACTTAACTTCCGCGAATAATCATCTCAGATTTCTCTTCGAAATTTTCTTTGAAATTTAATTTAAAAAAATCTAAAAATAAAAGCACGTTTTTATTTATGTAATCGCGTAATCTTTAGAACTATATTTTCTAAAATACTTCTTCTGTAGAAACGTTTTTAAACGTTTTGCATAAATGTTTTAATACCCTTCTGGGTACCCGGAACCAGCCGAGTTATAAATCCAAACTTTACCAGTTAACCCAGAACCAGCGCGAAGAAAATTCAATTTTCACCGTGTACGTAAACCAGGCAAAATTTTATTACTAGGTACATACATCTCTACCTTAAATGTCACAAAAATGTTTTAAACGTGAAAATGCTAAATATTTGCTTAAGTTTATGATGATAATTTAATTTCAGCAAGAAAAATTGGTTTAGAACTTATTTTTAAATCACGTGACTGCGAATCAAGATTTGTGGATTTTAAATATTGTCAATACAAATCGCGATATTTGATTTTAATATCGCTCGAATACGAAACAAATTGCTGGATAAATTTCTTAAGTAATTAAAAATCCGATAAATATTACTTACATAACTATTTAATTTTAATTAGCAATTTATTAAATTTTAAACAGGAGTGATACAGAAAAATCATTAAACCGTGAATCATTCAAATTCTCTCACTTAATAGTAGATAATAAGACAATTAAACAAATTTAAACAACTAACCTTCCTAAAATAACTTTAAAACGTTCACTATTTGTAAACCATTCAACACATATTCTTGTATAGTACATTTCTATTGCAATTTAATTTCTAATGATATAATATGAATTTTAAAAATACGAAATTCATTGTTATTGAATTAAGAATTTTGTTATTGTTATAAGAACTGAAAAAAAAACTATTAATAAAAAACAATCATACTAAAATAAATGAAAAAAAATGAATAGAAATATATACATAAACATCTTTAATAAATGTATCAACAAAAACGGAAACTTACATTATAGATTGCAAGTCCTATCTAAAATGAAATACTAACTCTTGTAATTACGATTTTTTTAAAATTTACTTTCACTCTACTAGACGATAGCGAAGACTGAAAAAGTTTTCTAGGGTTGTTGTAATCTAATATTGTTTCTGTCTACTAGTTTGAAATTTGCCGAACTAAACTCGCCAATTCAAAAGTCGCCAATTCGAAATTCGCCAATTAAAAAAGTGTGAACTAAAATGCTATATAGAATTTTTTAACATCTTGAATTTCTGGGAGTGTATTAAAGTAAGTTGCGAAATACTTTATCATTTTAAAAGATACTAACATTAATGAGAACTAGATGCGAGAACAGGGGCCCCCATCAGGGGGGGAAGGTGGGCGCACGATGCGCCCACTTAAACCTTGGGGGGGGGGGATTTTTACACTAAATAAAACGAATAGTTTGGGGGGAATTTAGAATTTGCGAAAGAATGCGCCCAAGAGCTTGGGGGGGGGGGCACTGTACGAGAACGAAATACTTTACTATGCATTTAAATCGTGTAGTTGAAAACTTCGATTCACGAAATCACGTTTGAAAAATTTTTCCCAATTATTTGTTATTGAATAACCTTGTTATTGAATTAAATATAACGTGTTCAAATTTCTTCCGAAGTATTTCTTTTAGTTCTAGCTTTTTAATTTACAACTTTTCTCATCAGAATCACAAAAAACTCTTTCTCGTTAATGGAGTTTTTTCTTAAAAATTTTGATATTTCAATGTTAGAGGGTGTTATCTAAAGATGGCTAAACTTGAGTAAGCAAGAGAAAAACCATTTAAATCAGATTTCCATTTAAAGGATTTATTACATACAATACACCAGTAATTGGTGACCCAGGGAATAGAGCGCTTGCCTCCTAATGAGTTGACCCGGGTTCGAATCTCAGCGATGGTTGGTAGATACAAGTTCTGCAGTCGCCGCACAGTGACCACAGTGCTAACGTGAAATATCCTCAGTAGTAGACGGATAGTGGGATAGAATCTTTTCGCCATCAGACTAACCATGGGGTATTTTCATGTTTTTCCTCTCCGTGTAGCGCAAATTGGATTTAGTTCCATCAAAAAGTTAAATTTCAAGGTAAACTTCTTTCGGTAATTGATCCAGGAGTTCCTATGTCTTCTGACTAGGGTTCAAATTTACAAAGCTATGAAGTTGAACATTGGTAGTCTTAAACTCAAAAAAATTGTGCCGGCTGTTCAACGACAGTTATGTAATAAAAAATGCATCAATAAAGTGAGGCGTAATTGAGTTCTTGAAATAAAAGAGTTCTTTCTCATTATAAAATACATCAATAAGGAGCCGCAGTGATTCAGCGGATAGAGAGTTCACTTCCCAATGCGGTGTCCCAAGTTCAAATACCAGCGGCGGCTGGTTGATACGAATTCTTCTAGGAACGATCACAGTTCTGACGTATTATATCCTCAGTGGTTGACTGAACGTGGGTTATAATCCCCTCGCCATATCAGGTTTTCCTGTTCAGGTAACACACATGTGGGTTAGTTCCATCAAAAAATCCTCCACGAAGGCTAGTTTCTCCCTATGCATGATCCAGGAGTTTTTTCGTCTTCTGGGTTGGGATCAAAACTACAAGACTACGGAATCGAAAATTGATTGCTGCTAACTTAGAATTGGGTCAGCTGTTCATCACCGTTAATAATATTCAAATATACATTTTATTTTATTTTTTAACCGTCGTGGAACAACCGATCCAATTTTTTGGGTTTACAAGTACAATGTTCAAGTTTTGTAATTTTGAACTCAATCCAGAAAACAAGGGAACTCTTGGATCAAGTTTTGGAAGAAATTGCCTTCGTGGAAGACTTTTAGATGGAACTAACTCGCGTTCGTGTTACATGAAGAGGAAAAATGCGAAAACCTCCCACGACAAGCCTCGCGACAAGGAACTCTAAGTCATGACCAGTCTACCACTGAGAATATTTAACGTCAGCACTGTATTTGGGGCAAGCCGTATGCTGAATTCGTATCGACCAGTCATCGTAGGGATTCGAACCCAGTCCACCTCATTGAAAGGCGAACTCTCTATCCCCTGAGCCATCACGGCTCTTATATTATACATTAACAAGGTTTTCCTTAGTCTAAACAAGAGAGGATTTATTAAAACTGTAGTGTATCTACCACTACAAAAATACAATTCCAATTCTCTAGTATATAAGACATGTTAACTCGATTCCATGATGGGATACCTTTTCATAGACGAAGATTGATATGGTCTGTAACTTCCCTCCATACAAAAACAAATTTATCAGTGAGAAAGTTTCTTTTTTTATACACATAACACTCATTTCTACATATTTTTTATGCATATTTCCTTTTTATATACATTTACGCTGCATGAAGAAAGTTTTTCCTAGTATGAAAAGTTGTTGAGCATTTTATACTATACAAAAACCTTTTTTGCGAATGAAAGTACTGTTTTTAAATTTAGAACACCTTATTCACGCTAAATTAACGAAAATATTGAAAAAGAAGTTAAAAAAATAATATAAAATAAAATAAATAAATTATCCAGAATTTTTCCTTTTTTTACCCTTTATACCCGATTTCCCGAAGGAAAAAAGCATTTTTTATAATTAGGTCCCTTCAAATATCGAAAAACACATTAAAAATATAATATAAAATAAAATAAAAACCAAAAAAAAAAAGGAAATTTAAAGGGAGTTACATGGTTTTGACATGACATGACAGTAATTAAAATATCAGTTGCTTTGATTGATCCTTTTATGTTTAAAAAAATATGGATTCAAATTTTGTTTCTTCTGTACATTTTATTTGCATAAATTATAATATTTTTAATCTTCTTTCATTAGCACAAAGGCACCAACAACTTCAATGCTTTTAATCAAGAAGGAGACTTAGGAAAAAATATTTCTATAACCAGTGTCGAACCTATTGATAAAAATATTTATTCTGCCGAAATTACCAGAATTCCAGAAGGTTATAAACAGTCTTTTCACCCTTGAAAAGTACTAGTTCCAAGAATAGCTTACAAACAAGGAATGTGTATAGTTTCAAGTTTTGAGAATGAAGAACCTGTGTTCGGAAAAACAATTATTATTTTGTGAATAGGCTCCAAAGTTTTATTTGTGTGTAATTTTTTAAAATCTTGTTGTGTTTTTTACAATCAACTGAAAAATGTGATATAGTTAAAGTAATAGCACCAGAAAGTGTATAATAATGAATATGTAATAAAAATATTGGTTTTTCTCTACTCACTATCATTTACTAATTTGTAAAAAAAAAATACAGTATTTTTTTTCTTAACTGTATAAAATTTTAATCTTTTAATCAAGTGGTAAATTATGTTTGTAAAAAAGTAATTTAGTTAAATTGTAAATTTTAATTCAGATGAGGTAGAATATCAAGAAGTTTAGAATCTAGTATCTTGTTAAAATATTGAAAATTATATTCAGATAACCAAAATTTCAAAACTGTAAACATTGAGGCATAACATAATTTTTGTCCTAAATTACTGTAAATAAAAAATAAGTTTGAGTTCAATGCACTCTATTAGTAACAAAAACATACTTTCTTTCATATTTTTGAGTGAATATTTTGAATTTTTTTAATGAATGCTGTGATATGTATAAAAATATAATATATTTAAATTTTAAAATTTTGCATAAAAATTATTACATTCTGTCTATGTATACGAACATTAAAGTGATTGTGAATGGATAAATTTTGTTTGAATATTGATCTGAATTTGTATATTTTTTGTTAATATTTCCAAGTTGCGTTATTATTTTTACACTTCTTAATTTACTTCAAATTTATTATTTTCATACGCTAATGTAATTAATATTAGACTGTTTCCTTAATTAGAGATTGGGGGTGGACCAATCCAATATTTGCATCTACTACTACTACTGTATCTACTCTTTTATATACATTTTTATTTATGAAAGTAATATTTTCATTTTTAAATAATAAAATAATTTTAAAATACATAGTAATAAGAATTTGTTTCGGGTTAAAATGAAAATTCTTTTTTATTTTCTCTTTAAAACATTAGTGGCGCTAACTCTATAGCATCTGTTAATGCTTTAACGAATAAAATGTAAAAAGGAGTTTTAATTTTACATATATCAAATCAAAGAAAGAAAAATTATTGATATGAAAGAAAATATTTTTTAAAGTTTTTATAAATTTAAATAATTAAATTATAATTTGATTTATATAAATTTGATTTATTATCCTCTCTTTTTTTATAAATACTTAATAATGATGCTAACATTCTCTGCTTTTTAGCGCTTTGAAAATGCTTAATAATGGTGCAACCTTAGTCGCTTTTAGTTTCCTTCAAAACACTTATTCTTGGTGTAACCTTTCCCTGCTTTTAGCTCTTTTCAGAATACCTATTTTTGTTGCAACCTTCTCTCGTTATTTGGAACTAGAAAAAGCACCAATATCTAGTAAATCTTAGCACAATTTTATGTAGCCAGCAAATGAATACCAAAGTTTGGTGCAACATAGCTCGAAATTTTTTACAGTGGCGTGGTTTTAACGTGTGCGTGCCGACCCGCCCCATTTCTGTCCCTCTTTCGGCCATTATTCGCTCTTTAACAAAGAACGATGCTTATTTTTATATATAGAACACCTTATTTACGCTAAAATATCGAAAATATTGAAAAAGAAGTGAAAAAATAATATAAAATAAAATAAATAAATAAATGATCCGGAATTTTTGCCCTTTTAACCCATTACTCGCTATTTCCCGAAAGAAAAAAAAAATTTATGCATAGAACCCTTTAAAATATCGAAAAATACATTAAAAAATAATGTAAAGCAAAATAAACAAAAAACAAATTTAAAAAACTGTCCACCTCCGGGATTTAGACACACGTCATCCAGCTCAATGAATCTTACTCGCGCACAGCCCTAACACTTGGCCACGCCATACACGGAGTTCCCACGAACATTTTAACTTTATTTTATAATATTTTTAATGTGTTTTTCGATATTTCAAAAGATTCCATACATAAAAAATAAATTTCCTTCTGGAAATAGAGAGTAATACGCTAAAAAAAAAAAGGAAAAACGGGATAATTTATTTATGTTCTTTTATTTTAACTTCTTTTTCAATACTTTCGATATTGGAGCGTGAATAAAATGCGTTATACAAATAAAAACAAGTATCCTTCCTCGCTAAAGATGTGAATACTATATTTTTATAGATCTATTGGGGGGATACCCCTTAAATCTTTTGTTCAGCTAGCCGGAAGAGGGTACTTGAATCTATGTAGAAGCAAGATCCCCGTATAAGCGTGGTACAACGGCTAAGACCATGTGCTACTGACTTACGCCTGTAGCGAGGGGGCAAGGGTTCAAACCCCTGCTGCGGGCAATTTTTAAAATTTTAACTTTTTTTTCTTCTTTCGTTTATTTTACATTATATTATTTATTTAATGTGTTCTTCGATAAATCAAAGTATCCTATATATAAAAAAATAATTGTCTTTCATTCGAGGAATTTCAAATAACGCTTAAAAACTGGAAAAATTCTGGAAAATTAGTTTATTTGAATTACATTATTTTTTTTGACTTGTATTACAATATTTTTACGATAGTTCAGCATACCGAAGGTGTTCTATGCATAAAATCAATTGTCATTCTTTGTGAAAGAAGGCATAATGGAATCTAAAATAAAATAAAATAACATTGCGGGAAAAAGCCTGAGATTTAAAAACCTAATAATTCCCTTTAATATTAAGCTATAATTGTCAAACTCGGGCCGAAATTATGTCTTCATGAGCCGAGCTACCCTACTAAAGGAAATTCTTATAGATAAATTAGGGGGCCGTAGTGGCCTCTTAAGTCTTTTGTTTAGCTAACCGCTAACGGGGGTGCTTGAAACTATGTTGTAGCACGGTCCCAGTATGAGCGTGCTCCAACGGCTAAGACTATGTGCTAGTGACTTACGCCTGGAGCAAAGGGTGGCGGGTTCGAACCCCGTCTGAGGTCAATTCTTAAAATTTTTTTTTCTTTCACTTATTTTACATTATATTATTTATTTAATGTGTTTTTCGATAAATTAAAAGATCCTATATATAAAAAATATTTTTTTTCCTTTGGGAAATTTCAAATCATGCTTAAAAACTTGAAGAATACCGAAAAATTAGTTTATTTTTATTATATTATTTTTTTAAACTTGTTTTACAATATTTTCACGATAGTTTTGTATACCAAAGGTGATCTATGTATAAAATAAATTGTCTTTCTTTGAGAAAGAAGGCATAATGGAATAAAAAATAAAATTAAAAAAATGGCTGGAAAAAGTTTCAAATTTCAAGACCGCCTATCTTCCTTTAATATTAAGCTATAATTTTCAAACTCGGACCGAAGGTGAGTCTATACAAGCCAAAACACCCCTTCAAAGTATATTTTTATAGACCAGACAGGGGGTGTTCGCTATAGCTCCTTAAATCTTTTGTTTAGCTAGCCGAGAGACGTTACTTGAAGCTATGTATTAGCACAATCGCCGTGTAAGCGTAGTCCAACCGGTAAGACCATTTGCTAGTGACTTATGCCCGGAGCGAGAGGGGACGGGTTCGAACCCCAAATGTGGTCAATTTTTAAAAGTTCTTACTTTTTTTGTTTTGCTTATTTTACATTATATTTTTATTTAATGAGTTGTTTGATAAGTTAAGAGATCCTATATATAAAAAATAATTTTTTTTCGTTCGGGAAATTTCAAATAATGCTTAAAAATTTGAAAAATACCGGAAAACTAGTTTATTTTTATTATATTATTTTTTAAAACTTGTTTTACAATATTTTCATGATAGTTTTGCATACGAAAGGTGTTCTATGTATAAAATAAATTGTCTTTCTTTATGAAAGAAGGCATAATGGAATAAAAAATAAAATAAAATAAAATGGCTGGAAAAAGTTTCACATTTCAAGACCGCCTATCTCCCTTTAACAGTAAGCTATAATTTTCAAACTTTGACCGAAGGTATGCCTCAACGAGCTGAAACAACCCTCCAAAGTATATTTTCATAGATCTATTAGGGGGGTCGCTATGACCCCTAAATCTTTTGTTTAGCTAGCCGGGAGAAGGTACTTGAATCTATGTAGTAGCACGATCGCGGTATAAGCGTTGTCCAACGGCTAAGACCATGTGCTTGTGAGTTACGCCTGAAGCGAGAGAGGAAGGGTTCGAGCCCCGGCTGTGGTTAATTTTTAAAAGTTTTTCTTTTTATTCTCTTTTGTTTATTTTACATTATATTATTTATTTAATGTGTTCTTCGATAAATTAAAGGATCCTATGTATTAAAAAATTTATTTTATTCGAGAAATTTCAAATAACGCTTAAAAACTGGTAAAATTTCGGAAAATTGATTTATTTGCATTATATTATTTTTAAACCTTTTTTTACAATAATTTCAGGATAGTTTAGCATACCAAAGGTGTTCTATGTATAAAATCAATTGATTTTCTTCTTAATCGATGATGAGGAGTAGTGAGGTGGAATGGAGATGGGGGGAAGAGGGGGTGCTTAGCACTAAAAATCGAGAGTGTATTTCGTGTGCTAGGGCAACATCATGTTCCTAAGGAAAGAGGTGGCATTGTTTTCAAAGCATAGTCCAGTATTTATACTAAAGGGTTACCACACTAAAATGACAAAAGGTCGCCATATGTTGGCGCTATTGGCATAAAAAATATATATATATATTACTGCATGCGACATAAAATATCAAAGAAAGCATCCGATGTGATGTCTCAGTGGCTTGGCAAAGATTGGCGCCTGCTGTGATTGTGGTCGTGGGTCCGAGACCAGCTGCAGGCTTTTTCCACTGGAGAATCATTACGTAATAAGTTTCTCGATGCTTTTCGTTATTTTATTTATTTACGATTATTTCTTTCAATTTTAAAATAAAACTTTCAGTGCAGTGCACTTAATTGCAGTGCACTGCAGTGCACTTAAAGCACTTTCAGTGCACTTAAATTGCACATTCTAAATTCAATAAATTTATTACATCATAAATGCTATCACCAACAGCTTGATTTGAATTTGTAAATATACATGTATTGTCCTTAGAAAATTTAAAAAGTGGTGTTAATGAAATAATAAAAAACTTAGAAATTTTAATTTTATTATCTGTCATTCTAAAATTGAAATTTAAAAAGTTCAGATTTCACAGTTATGTATGTTTCTATTTTAATCTTTATTGTGGTGTAAATGCATCTTATTTAATTACTTTCGTTACTTCTATTCAAAATATTATAGGACAGTGCGAAGCCTGAAAATATTTCTTCACCAGAAAAATGTTGTCCCCTAGTGTTTACTTATCACTCTCAACAAAATAAAGATGCCCACAAAAAAAAAGTGATACAGTGTTTGATCTCAATCATTTGCATTCATCCTTCATTTTTCATACAACGGATAAAAATCATATTTCATTTTCATGCAACAATTGAATCATTGAGTACGAAACCCCGTCATAACTAACTTTAAAGGAAAGACAAAAAACTTCAATATAATCCAGATATATTGAGTTTTCACACTTCATAAAATTTACTAAACCAAGAAGGTAAAATTGAATTTGTTTTATATCCTAGCTATGTATTTAAGTTAGCTAAACTTAATGCGTGAATGAAAATGTCAATTTTGAAAAAAAAAATAGAGATAACTGGTTTTTGGACTCAATAGCTCAATTAATGATTTTTGCAACAAAATCAGGTAAACCAGAATAATATTTTCCTGAGTTATCACTACTGTTTTCCATTCCTATATATCATATTATCAATAAAATAATAGAAAAAAAAATCGATAAAATTCTTTATGTATTGCATAATTCTAGGGTACGATTGATCGGCACATTGAACCCTATTTTCAGGCCGAGATTGAAAATTATAGCTTAATATCAAAGGAAGTTACGTGGTTTTGACGTGAGCGTGCAGACCGTCCCTGTCATTATTCACTTTTTAACATAGAAAGATATTTGTTTTTATTAATAAAACACCTCTTTCACGCAAAACATTTTTGAAAAGAAGTTGGTTAAAAGAAGAAAGGTATTGAAAAAGAAGTAAAAACAAAATAAATTATCCCGTTTTTTCCCCTTTTCATTTTTTTATTCTTTTTTATTATTATTCCATTACGCTTTCGTTGCTGGATTTTACACATAGAACACCCCATGCATGCTAGAATAGCCAAAATGTTGCAAAAGGAGTCAAAAAAGATTTAATGAACTGATTTTCCTGGATTTATCCAGTTTTTTTCCTATTTTCTCTATAAAAAAAAACTTATTTTCTACATGCAGGACCCTCCAGAATATCGAAAAATACATTAAAAAAATAATATAATGTAAAGTAAACAAAAAAAAATTTTTGTTTTAAAAAGTGTCCGTCCCTGGGATTTAAATTCAGGACCCCTTCCTCCAGCAGTGAACTTGCTTGTCCGGTGTCCTACCATCCCGTCCACGGTTATACGTGAAGCCTGCCACAGTTTTGCTTCAAAAGCTCAGCTTCGCAATATACCGTTAGGAGCCCACTGAGGCCCCACTAATTGGCCTATAAATATTTCCCCCTTCAGCCATAATTGGACCATAGACCCCTACTGTAATATTTTAAAAATAATTTAAAACAATGTAAATAAACCAATTTTCCTGGATTTCTCGAGTTTCTACCCATTATTCGCCATTTTTCCATTTAAAAAAATTATTTTCTATACTTAGGATCCTCTAAAATACAGAAAAACACTTGGAAAAAATAATATAATGCAAAATAAATTGAAGAAAAAAAAAAGAAATATTTTGGAAAAGTTGCTGAAGCAGGGATTCGAACCTGGGCCCCCTCAGAACAGCAATGAGCTACTAGTCCGGTGTCTTGACCAACATGCTACTCGAACACGAGAAGCCTGCCACAATTTCACTTCAAAAAGTCCTCTCACTGTCAGCCATGCAATAGACCTTTGAAGGCCCCCCTGCACCCCCTAATTCACCTATAAAAATTTCCTTCAGCTAACATGTTAGGACCATTGACCCCTACTTAGGGTCCGAGTTTGAAAATTATAACTTGATATTAAAGGGAGTGTAAGACGACTTCGAAATTCGAACCCCTCCCCGCCATTTTATTTTTTTTTTCATTATTATTCCATTATGCGTTCTTTAACAAAAAAAGATGCACGATTCTACTTGTAGGAGATCTTATGCATGATAAACTGTCGAATTTATTGTAAAAATAATTTAAAACAATAGAAATAAATCAATTTTCATTGATTTTTCCAGTTTTTACCCTTTATTCGATATTTTCCCAATTTAAAAAAAATTATTTTCTATATTACAGACCCTCAAAAATATAGAAAAGCTCATTTAAAAAATAATATAAAGCAAAATAAGCGGAAGAAAAAAAAAGAAATATTTTTGAAAAGTTGCTGTACCTGGGATTCGAACCTGAGGACCCTCGCCCCAGCCGTCAGTTTCTAGTCTGGTATCTTGACCAACATGCCACTAGAACACGAGAAGCCCGCCACAATTTCGCTTCAAAAGTCCTCTCACGGACAGCTATGCAATAGACCTTTGAGGGCCCCCCTGCACCCCCTAATTCACCTATAAAAATTTCCTTCAGCCAACATGTTAGGACCATTGATCCCTACTTAGGGTCCGCGTTTGAAAATTATAACTTGATATGAAAGGGAGTTAGACGGCTTCGAAATTCGAATCCCATCCCGACATTTTATACCATTTTTAATTTTTATTTTTTCATTATTATTCCATTATGCGTTCTTTAACAAAAAAAAATGCACGATTCTACTTGTAGGAGATCTTATGCATGATAAACTGTCGAATATATAGTGAAAATAATGTAAAGCAATGGAAATAAATCAATTTTCCGGGATTTTTCCAGTTTTTACCCATTATTCGATATTTTCAAGATTTAAAAAAATTATTTTCTATATTTAAGATCCTCAAAAATATAGAAAAGCTCAATAAAAAAATAATATAAAGCAATATAAGCGGAAGAAAAAAAGGAATCTTTTTGAAAAGTTGCTGAAGCTGGGATTCGAACCTGGGCCCCCTCGCCCCAGCCGTCAGTTTCTAGTCCGGTATCTTGACCACCATGCCACTAGAACACGAGAAGCCCGCCACAATTTCGCTTCAAAAGTCCTCTCACGGACAACTATGCAATAGACCTTTCAGTGCCCCCCTGCACCCCCTTATTCACCTATAAAAATTTCATTCAGCTAACATGTTAGGACCATTGACCCCTACTTAGGGTCCGAGTTTGAAAATTATAACTTGATATTAAAGGGAGTTAGAAGACTTCGAAATTCGAACCCCTCCCCGCCATTTTATTTTTATTTTTTATTTTTTTTTTCATGATTATTCCATTATGCGTTCTTTAACAAAAAAAGATGCACGATTCTACTTGTAGGAGACCTTATCTATGATAAACTGTCGAATTTATTGTAAAAATAATTTAAAACAATAGAAATAAATCAATTTTCAGGGATTTTTCCAGTTTTTACCCATTATTCGATATTTTCAAAATTTAAAAAAAATTATTCTCTATATTTAAGACACTCTAAAATATAGAAAAGCTCAATAAAAAAATAATATAAAGCAAAATGAGCGGAAGAAAAAAAAAGAAATCCTTTCGAAAAGTTGCTGAAGCTGGGATTCGAACCTGGGCCCCCTCGCCTCAGCCGTCAGCTACTAGTCCGGTATCTTGACCACCATGCCACTCGAACACGAGAAACCTGCCACAATTTTGCTTCAAAAGTACTCCCACGGACAGCTATGCAATAGAACTTTGAGGGCCCCCCTGCATCCCCTAATTCACCTATAAAAATTTCCTTCAACTAACATGTTAAGACCATTGACCCCTACTTAGGATCCGAGTTTGAAAATTATAACTTGATATTAAAGGGAGTTAGACGACTTCGAAATATGAACCCCTCCCCGCCGTTTTATTTTATTTATTTTTTTTTCATTATTATTCCATTATGCTTTCTTTAACAAAAAAAAATGCACGATTCTACTTGTAGGAGACCTTATGCATGATAAACTGTCGAATTTATTGTAAAAATAATTTAAAACAATAGAAATAAATCAATTTTCAGGGATTTTTATCAATTTTTACCCATTGTTCGATATTTTACCAATTCAAAAAAATTATTTTCTATATTTAAGACCCTCTGAAATATAGAAAAGCTCATTTAAAAAATAATATAAAGCAAAATAAGCGGAAGAAAAAAAAGAAATATTTTTGAAAAGTTGCTGAAGCTGGGATTCGAACCTGGGGCCCCTCGCCCCAGCCGTCAGTTACTAGTCCGGTATCTTGACCACCATGCCACTCGAACACGAGAAGCCTGACACAATTTAGCTTCAAAAGTCCTCCCGAGGACAACTCTGCAATAGACCTTTGAGGGCCCCCTGCCCCCCCTAATTCACCTATAAAAATTTCCTGCAGCTAACATGTTAAAACCATTGATCCCTACTTAGGGTCCGAGTTTGAAAATTATAACTTGATATTAAAGGGAGTTAGACGGCTTCGAAATTCGAATCCCACCCCGCCATTTTATACTATTTTTTATTTTTATTTTTTCAATATTACTCCATTATGCGTTCTTTAACCAAAAAAAATGCACGATTCTACTTGTAGGAGATCTTATGCATGATAAACTGTCGAATATATTGTAAAAATAATTTAAAGCAATGGAAATAAATCACATTTCCGGGATTTTTCCAGTTTTTACTCATTACGCGATACTTTCCCGATTTAAAATATTTATTTTCTATATTTAAGACCCTCAAAAATATAGAAAAGCTCATTTAAAAAATAATATAAAGCAAATTATCGGAAGAAAAAAAAAAGAAAATTTTTTGAAAAGTTGCTGAAGCTGTGATTCGAACCTGGGCCCCCTCGCCTCAGCCGTCAGCTACTAGTTCGGTATCTTGACCACCATGCCAGTCGAACACGAAAAGCCTACCACAATTTCGCTTCGAAAGTTCTCCCACGGACAGCTATGCAATAGACCTTTGAGAGCCCCACTGCACCCCCAAATTCACCTATAAAAATTTCCTTCAACTAACATGTTAAGACCATTGACCCCTACTTAAGGTCCGAGTTTGAAAATTATAACTTGATATTAAAGGGAGTTAGACAACTTCGAAACTCGAACCGCTTCCCGTCATTTTATTTTATTTTTTATTTTTTTTTACTATTAATCCATTATGCGTTCTTTAACAAAAGAAGATGCACGATTCTACTTGTAGGAGACCTTATGCCTGATAAACTATCGAATATATTGTAAAAATAATTTAAAACAATAGAAATAAATCAATTTTCAGGGATTTTTCCTGTTTTTACCCATTATTCGATATTTTCCCAATTAAAAAAAAATTATTTTCTATATTTAAGACCTTCTAAAATAAAGAAAAGCTCATTTAAAAAATAATATAAAGCAAAATAAGCGGAAGAAAAAAAAAAGAAATATTTTTGAAAAGTTGTGCAAGCTGGTATTCGAACCTGGGCCCGGTCGCCCCAGCCGTCAGTTACTAGTCCGTTATCTTGACCACCATGCCACTCGAACACGAGTAGCCTGCCACAATTTAGCTTCAAAAGTCCTCCCTATGGAATAGACCTTTGTGGGCCCCCCTGCACCCCCTAATTCACCTATAAAAATTTCCTTCAGCTAACATGTTAAAACCATTGATCCCTACTTTGGGTCCGAGTTTGAAAATTATAACTTGATATTAAAGGGAGTTAGACGGCTTCGAAATTCGAATCCCTCCCCGCCATTTTATATTATTTTTAATTTTTCTTTTTTCATTAATATTCCATTATGCGTTCTTTAACAAAAAAAATGCACGATTCTACTTGTAGGAGAGCTTATGCATGATAAACTGTCGAATTTATTGTAAAAATAATTTAAAACAATAGAAATAAATAAATTTTCAGGGATTTTTCCAGTTTTTACCCATTATTCGATATTTTCCCAATTTAAAAAAAATTATTTTCTATATTTAAGACACTCTAAAATATAGAAAAGCTCATTAAAAAAATAATATAAAGCAAAATAAGCGGAAGAAAAGCAAAGAAATTTTTTTGAAAAGTTGCTGAAGCTGGGATTCGAACCTGGGCCCCCTCGCTCCAGCCGTCAGCTACTAGTCCGGTATCTTGACCACCATGCCAGTCGAACACAAGAAGCCTGCCACAATTTCGCTTCAAAAGTACTCCCACGGACAGCTATGCAATAGACCTTTGAGGACCCCCTTGCACCCCCTAATTCACCTAAAAAAATTTCCTTCAGCTAACATGTTAAAACCATTTATCCCTACTTAGGGTCCGAGTTTGAAAATTATAACTTGATATTAAATGGAGTTAGACGGCTTCGAAATTCGAATCTTACCCCGCCATTTTATTTTTATTTTTTATTTTTTTTTTCATGATTATTCCATTATGCGTTCTTAAACAAAAAAAGATGCACAATTCTACTTGTAGGAGACCTTATGCATGATAAACTGTCGAATTTATTGTAAAAATAATTTAAAACAATAGAAATAAATCAATTTTCAGGGATTTTTCCAGTTTTTACCCATTATTCGATATTTTCCCAATTTAAAAAAAATTATTCTCTATATTTAAGACACTCTAAAATATAGAAAAGTTCAATAAAAAAATAATGTAAAGCAAAATAAGAGGAAGAAAAAAAAAGAAATCCTTTCGAAAAGTTGCTGAAGCTGGGATTTGAACCTGGGCCCCCTCGCCTCACCCGTCAGCTACTAGTCTGGTATCTTGACCACCATGCCACTCGAACACGAGAAGCCTGCCACAATTTTGCTTCAAAAGTACTCCCACGGACAGCTATGCAATAGAACTTTGAGGGGGCCCCCTGCATCCCCTAATTCACCTATAAAAATTTCCTTCAACTGACATGTTAAGACCATTGACCCCTACTTAGGGTCCGAGTTTGAAAATTATAACTTGAGATTAAAGGGAGTTAGACGACTTCGAAATTCGAACCCCTCCCCGCCGTTTTATTTTATTTATTTTTTTTCATTATTATTCCATTATGCGTTCTTTAAAAAAAAAAATGCACGATTCTACTTGTAGGAGATCTTATGCCTGATAAACTATCGAATATATTGTAAAAATAATTTAAAACAATAGAAATAAATCAATTTTCAGGGATTTTTCCTGTTTTTACCCATTATTCGATATTTTCCCAATTAAAAAAAAATTATTTTCTATATTTAAGACCTTCTAAAATAAAGAAAAAAATAATATAGAACTTTGAGGGCCCCCCTGCACCCCCTAATTCACCTATAAAAATTTCCTTCAGCTAGCATGTTAGGACCATTGACCCATACTTAGGGTCCGAGTTTGAAAATTATAACTTGAGATTAAAGGGAGTTAGACGACTTCGAAATTCGAACCCCTCCCCGCCATTCTATTTTTTTTTAAATTTTTTTTTCTTCATTATTATTCCATTATGCGTTCTTTAACAAAAAAAGATGCACGATTCTACATGTAGGAGACCTTATGCATGATAAACTGTCGAATATATTGCAAAAATAATTTAAAACAATAGAAATAAATCAATTTTCAGGGATATTTCCAGTTTTTACCCATTATTCGATATTTTCCCAATTTAAAAAAAATTATTTTCTACATTTAAGACCCTCTAAAATATAGAAAAGCTCATTTAAAAAATAATATTAAAAAAAATAAGCGGAAGAAAAAAAAAGAAATCTTTTTGAAAAGTTGCTGAAGCTGGGATTCGAACCTGGGTAACCTTGCCCCAATTGTCAGTTACTAGTCCGGTATCTTGACCACAATGCCACTCGAGCACGAAAAGCCTGCCACAATTTAGCTTCAAAAGTCCTCCCACGGACAGCTATGTAATAGACCTCTGAGGGCCCCCCTGCACCCCCTAATTCACCTATAAAAATTTCCTTCAGCTAGCATGTTAGGACCATTGACTCATACTTAGGGTCCGAGTTTGAAAATTATAACTTGAGATTAAAGGGAGTTAGACGACTTCGAAATTCGAACCCCTCCCCGCCATTCTATTTTTTTTTTTTATTTCTTTTTTCATTATTGTTCCATTATGCGTTCTTTAACAAAAAAAGATACATGATTCTACTTGTAGGAGATCTTATGCATGATAAACTGTCGAATATATTGTAAAAATAGTTTAAAACAATGGAAATAAATCAATTTTCAGGGATTTTTCCAGTTTTTTCCAATTATTCGATATTTTCCCAATTTAAAAAAATTATTTTCTATATTTAAGACCCTCTAAAATATAGAAAAGCTCATTTAAAAAATAATCTAAAGCAAAATAAGCGGAAGAAAAAATAAAATTTTTTTTTAAAGGTTGCTGAATCTGGGATTCGAACCTGAGCCCCCTCGCCCCAGCTGTCAGCTACTAGTCCGGTATCTTGATCTCTTTGCCACTCGAACACGAGAAGCCTGCCACAATTTCGCTTCAAAAGTTCTCTCACGGACAGCTATGCAATAGACCTTTCAGGGCCCCCCTGCACCCCCTAATTCACCTATAAAAATTTCTTTCAGCTAACATGTTAGGACCATTGACCCCTACTTAGGGTCCGAGTTTTAAAATTATAACTTGATATTAAAGGGTGTTAGAAGACTTCGAAATTCGAACCCCTCCCCGCCATTTTATTTATTTTTTTTTCAATATTATTCCATTATGCGTTCTTAAAAAAAAAAGATGCACGATTCTACTTGTAGGAGACCTTATGCATGATAAACTGTCGAATATATTGCAAAAATAATTTAAAACAATAGAAATAAATCAATTTTCAGAGATTTTTCCAGTTTTTACCCATTATTCGATACTTTCCCAATTAAAAAAAAATTATTTTCCATATTTAAGACCCTTTAAAATATAGAAAAGCTAATTTAAAGAATAATTTAGAACAAAATAAGCGAAAGAAAAAGAAAAGAAATCTTTTTGAAAAATTGCTGAAGCTGGGATTCGAACCTGGGCCACCTCGTCTCAGCCGTCAGCTACTAGTCCGGTATCTTGACCACCATGCCACTCGAACACGAGAAGCCTGCCACAATTTCGCTTCAAAAGTCCTACCACGGACAGCTATGCAATAGACCTTTGAGGGCCCCCTGCACCCCCTAATTCACCTGTAAAAAATTCCTTCAGCTAACATGTTAGGACCATTGACCTCTACTTAGGGTCCGAGTTTGAAAATTATAACTTGATATTAAAGGGAGTTAGACGACTTCGAAATTCGAACCCCTCCCCGCAATTTTATATATTTTTTTTTTCATTATTATTCCATTATGCGTTCTTTAACCAAAAAAGATGATAGATTCTACTTGTAGGAGATCTTATGCATGATAAACAGTCGAATATATT
This sequence comes from Parasteatoda tepidariorum, assembly GCF_982258835.1. NCBI lineage: Eukaryota > Metazoa > Arthropoda > Arachnida > Araneae > Theridiidae > Parasteatoda > Parasteatoda tepidariorum. Next base: position 135,165,544 of record NC_141755.1, on the reverse strand, counting down.
GTAAAAATAATTTAAAACAATGGAAATAAATAAATTTTCCGGGATTTTTCCAGTTTTTACCCATTATTCGATATTTTCCCGATTTAAGAAAATTATTTTCTATATTTAAGACTCTCAAAAATATAGAAAAGCATATTTAAAAAATAATATAAAGCAAAATAAGCGGAAGAAAAAAAAAGAAATATTTTTGAAAAGTTGCTGAAGCTGGGATTCGAACCTGGGTATCCTCGCCCCAGCCGTCAGTTACTAGTCCGGTATCTAGACCACAATGCCACTCGAACACGAGAAGCCTGCCACAATTTAGCTTCAAAAGTCCTCCCACGGACAGCTATGTAATAGACCTTTGAGGGCCCCCCTGCACCCCCTAATTCACCTATAAAAATTTCCTTCAGCTAGCATGTTAGGACCATTGACCCATACTTAGGGTCCGAGTTTGAAAATTATAACTTGAGATTAAAGGGAGTGTTAGACGACTTCGAAATTCGAACCCCTCCGCGCCATTCTATTTTTTTTTTTTTTTTTCATTATTATTCCATTATGCGTTCTTTAACAAAAAAAGATGCACGATTCTACTTGTAGGAGACCTTATGCATGATAAACTGTCGAATATATTGCAAAAATAATTTAAAACAATAGAAATAAATCAATTTTCAGGGATATTTCCAGTTTTTACCCATTATTCGATATTTTCCCAATTTAAAAAAAATTATTTTCTATATTTAAGACCCTCTAAAATATAGAAAAGCTCATTTAAAAAATAATATTAAAAAAAAATAAGCGGAAGAAAAAAAAAAGAAATCTTTTTGAAAAGTTGCTGAAGCTGAGATTCGAACCTGGGCCACCTTGCCCCAATCGTCAATTACTAGTCCGGTATCTTGACCACAATGCCACTCGAACACGAAAAGCCTGCCACAATTTAGCTTCAAAAGTCCTCCCACGGACAGCTATGTAATAGACCTTTGAGGGCCCCCCTGCACCCCCTAATTCACCTATAAAAATTTCCTTCAGCTAGCATGTTAGGACCATTGACCCATACTTAGGGTCCGAGTTTGAAAATTATAACTTGAGATTAAAGGGAGTTAGACGACTTCGAAATTCGAACCCCTCCCCGCCATTCTATTTTTTTTTTTTATTTCTTTTTTCATTATTGCTCCATTATGCGTTCTTTAACAAAAAAAGATGCACGATTCTACTTGTAGGAGATCTTATGCATGATAAACTGTCGAATATATTGTAAAAATAGTTTAAAACAATGGAAATAAATCAATTTTCAGGGATTTTTCCAGTTTTTTCCAATTATTCGATATTTCCCCAATTTAAAAAAATTATTTTCTATATTTAAGACCCTCTAAAATATAGAAAAGCTCATTTAAAAAATAATCTAAAGCAAAATAAGCGAAAGAAAAAAAAAAGAAATCTTTTTGAAAAATTGCTGAAGCTGGGATTCGAACCTGGGCCTCCTCGCCTCAGCCGTCAGCTACTAGTCCGGTATCTTGACCACCATGCCACTCGAACACGAGAAGCCTGCCACAATTTCGCTTCAAAAGTCCTACCACGGACAGCTATGCAATAGACCTTTGAGGGCCCCCTGCACCCCCTAATTCACCTGTAAAAAATTCCTTCAGCTAACATGTTAGGACCATTGACCTCTACTTAGGGTCCGAGTTTGAAAATTATAACTTGATATTAAAGGGAGTGTAAGACGACTTCGAAATTCGAACCCCTCCCCGCCATTTTATTTTTTTTTTCATTATTATTCCATTATGCGTTCTTTAACAAAAAAAGATGAACGATTCTACTTGTAGGAGATCTTATGCATGATAAACAGTCGAATATATTGTAAAAATAATTTAAAACAATGGAAATAAATAAATTTTCCGGGATTTTTCCAGTTTTTACCCATTATTCGATATTTTCCCAATTTAAGAAAATTATTTTCTATATTTAAGACTCTCAAACATGTAGAAAAGCATATTTAAAAAATTATATAAAGCAAAATAAGCGGAAGAAAAAAAAAGTAATTTTTTTCGAAAGTTGCTTAAGCTGGGATTCGAACCTGGGCCCCCTCGCCCCAGCTGTCAGCACTTCTCCGATATCTTGACCACCATGCCACTCGAACACGAGAAGCCTGCCACAATTTCACTTCAAAAGTCCTCCCACGGACAGCTATGCAATAGAACTCTGAGGGCCCCCCTGCACCCCCTAATTCACCTATAAAAATTTCCTTCAGCTAACATGTTAGGACCATTGACCCCTACTTAGGGTCCGAGTTTGAAAATTATAACTTGATATTAAAGGGAGTTAGACAACTTCGAAATTCGATCCCCTCCCCGCCATTTTATTTTATTTTTCATTTTATTTTTTTCATTAATATTCCATTATGCGTTCTTCAACAAAAAAAGATGCACGATTCTCCTTGTAGTAGACCTTATGCATGATAAACTGTCGAATATATTGTAAAAATAATTTAAAACAATGGAAATAAATCAATTTTCCGGGATTTTTCCAGTTTTTACCCACTATTCGATATTTTCCCGATTTAAAACAATTATTTTCTATACTTAAGACCCTCAAAAATATAGAAAAGCTCATTTAAAAAATAATATAAAGCAAAATTAGCGGAAGAAAAAATAAGAAATTTTTTTGAAAAGTTGCTGAAGCTGGGATTCGACCCTGGGGCCCCTCGCCCCAGTTGTCAGCTAATAGTCCGGTATCTTGACCACCATGCCACTCGAACACGAGAAGCCTGCCACAATTTCGCTTCAAAAGTCCTCTCACGGACAGCTATGCAATAGAACTTTGAGGGCCCCCCTGCACCCCCTAATTCACCTGTAAAAAATTCCTTCAGCTAACATGTTAGGACCATTAACCCCTACTTAGTGTCCGAGCTTGAAAATTATAACTTGATATTAAAGGGAGTTAGACGACTTCGAAATTCGAACCCCACCCTGCCATTTTATATATTTTTTTTTTTTCATTATTATTCCATTATGCGTTCTTTAAAGAAAAAGATGCACGATTCTACTTGTAGGAGACCTTATGCATGATAAACTGTCGAATATATTGCAAAAATAATTTAAAACAATAGAAATAAATCAATTTTCCGGGATTTTTTCAGTTTTTACCAATTATTCGATATTTTCCCGATTTAAAAAAATTATTTTCTCTATTTAAGACCCTCAAAAATATAGAAAGGCATATTTAAAAAATAATATAAAGCAAAATAAGCGGAAGAAAAAAAAAGAAATATTTTTAAAAAGTTGCTGAAGCTGGGATTCGAACCTGGGCCCCCTCGCCCCTGCCGTCAGTTACTAGTCCGGTATCTTGACCACAATGCCACTCGAACACGAAAAGCCTGCCACAATTTAGCTTCAAAAGTCCTCCCACGGACAGCTATGTAATAGACCTTTGAGGGCCCCCCTGCACCCCCTAATTCACCTATAAAAATTTCCTTCAGCTAGCATGTTAGGACCATTGACCCATACTTAGGGTCCGAGTTTGAAAATTATAACTTGAGATTAAAGGGAGTTAGACGACTTCGAAATTCGAACTCCTCCCCGCCATTCTATTTTTTTTTTTTAATTTTTTTTTTTTTCATTATTATTCCATTATGCGATCTTTAACAAAAAAAGATGCGCGATTCTACTTGTAGGAGACCTTATGCATGATAAACTGTCGAATATATTGCAAAAATAATTTAAAACAATAGAAATAAATCAATTTTCAGGGATTTTTCCAGTTTTTACCCTTTATTCGATATTTTCCCAATTTAAAAAAAATTATTTTCTATATTTAAGACCCTCTAAAATATAGAAAAGCTCATTTAAAAAATAATATAAAACAAAATAAGCGGAAGAAAAAAAAAGAAATCTTTTTGAAAAGTTGCTGAAGCTGGGATTCGAACCTGGGCCACCTCGCCTCAGCCTTCAGCTACTAGTCCGGTATCTTGACCACAATGCCACTCGAACACGAGAAGCTTGCCACAATTTCGCTTCAAAAGTCCTCCCACGGACAGCTATGCAATAGATCTTTGAGGGCCCCCCTGCACCCCCTAATTCACCTATAAAAAATTCCTTCAGCTAACATGTTAGGACAGAGCCGTTTTTAAGGATGGGCCCAGTGGGCCCTGGCCCAGGGCCCCGAGTTCGAATGGGGCCCCCGAAAAGTCTAAAATCTCATTGCATTAATTGTTTTTTTTTTTAATTCCAACTCATTTATTATTTATAACGTAAGAGGGCCCCAACTTACATTGTCGGATGCTTTTCAAAATCTAATTGAAGTGTTTACGAATATAAAATAATTGTTACTCTTCACTTTTCTAACTAAAAGAGCAATAAAACGCTCTTTCCACTAATGAAAATATCCCCACCTTCATAGCTACCACCCACAGACAGAGTTGTCAAATAGCCTTCTCACTTTACACTATGAGAAAATGTTTTTAGCTTCTTTATATTGCCTTGGGGCTCTTTTTTCCTAACTTAGGAAATATCAGATATCCACAGAAACACCCTTTTGTCTAATTTCTGCTCATAAATTTCTAGGAAGAAAAAGTTTCTAGGGCTGTAAATAGGGGTAGGATCTTGTTAGAATTCCTTTGGGTCACTCTGTCTTCAGATTTCCATAGTGCCTGTTAAATTGGGCCTCCTTCAATTCTAAATTTTCTAAGAAAGAAAATTTAGATATTTTTTTCTAATTTATTGCAAAAGCTTTATTTTTTCATTGAATCGTCCTAAATGTTTCAACTAGCTTAATTGTTTAATTTACTTAATTTTTGTACTTGATTTTATTTTGTTATTTTTCAAATTAATCGTAAGAGAATCCGTGAATTGGAATTTTTATATCAAATTTTCGTAGGATATTAAAAAGACATAAATCTTTCACGTTGGAGGTAAGCAAATGTTTTTATTATATCAATTTTGGTTGTGGTTAGAGAAAACGTGAAAGATTTGCTCAGTTTTTTATATATACATTGTGAATTTTTTTGTTTATTTATTTAAATGGCGGGCCACTATTCAATTCCCTCTTTAACTGGCCTGTCTGCTAAAACTCTTCATTTGGTCAGTTCTGGATGAAATTGAGATAAAAAATGTAATTTTATTTAAATTTTACTTACTGCTAATAGACAGAAACAGCATAGATTTTGTTTTATAGAGCATTGAAATCAAATGATCATCAGCTAAACAAATGTTTGAACACAAGAAAAAAATTGTTTAAAACTCCTGCATGACCAAATTTTCCATGTTTCCCCTAAATATGAAATATGTTTGACTTGTAATATTATATTTCGTGCACTAAATTAACTTATTTAGTTAGCTTATATAGCTTATTTAGTTATTGTTTATTGATCATATTTGTTCCTATTTTTAACTCCTTGATTTTTGTTGTTATTATGCGTTTAAAGTTAATAAGGCTTCTAAATTTTTTAATTGATAAGGCTTTTAAATTTCAAAATCAAAGTCAAAACAATTTCTTAAAATTGCAAATCGAAGCTATATATGAAATTTTGACAGCTTTGTTTTTATTTTAAACATGTGCATTTAATTTAATAAAATAAAAAAAAAGAAAAAAAAATATATAAATAGATGATTGAATAAAGTAAAAAACTTTCTTGTCATATCATCTTTTAAACAATTTGAGTATTAATTATTTTATTTAAAAATAAGCAAATTTTTAGTTTTAAATGTAAAAAAAAAAAATATTTGTTTAAAAGGTAATTATGCTCTTTCATTCGATCATGAGACTATTTAATATCTGTTCCTAAGGATCAGAATTCTCCTTTATTTTACTTTATTGTGTGATATATTTAATACTTTTATGTGATATGCTGCAGTTTTAAATGTCTGAAAAATGACAGAAATTGTCAATTCAAAAAAAAAACAATTAATACTTTTGAAAATGAATTTAAATAACTCCATACGTTTTGTTTGGCTATCTCATTTTACATTATCACAGTATTTAGAGCAGACAATTGCTTGTCGGTGTGGATGATATAAGTAAAAGAAGCATACAAATAATAATAATAATAATATTTCAGTTAATGCCCTCAATATTATATTTTTAAACTTCTCGCAAAAATGTATTTAAAAAATTATTGTCGCAAACAAATTAATATTAAGTAAGAACGAAGCAAAAATTATACCAAAATGTGCTGAATCACTAGTGAGACAGGTGGGATGAAAGACATCGAAACCAATTTGATTGAATAGTAAAACTAGGTGATTCTAAAATCCAGAAATCAATCAGGTTTGAATTTTAAAAAAAATTTTGACACTAAATTTATCAGGGGCTATTCGTTGAATTTCAATACAGGTTATGTTTTTTCTTTGATTAAATATTAAACATTAGCAAATATTTGTCTTTTAAAACGTTTCATTCTATAATAAAAATAATTAATTTATAATTGAATTCCAAAACTAATTGCTAATTGATATAAAGCTTTAATGTGTTCCATTGATATATTAAATGTCATCTATCGGCGGAACCCCGACAGTTCGATTAAAGTTTATTATGGTAATTACGAACATTATAACCTAAACGCAGACTATTTTTAAAATATTTAATTAGAGGAATGTAGATTTTTCATCGTTTTATCATTATCAATCTTAAATAAAGTTTTAAATCCGACAGTTAAATTTGCAGTTCTTGTGTTTTATCCAGTCTAGTTTTGAATTTATTTTTGGTGTATGTACCTAAGATGAAAATGAATAAGATAGCCGAATTATGGTTTACTTCTAAATGAACTGAAGATACTTGTTATAAACGTTAAAAATGGTAATTTGGAAAGCATTTTTCTAGAATGTCAAGTATCCAAATGACTTAATTTATTAAATTTAAAAAAAAATAATTAAAAAAATATCCGCAGGGCAGGTGTGTATATTTGGGGGCTGATAATTATGAAATCTAACACAAAACTCTGAGGTCGTGGGTTCTACTCCAGCTGATGACAGTCTTTAATTATTATTTATTAATACTGAAAAATGTTTTTTCTTATTTTTTTTAAAGTATGCGTGTTAAAAACTAATAATTAAACACATATTTAAAAAAACTAGAAGACTCCGCTCCCTGTTCATTTTGCTCACTAACCCTCGTGGTTGCTTCTGCATTCATTGCAGATTAAGAGGAAAAACGGTTTATTTCCATTTTTTTTTCTACAAAAATTACGATTGAATTACTCAATGAAGATAGACTCATGGGATAGAGCATTCTCCTCTGAATGAGGTGCACCGAGTTCGAATCCCAGTCATGGCTGGTCGATATGAATTTCACACCCAGCTTTTACCGACCACAGTGCTGACGTGAAATATCCTCAGTGGCAAGTGGATCATAAGTTAGAGTCCCTTTGCCATCAAGCTAACCGTGGGAGGTACTCGTGTTCTTCCTCTCTATGTAACACAAATGAGGGTTAGTTCCATCAAAACGTCCTCCAAGAAGGCAAAAATTTATTTCAATACTTGATCCTGGAGTTCTCTTGTATGATGGATTGGGTTCAAAATTACAAGGATACGGAGTTGAACATTAGTAGTCCTAAATTTGAAATTGGGTGGGCTGTTCAATGACTGTTATAAAATAAACTAATAACTTGGTTACGATAGCTTGGTTTGTAGGGCTATGGACTCATACTCACGAGAATGGGAGTTCGAATTCAGCAGGCCGAATAATACCCATGTATTAAACGGTGACTGGTGCATATTAAATCTGTCGGGGTCATAAACTCCTCCTAATTCTCAAAACAATTTAATACGTCTGGGAACTGATCCAGGAGTTTCTTTGTCTTCTGGATTGGTTTAAAAATTTCAAGGCTACGTAGTTAAACATTGGCTAAAAATTGAGCCAGTTTTTCAACGATTATAAAAAAAAATTTAATAATCAAACTGTATTTTCTTGTATTCTTTCTAACTCCTTGCATATTTTCTACACACCTTCATAGTTTGATGTTTCTAAGTCTTACAGATTTTGAGCTGCAAATCAAACTGTATGTCTTACAGGAAATTTATTTTGATGATGTGATAGAAGATTCGCTTCTCAAAAAGCGCAAAAAGGATCGTTACCTTAAATTTTCGATAAAAATAATGTATATAAGTTTTATAATTAATTTATATGATTTTTACTCTTAAAATAAAATAATTTTTAAAAATTATTCAAAATTAAATTTTATTCTCTAAATTTACTCATAAAGGGCCCCAGATAATGACAGGCCCAGGGCCCCTATAAACATAAAAACGGCTCTGTGTTAGGACCATTGACCCCTACTTTGGGTCCGACTTTGAAAATTATAACTTGAGATTAAAGGAAGTTAGACGACTTCGAAATTCGAAATCCTCCCCGCCATTCTATTTTTTTTTTAAATTTTTTTTTTCATTATTATTCCATTATGCGTTCTTTAACAAAAAAAGATGCACGATTCTACTTGTAGGAGACCTTATGCATGATAAACTGTCGAATATATTGCAAAAATAATTTAAAACAATAGAAATAAATCAATTTTCAGGGATTTTTCCAGTTTTTACCCATTATTCGATATTTTCCCAATTTAAAAAAAATTATTTTCTGTATTTAAGACCCTCTAAAATATAGAAAAGCTCATTTAAAAAATAATATAAAACAAAATAAGCGGAAGAAAAAAAAAGAAATCTTTTTGAAAAGTTGCTGAAGCTGGGATTCGAACCTGGGCCACCTCGCCTCAGCCTTCAGCTTCTAGTCCGGTATCTTGACCACAATGCCACTCGAACACGAGAAGCCTGCCACAATTTCGCTTCAAAAGTCCTCCCACGGACAGCTATGCAATAGACCTTTCAGGGCCCCCCTGCACCCCCTAATTCACCTATAAAAAATTCCTTCAGCTAACATGTTAGGACCATTGACCCCTACTTTGGGTCCGACTTTGAAAATTATAACTTGAGATTAAAGGGAGTTTGACGACTTCGAAATTCAAAACCCTCCGCGCCATTCTATTTTTTTTTTTCATTATTATTCCATTATGCGTTCTTTAACAAAAAAAGATGCACGATTCTACTTGTAGGAGATCTTATGCATGATAAACTGTCGAATATATTGTAAAAATAGTTTAAAACAATAGAAATAAATCAATTTTCAGGGATTTTTCCAGTTTTTACCCATTATTCGATAATTTCCCAATTTAAAAAAAATTATTTTCTATATTTAAGACTCTCTAAAATATATAAAAGCTCATTTAAAAAATTATATAAAGCAAAATAAGCGGAAGAAGAAAAAAGTAATTTTTTTCGAAAGTTGCTGAAGCTGGGATTCGAACCTGGTCCCCCTCGCCCCAGCCGTCAGCACTACTCCGATATCTTGACCACCATGCCACTCGAACACGAGAAGCCTGCCACAATTTCGCTTCAAAACTCCTCCCACGGACAGCTATGCAATAGACCTTTCAGGGCCCCCCTGCACCCCCTAATTCACCTATAAAAAATTCCTTCAGCTAACATGTTAGGACCATTGACCCCTACTTTGGGTCCGACTTTGAAAATTATAACTTGAGATTAAAGGGAGTTTGACGACTTCGAAATTCAAAACCCTCCGCGCCATTCTATTTTTTTTTTTTTTTTTTTTTCATTATTATTCCATTATGCGTTCTTTAACAAAAAAAGATTCACGATTCTACTTGTAGGAGATCTTATGCATGATAAACTGTCGAATATATTGTAAAAATAGTTTAAAACAATGGAAATAAATCAATTTTCAGGGATTTTTCCAGTTTTTTCCAATTATTCGATATTTTCCCAATTTAAAAAAATTATTTTCTATATTTAAGACCCTCTAAAATATAGAAAAGCTCATTTAAAAAATAATCTAAAGAAAAATAAGCGGAAGAAAAAAGAATTTTTTTTTTAAAAGTTGCTGAATCTGGGATTCGAACCTGGGCCCCCTCGACCCAGCTGTCAGCTACTAGTCCGGTATCTTGACCTCTTTGCCACTCGAACACTAGAAGCCTGCCACAATTTCGCTTCAAAAGTCCTCTCACGGACAGCTATGCAATAGACCTTTCAGGGCCCCCCTGCACCCCCTAATTCACCTATAAAAATTTCCTTCAGCTAGCATGTTAGGACCATTGACCCATACTTAGGGTCCGAGTTTGAAAATTATAACTTGAGATTAAAGGGAGTGTTAGACGACTTCGAAATTCGAACCCCTCCCCGCCATTTTATTTTTTTTTTCATTATTATTCCATTATGCGTTCTATAACAAAGAAAGATGCACGATTCTACTTGTAGGAGACCTTATGCATGATAAACTGTCGAATATATTGTAAAAATAATTTAAAACAATAGAAATAAATCAATTTTCAGGGATTTTTCCAGTTTTTACCCATTATTCGATAATTTCCCTATTTAAAAAAAATTATTTTCTATATTTAAGACCCTCTAAAATATATAAAAGCTCATTTAAAAAATTATATAAAGCAAAATAAGCGGAAGATAAAAAAATAATTTTTTTCGAAAGTTGCTGAAGCTGGGATTCGAACCTGGGCCCCCTCGCCCCAGCCGTCAGCACTACTCCGATATCTTGACCACCATGCCACTCGAACACGAGAAGCCTGCCACAATTTCGCTTCAAAAGTCCTCCCACGGACAGCTATGCAATAGACCTCTGAGGGCCCCCCTGCACTCCCTAATTCACCTATAAAAATTTCCTTCAGCTAACATGTTAGGACCATTGACCCCTACTTAGGGTCCGAGTTTGAAAATTATAACTTGATATTAAAGGGAGTTAGACAACTTCGAAATTCGAACCCCTCCCCGCCATTTTATTTTTTTTTTCATTATTATTCCATTATGCGTTCTATAACAAAAAAAGATGCACGATTCTCCTTGTAGGAGACCTTATGCATGATAAACTGTCGAATATATTGTAAAAATAATTTAAAACAATGGAAATAAATCAATTTTCCGGGATTTTTCCAGTTTTTACCCACTATTCGATATTTTCCCGATTTAAAACAATTATTTTCTATACTTAAGACCCTCAAAAATATAGAAAAGCTCATTTAAAAAATAATATAAAGCAAAATTAGCGGAAGAAAAAATAAGAAATTTTTTTGAAAAGTTGCTGAAGCTGGGATTCGACCCTGGGCCCCCTCGCCCCAGTTGTCAGCTAATAGTCCGGTATCTTGACCACCATGCCACTCGAACACGAGAAGCCTGCCACAATTTCGCTTCAAAAGTCCTCTCACGGACAGCTATGCAATAGACCTTTCAGGGCCCCCCCGCACCCCCTAATTCACCTATAAAAATTTCTTTCAGCTAACATGTTAGGACCATCGACCCCTACTTAGGATCCGAGTTTGAAAATTATAACTTGATATTAAAGGGTGTTAGAAGACTTCGAAATTCGAACCCCTCCCCGCCATTTTATTTATTTTTTTTCATTATTATTCCATTATGCGTTCTTTAAAAAAAAAGATGCACGATTCTACTTGTAGGAGACCTTATGCATGATAAACTGTCGAATATATTGCAAAAATAATTTAAAACAATAGAAATAAATCAATTTTCAGGGATTTTTCCAGTTTTTACCCATTATTCGATATTTTCCCAATTAAAAAAAAATTATTTTCTATATTTAAGACCCTCTAAAATATAGAAAAGCTAATTTAAAGAATAATTTAGAACAAAATAAGCGAAAGAAAAAAAAAAGAAATCTTTTTGAAAATTTGCTGAAGCTGGGATTCGAACCTGGGCCACCTCGCCTCAGCCGTCAGCTACTAGTCCGGTGTCTTGACCACCATGCCACTCGAACACGAGAAGCCTGCCACAATTTCGCTTCAAAAGTCCTACCACGGACAGCTATGCAATAGACCTTTGAGGGCCCCCTGCACCCCCTAATTCACCTGTAAAAAATTCCTTCAGCTAACATGTTAGGACCATTGACCCCTACTTAGTGTCCGAGCTTGAAAATTATAACTTGATATTAAAGGGAGTTAGACGACTTCGAAATTCGAACCCCTCCCCGCCATTCTATTTTTTTTTTTTTAATTTTTTTTTTCATTATTATTCCATTATGCGATCTTTAACAAAAAAAGATGCGCGATTCTACTTGTAGGAGACCTTATGCATGATAAACTGTCGAATATATTGCAAAAATAATTTAAAACAATAGAAATAAATCAATTTTCAGGGATTTTTCCAGTTTTTACCCTTTATTCGATATTTTCCCAATTTAAAAAAAATTATTTTCTATATTTAAGACCCTCTAAAATATAGAAAAGCTCATTTAAAAAATAATATAAAACAAAATAAGCGGAAGAAAAAAAAAGAAATCTTTTTGAAAAGTTGCTGAAGCTGGGATTCGAACCTGGGCCACCTCGCCTCAGCCTTCAGCTACTAGTCCGGTATCTTGACCACCATGCCACTCGAACACGAGAAGCCTGCCACAATTTCGCTTCAAAAGTCCTCCCACGGACAGCTATGCAATAGACCTTTGAGGGCCCCCCTGCACCCCCTAATTCACCTATAAAAAATTCCTTCAGCTAACATGTTAGGACCATTGACCCCTACTTTGGGTCCGACTTTGAAAATTATAACTTGAGATTAAAGGGAGTTAGACGACTTCGAAATTCGAACCCCTCCGCGCCATTCTATTTTTTTTTTTTTTTCATTATTATTCCATTATGCGTTCTTTAACAAAAAAAGGTGCACGATTCTACTTGTAGGAGACCTTATGCATGATAAACTGTCGAATATATTGCAAAAATAATTTAAAACAATAGAAATAAATCAATTTTCAGGGATTTTTCCAGTTTTTACCCATTATTCGATATTTTCCCAATTTAAAAAAAATTATTTTCTATATTTAAGACCCTCTAAAATATAGAAAAGCTCATTTAAAAAAAAAATTATAAAAAAAAATAAGCGGAAGAACGAAAAAGAAATCTTTTTGAAAAGTTGCTGAAGCTGGGATTCGAACCTGGGCCACCTTGCCCCAATTGTCAGCTACTAGTCCGGTGTCTTGATCCCCACGACACTCGAACACGAGAAGCCTGCCACAATTTCACGTCAAAAGTCCTCCCACGGACAGCTATGCAAGAGAACTTTTAGGGCCCCCCTGCACCCCCTAATTCACCTATGAAAAATTCCTTCAGCTAACATGTTAGGACCATTGACCCCTACTTAGGGTCCGACTTTGAAAATTATAACTTGAGATTAAAGGGAGTTAGACGACTTCGAATTCGAACCCCTCCCCGCCATTCTATTTTTTTTTTATTTCTTTTTTCATTATTGTTCCATTATGCGTTCTTTAACAAAAAAAGATGCACGATTCTACTTGTAGGAGATCTTATGCATGATAAACTGTCGAATATATTGTAAAAATAGTTTAAAACAATGGAAATAAATCAATTTTCAGGGATTTTTCCAGTTTTTTCCAATTATTCGATATTTTCCCAATTTAAAAAAATTTTTTTCTATATTTAAGACCCTCTAAAATATAGAAAAGCTCATTTAAAAAATAATCTAAAGCAAAATAAGCGGAAGAAAAAATAATTTTTTTTTTTTAAAGTTGCTGAATCTGTGATTCGAACCTGGGCCCCCTCGCCCCAGCTGTCAGCTACTAATCCGGTATCTTGACCTCTTTGCCACTCGAACACGAGAAGCCTGCCACAATTTCGCTTCAAAAGTCCTCTCACGGTCAGCTATGCAATAGAACTTTGAGGGCGCCCCTGCACACCCCAATTCACTTATAAAAATTTCCTTCAGCTTACATGTTAGGACCATTGACCCCTACTTAGGGTCCGAGTTTGAAAATTATAACTTGATAATAAAGGGAGTTAGATGACTTCGAAATTCGAACTCCACCCGCCATTTTATTTTATTTTTTATTTATTTTTTTATTTTATTTTTTCATTATTATTCCATTATGCGTTCTTTAACAAAGAAAGATGCACGATTCTACTTGTAGGAAATCTTATGCATGATAAACTGTCGAATATATTGTAAAAATAATTTAAAACAATGGAAATAAATTAATTTTCCGGGATTTTTCCAGTTTTTATCCATTATTCGATATTTTCCCAATTTAAAAAAAAAATTTCTATTTTTAAGACCCTCTAAATTATAGAAAAGCTTATTTAAAAAATAATATAAAGCAAAATAGGTGGAAGAAGAAAAAAGAAATTTTTTTGAAAAGTTGCTGAAGCTGGGATTCGAAACTGGGCCCGCTCGCCCCAACCGTCAGCTACTAGTCCGGTATCTTGACCACCATGCCACTCGAACACGAGAAGCCTGCCACAATTTCACTTCAAAAGTCCTCTCACGGTCAGCTATGCAATAGATCTTTGAGGACCCCTCTGCACCCCCTAATTCACCGATTAAAATTTCCTTCAGCTTACATGTTAGGACTATTGACCCCTACGTAGAGTCCGAGTTTGAAAATTATAACTTGATATTAATGGCAGTTAGACGACATCGAAATTCGAACAACACCCCGTCATTTTATTTATTTATTTATTTTTTTTTCTTCATTATTATTCCTTTATGCGTTCTTCAACAAAGAAAGATGCGCGATTCTACTTTTAGGAGATCTTATGCATGATAAACTGTCGAATATATTGTAAAAATAATTTAAAACAATGGAAATAAATTAATTTTCCGGGATTTTTCCAGTTTTTACCCATTATTCGATATTTTCCCTATTTGAAAAAAATTATTTTCTATATTTAAGACCCTCTAAAATATAGAAAAGCTCATTTAAAAAATAATATAAAGCAAAATAAGCGGAAGAAGAAGAAAAAGGAATTTTTTTGAAAAGTTGCTGAAGCTGGGATTCGTACCTGGACCCCCTCACCCCAGCCGTCAGCTACTAGTCCGGTATCTTGACCACCATGCCACTCGAACCCGAAACGGCCGCCACAATTTTGCTTTAAAAGTCCTCTCACGGTCAGCTTTGCAATAGACCTTTGAGGCCCCCCCTGCACCTTCTAATTCACCTATAAAAATTTTCTTCGGCAAACATGTTTGGACCATAAGCCCCTACTTAGGGGCCGAGTGCGGAAATTATTACTTGATATTAAAGGGAGTTAGACGACTTTGAATTTCGAACCCCACCCTGCCATTTTATTTTATTTTTTATTTTTTTATTATTATTCCATTATGCGTTCTTTAACAAAGAAAGATGGTCCCGCTGTGGACTGATCGTTAAGACACGGTTCCCAGCAGATCACCGAAGTCAAGCATCACTGGCTACGGTCAGCGTGCGGGTGGGTGACTACTTGGATCATTCTGCGTAGGGACCGAGGGTGTGCGGTATTTTTCCTCGTTAAACTGTGCTACCGTAAAGTACTCGACTTCGCGCGCAGGTCGTCGGGCTACCGAAGCGATGGTGCCATCCCCTCTGCAGAGGATCAAAATTGTGATGGCATGTCTTCGGATCATCCTCAGAGATGTTTCCCAAACCGTCGCCAATAGCCCATTGTGCAGCTCTAGTGCGACTTACATGAACAACAACAACTAACTCTACTCCTAGAATTATATTATTTATTTTAATTTCTACTCTTTTTTTAAAGATGCTTACCTAGTAAGCTATAAGCGTAAAAATATTTTCACACAATCCTTCGAAACTGGCTTAATGTAAACAATTTTTTTTATTTATTAGCATTTGAACATGGATCTTAGATACTCTAAACTCCATGCATTTGAATTGTTGATATTATTACGAAAAAAGAATTTTTAAATTAAAAAAATTCGACTAAAATAAAAAAAGTTATTTGAAACTACAAATTTCGGGGTGCACAACCTTTTTTAATACTTTCTCTGCATGTTGATTAGTGATAGGTTGCATGTTATAGTATTTTGTTATAGTAATTTTTATATAAATATTACGTCCAGAACCGAAATTATCTGCAAAAATAGTATTTCAATTTTTGCTTTATTTAGGTCGATAGTTCACTTGTTATTATTGAGCTAGTTTTAGTTTAAAATTTATTATAAAAGCTCTCTTTTATTTAGAAGTTTTATTTGGAGAAAAATTATTGAATTGTGTAGGATATTGTAAATGGCGTAAACCTATTTGGTGTAGTAAATATATCTTATATAGTTCTGTAGCGAAGTAATTAAGAAATTTACTCATTAGTAAGAGTTAACAAAACTGAAATAATTCATTTGCTAGTTTAAAACAGTGCTTAACATTCAAGAAACCAGTTTATTTATTTTCTTGATAAATTTGTGTGTATTGTGTAATACTTAGCTTTGTTTATCTGAAATATTCTAATGTTTAAACATTACTTCTCAGAATTCCAATTGCTGTTTTTAATTGGAATATTATCTTTATTTCATTGTTTTGTAACTTTTGTATTAAGATATAAAATCTGTGATGCTCATTCTAGACCTTCAAAAGGGCAGGGCATTAGATACTGTATAGAGCCCCTAAAAAAAGGGCACCCATCATAAAAAAGAGCTTTATTTACAAATATTTGCTTGACTTTTAGGACACCCAAATTATACAAAGTTTTTAATTTTATCACTAAAAAATTTTTTCTTTGAGATAATTAGTTTAAATTTAAAAAAATTATTCCCTAGTTAAATTGGTACATTCAATAAATTGGTTTTAAAGTGAACTTAATTATCAAAGTTTGAAGCTCATGAAAAAATATCTATATGGTTTGAAAGTTGGTGTGAAATTTACATTTTTGTAAAATCATCATATTGTTTTTCTTTTCATGTTGATAACTATGCTTATTCCTGCACTTAATTAAAAAAAAAATTTCTTTCTTATCTAGAACATCCTCGAAATTTTTTTAGAAGCTGAAGATTGCAAACATAAAAGAATTGATGGACATTGATAGTTAAAAATCTAAGAAGCTATCAGCTGATCTAATGGTAATTAAAAAATAACCTAAGCCAATAATTCTCTTTCTTGTGTGTTTCAAAATTTATAATAACTACTGAAACCAAACTTTAAGTTTATCAATTGATAAATCATGTCAATTGATCATGTGCCTACAATATGAATTTTTAACATGTGCTGTCAGCACTGTAAAATGCATATTTATCAACTAGCTTAATTTAATAGAATATTATTATCCCATATCTGTTAAATATGCTACAGCAGATACGATGCTGTAAAATTTGTATTTCACCATTTGTATTGTAAACTAATGCTATCAAATTTGTATTGTAACATAAATATTTAATGTGCATAAAATGAATATTTATCAACTAGCTTAAATAATTAAGTAATTTCAGGCTTGATCTGTGTACTGTAAAATTTCTATTCAAAATTAGTTACGTATAAGTTGTATTTTCCTACATTTAGATATTATATTATATTTTTATTTCCAATGGCAGGCCAATTTAAAAGAACAAAACGGATAAAAAACAAGAAAAACAAGGCAAAAAGAGTTAAAATATATTATATAATACTCTGGATATTTACCCAGGTAAATACTTAAAATTCATAAAAACCTGGGTATTTCTGAATTTTAATGAAAATTCTATGATCATGTTCTTTTGGGTGTTAAAAAATTATTTATATTTAAGGTACAATTAAGTTTTACTTAGATGGTCAGAAGTTCATTAGTTCTTAACTAAGAAGAAAAATTCCTTCATAAATTATTGAAATCATTGTATTTTAGTTTTTATTTGAAAGTGGCTATGGTTTAGTCATCCTGTAGTTCACAGTTTGATTCATAATTCCCAATATTTTTGGTTTCTCATCTTAGAAATATATTTTTAAAATGTAAAATATTTTTCAGATTTTAAGTAATTTATTTTAGAAAATTTATCATACAAAAATTTCTCTGCATATGAATACTATGCAATCTAACTCCGATCTATATTTAGTTGTAAAACAAAAAAAAAAAAAAACTGTTTCTTAAAAAACAGCTTGAAAGCTTTTTTCTATAACTCGAACAGAAAATTATTAGAAAATAAGCATTTAATGGTGCATTTTTTAAAAATAAAGTATTTAATTAAAAAATAACTTTAAAATCGCGTAAAAAAATCATTAATATTCTCTATTCGGAAAAAGAGATACTTATACAAATTTTACCATTGTGCAATTGTCACTTATTTTTCTTTAAAATGGAATATGAATAAATAGGCAGTGCTTTTAAGGGATGGTGGCTATTTTTACAGAACAAGTAAAGAGGGTGCATTTATAGAGATCAAAGGGTAGACAGGGCTTCTAAAGTCGTTTAAGGAAAACACTGCATAAATCCTACATACTGATATAAATACATACTAACATGAGATATAAATATATACGGATCACATGACACCGCCTAAAAAGTGCATCCCTAAAAAAGGCGTTAGACTTCCATAATTCTATAAACAAACATTGAAGAAAAACTTATCTTAAAAAACTAATTAATATTTTAATATTGTCCATTGCACTGTATTTTTATTACAACTCACCAAAGAGTTTAATTTAAAGAAATATTTAATTAAAACTTAATGCTGTAAATTTAATTAAAAACTCATAACAATGTTAATTATCAATATTTTATATAAAACTGAAAATTAAATGAAAATGAAACTTATGAAACATTACCTCGCTTGCCCAGACAGCAGTGTCAGATGCTTAAATATTTATTAGTCTAAATTTGTATTTTTTTTTTCATTAAATCGCATTAAGTTTTAAACTTTTAGTTCTATTGACCTGTACAAATTAGAACAACACCTCCCCGTCTAGAGAGCAAAGTTTTAAGTTTTGCACCACTCTGTAAATTTAAGATAGCTGCAAAAGCTCACTTTGAAATTAAAATATTGACATTTTGCTTTAAACTATATCTTCTGAAACAATTAACAGCTTTCCTCTAAATATTTTCCTGCTCACTTATTTTGATAGACTCTTTCTATAATTTTTTTCTTCAAATTCTAAGTAATAAAGGCTCATAGCTTTACTAGTTCCTTAGTTTTGTGATTAAAGGAGTAAATAAGATGTAAGTACTAATTTTTCCATACATAAAAGTTATTTTAAATTTGTTATTATATTTACATAAATGAATATCTTTGGGCTAAGTCTGTGTGCCAAATACGATGAAATTTGGCATAATAATTCAAAGCACTGAGACGATCATTGTCAGTGTTATAGCATTTTGTGATGAATTGTTCAAGCAGGATAGGCAAGCAACGAAATAGAATTTTCTGACTAGTTAAGCATTACCCATTATTTTGAATTTAACTTTTGACAGTTTGACTTTTCAACTTTTTTAAATATGACACCTGTTGTAATATTTGTACTTAAGGCATATGAAAGATAATTTCTTTGATTTGTAGCTTACAGATCTATTTGTAAGAAAGAATAAGGAGTTTACTGCTAGTACATTGAATTATTTTTTTAATTGCTATAGAATAATCACTCCAAATAAATTTAATCATGACTAAAATTTTTGAGAATGATGCCCATCACTCAAAACTTATATGCTATTAGTTTATGTAAAAGTGAATATTAAATTTAGTTTATGATTAGTTATGAAATACAAAGCTTATTAAACATGAACTATTCCTAGTTATGTTAAATTCGAAAAGTGAAATTTCAATGCAAAAATTGAACATTTAAAAGTTTATTTACAAGTACCTTACTATACAATAACGGAAGATAAACAAGGCAATGAAATTGATCTTGTTTATCTTCCATTAACTGTTTTTTCATATTTCTTAGTTTACATGAATTAAGTACATTCCATTTACCTCTATTTCATTTGGTATTTCTCCTATTGCAGGTTTTATTTAAAAAAAGAATTTTAAAAAAAAGCATGTTTTTTTTTATGTAAAATTTTAAATTAGATAACTTCTGGTACTTGTATCAGAAACATTACCAACCATATCATCGATTTAGTTACACTTGAAATTCATGTTTAAGAAAGTATTTTTAAAAATGCTTGACACATCTCTATTGGAATCACCCTACACTTTTTGAAGTAAGTTTTGAAACAAATGTTTTTATTTTATTCACAAAATTTACATTATAGTTAATTTTTTAAGTATTTATTTCTATGCTTCAGTTAACAGAATAAAAATTTTACTATGGTATGTTTCAGTTATTGTTTCCACGTGAAGAGGATGAAATAATATCCTGTGCAAAACTTTTAGACAACTTAAAAACTGCATTAAGGATGCAACTGTAGGTAAAAGTTAAAATCCTTTTTGCACAAGTATTGTAGTGATATGTAATGGCCCAGAAGCAGAAAGTGCCTAAAACTGTGACGTACAGCGCAGAACAAATGAAGTCCTGCAGAACAATTTGTATCTTGAATACTTCTGTGACCATTTTTATTAAGAGAGCTTCTAAAGCAAGCCGTAGAAGAATTAAATTCAAAGATTTCAAATTTCATAAAGATTATGAATTTTTATATTTTCTATTCCCATTTCAGAAACAATTTGCGAATCGTGGGGATCCACAATTGACAGAATTGTTTCTAAAAGACCAATATAATACCATTAGTAAAATATAATAAGTATTTTAATGATTAACTAGAGCATCTTCAATAAATCCCAAAAGGGTGTTAGACCTCTTTTGTAATTTTGTTCTAATTTTGAAAATTTATGGGTTGTAGCACATTCTTAAATTGCTCCAACGTGGATTTAAATTCATTTCATTACATTTTTTATTCTTATGATTTATAATTTGTTCCCAAATGAAAATGTTTTTTGTGAATACAATAAATACATAGTAAAAGCTTGATTAGCCAGAATGTGTGTGAATTCTGAAAATTATGATTACTTGAGATAAATTAAGGTAAGTAAGGCAAAGTCCATGTATATAATATGAAGCAAGTTGTTTTGCAACCACCATCCTTAATAAATTTGTGCATATAGAATTCTTATAAGAAATTAATTGAAAAATAGAGGTTGAGATGGGTTAGGCTTTTGTGGTTGGAAAGTAATAGTATTTAGTTCGGAGAAAGGAAGATTGTAATCAAAACCTGACAAATTATTAACAAAGAATGCAAGATTAAAGACGTAACTTGTTGAGTTAACAGAGAATTTATAAGAAGAATGGAATTTGAAAAAGAATTTTTCAAATTTCATCAAACAATGAAACTACTTGTATTTTTTTTTTTTATCCTGCCTTCATCAACTGTTATTCATCAGATTTTTTATAGCATTTATCAAGAATTCCAAAAATATGAATTATGAAGGAACATTAGATAATACTGTTTTCAACTACCTTTTAATTGTTCAAACTTTCATTAATTTAACTTTTTTCTTTCAATATTCACTATTGTAATATTCTTTTATAATCTCATAATAATGGTAATACAATCTGATAATAATGCTAATATAATCTGATAATGATTTATGTTTATTAAATTGCTTAGAAAAACTAATTTTTTTCTAAATTATCATTTAGTTTTAAAGATAACTTTATTTGCAGCTTTGTGATGAGGTTTTTAGAACAAAATGGATTGTCTGGGTTATTGAACTTCTTACTCAGTATGGATTACAATACAGCAGAAAGTCTTATTCACACCTCACTAATAGGGCGAGTGAAAGCACTCATGAATAATTCCGTAAGTATATTGTGTATTTTAACATTTCAAGAAAGTTGAATAAAAAGTTCAACTGCTGAAGAGACTGGAGCATATTTTTTAATACCAATCAAAAGTATAAATAAATCTATAATATTTTACAAACAAATCATCTTTTCATGAAATGTTTCACGGAGCTTTTTGAGTAGGCATGTGGAAAAATCTTATAACTTATTGACTAGAGTTTAGTCCTCTAAAGTGTTAATTATTTTGGAAATAGTCATTGTTAATAAAGGTACATAAATATTAAGGCAGAAATACTTTTTTTCCACAAAAAATATATAATTTTGAAAGTATTGGATTAGTACAGATAAATAAATTTTCTTCTATTGCAATGAAAGCAAAAAAAAATTTATGTTTGCAAGTGATTGTATTATTTGATAATTTTAACAAGCTCTTAGTAATTAAAACATGTTAAAAATTAAAATAGTTTTTACCATATAATAATTGATTTAAACAATCTATATGTAATTTATAGAAAAATTCAGAAATTGAATAAAAAAAAATTTTTTTGTCTGAAAAGACTAAAAAAAGCAACTATTTTCAGGAAAAGGAGACTATCAGAAGACTTTTCTGTACTCCTAGCAATGTTTTTAGCATAATTGGGTTGAAAACCTGCAGCCCGCAAAATCTTCTGAAGACACTGAGTTTCTTTTCTTAGGAAAGGTAAAATAAAAATAATAAAATTAAAAAAAAAATAAATAATTAAAAAATAAAAAGTTTTCAATTGTAAATTGGAGTCATCACTTTTTAATGCGTTCAATTTGCATAGATTCTAAGTCTATTTCATTTCTCGATTGCCTTTTGAACGGTTATTGCTGAGAAATTCTGCATGATTTGAAAGATCCCAATTTTTAATACAGTGCATGAATTTTGAATTTGAGTAATCACTTTTCACAATATATATATATATATATATATATATATATATATATATATATATATGAAATTTCTTAGAAAAAGTGTGTGTGTTTTTTTTAATGAAAAAGTTTTTTTTGAATGAATTCTAGTAAATAAAAGTATTTAATTTTCTGCAAATATGCAAATTTTTTTATATAAAAATTTAGTGCTAGAACACTAACGTTGACATAAAAATTATCGTATTTGCCACCAACTTGACTGAATGTATCATGGTATATGACAATTAAGTCATTTAATAAAATTTTAGTCTTATTTTTGCTGAATTTTTGTTCTTATTTAGGCAACTATTTTCATGTTTTAAGCTACTAAAAGCAACTATTTTGTTCATTTTTTTCTGTGGCAACCCTGTTTTAATCATTTAGGAAGGAAAATACTAAGTATTACAATTTCTATTTAATAATTTTGATGCATATCTCTGTTGGCACCTTGAAGCCTACCCAGCTTAAAATTGAAGGGTTCCAGATTGTCTGGGAGGTGAATGCATGCGCAATGCTGTCCAAATTGCCTCATCATGCTATCGATCACAAAATTTTCGATTCTTAACAATCATCATCGCCTTGTTCACGACCAATGTCAGTGGAAAATGTTTTTTAATTTCTTATCTTTCTATTAAGTTGCTATTGTGTGTGATTTAAGTTACCAAAAAATCTAATTTTTAAGATGGAATTTATCATCTCCCCTGAATTTCATAGTGTTCCGAATGTCTGAATTTGTAACAATTGTAACAATTATATTTGTAACAATAATTCTTTAATAATTATGGTGTTCTTTCAGAAAATGAAAGAAAAAAACTTTTCTAGAGGGATCTTTTAAACTTCTGATTGCAGAACTTTTGTTATTATTTTTTATTCCGAAACGAGAGCAGAAAAATTTGGAGTATTTCTTTCCTTTCCAATGAACAAGAAAAGTATCTGCAGAAAAAAAGAAAAAAAAAAATTTGCTTTTGGATTTTTTTGCAGTTATTATATTGCTTCAACTCTTTCTTTACTATTTTTTTTAATTTCAAATTCTATAAATATTAAGATCCTGAGTGTAACAGTTTTATTTTTGTACTATAATTTTAAATTTTTGAAAAAATGTCTTTGTGATTTTGTTTTTAAAAGAAACAGCTACTAATAGCTATGTAACTATGTCAAATATTTTCACTGTACACTTATTGATTAATGTTGACTTTAAAGTATTAAGAGTACCATGTTTTTAGAAAAAACAATTATTTTAATAATTTTGACTATTTTTTTATAACTGATATATATTGTAAATCATCATGTATATAATAAAAGTATTGTGCATGATTTAATATCTAATAAAATTTACCCAATGACAAAAAAGAACTTGCCACAGGTTTTTGACAGTTTATAATGCTTTTTAACGTGTTTTTGACCTCAAAAATCAGACCCTGTTTCATTTGTTAATATTTCCCAGATTAGAAAGTTACTTTTACATCTTATGTTACCTTTACATTTTTATTCATTACCCATTAATTATGATAATGCTTTATATCACAACGGGAAATAAATATATCTTATATATCTTAACTAAAATATTTATTGAAAGTAAATTAGTTTGAAATTTACTGTTTTCCTCTTATGTCCTTCATAAATGTGCTCTTCAAATTACTTTCACTGACTAGTGTAGTTATTGTTAATGCTATTATCTTTAATTACTGTGAATTAAATTTTTATTAGTTATTTTATTATCCTAGTAATCTAATTTTAAGGACCTTTTGTTTTAAATAAGTTGCTTAATAATACAGTCAAAGTTTAATTAGGCCTTAGTTTTGCTGAAATTGAAACATTCGTTTATTTTGTTTTAGCTGATGCAACAGAAGAAAAAGATATGAAACTCCTAAGAATGAGTTTGTGAAAATATCTGAAGAAGATGCTCTATATTCAAAAAAGTAATATTGATTAAAATTGCATTGCTTGCATAATGACCATATTTTATCATTATTCATTTAAATGAGAAAATTTGTGAATCATATTTTTATTCATGAATTGATCCTTTTAGTTTGTGGTTTCATTGCTATGTTAATTTTTTCAGTCACAATTTTCAGTCTTGAATTAGATGGATACTTATTATTTTGAAACTAAGATTTTTCCTTTTCTAATTGTTACAATTGCTGTAAATATTTTGAGTTCTTCTTTATTTATTAATAAGCATGTTATAGCTGAATAATTAAGGAAGAGTTGAGCCAGTCCCACTTTTACTTGAAGAAACTGTTGATGTCAGAATAATCTAAGGCCTGATCAGGTGCTAGCAATTAAAATAAACCCTTTCATTTCACTTTCTATTTTTTTCAGTCTTAGCTCGAAAAAGCCACCAATACAATGAAGTGAAATGGTGGTATTTTTCAGTAAACTTGTTTTGTTCTGAAATTTATTCCCTTGTGCCATTTTTACTTGCAACTTTCTTTTTTCTGTTTGGAAATTGAACATAGAAAAAAAAATTAATTGTTGTGGAATTGCATTGATTATGTGATTGAATTTTTAATTCTTACATTTCTAATAGGATTATTGGGAAGTTTTTAAATTTATTTGAAATTGTTCCTTAAAGAAATGTGCATTTATCTTAAGGCCTGGCTTTCAAATAAAATCCTAGATTGGTGTTTGAGGTTTTTGTTTCCTTCTTGTTTTTGGTTTCTTTTATTTCTTTTAAAAGTAAATTATCATTTTGTAATATTGCTGTTTTTGTGGTTGTGTGTTTAATTTTTTTAAATAAATATTTAATGCCTTTTGTTCAAGGTTAAGAGGGTGAGATATACCGCAGAATGATTAAAGAAATTGTATCAACAGGCTTGTAGGGAGAATACACCAATCGAGAGTTTTTAGGAAAAGTTTAATCTGATACAATGTATTTAAAATATAAGGTTTCAGTATTACACTTAAATTATTCCGCAGGAAGGCAAAAAGCCGTTAAATTTTTCTCATATTGCTATGGAATGAAAAATAAAATATGTAAATTGATGCTCTTGAGTTATTTGCAAATAATAGTATTTCTATTTTAAATGGGTAATAATTTTTAAATCCTCCAATCAATTTTAAAATCACTTAATTTAAGGTTTTGTAAAACAATTTATCTATGAAAGTAACTAGTTAAATTGACTTCTCTCTAATTGTTAATGGAATTATGTAAAAAAAAGTTATAAATTTTTTTTTCCTACCAAAAATGTTATTTACAAACATAATTCAAACTTCTGTATTTTAGGAAGGTTGTTCGTAATTTCATTATATTTTGTAAGTCTTTTATTGTTTCTGAATGAAGATAGTTGTTTTGAAACTATAAAATAAATAGTTTATGATGATACATATGTTTATGAGAATGAAGTGTTTGCATCTTTAAACTTATTAATAAAGTAAAACAAGTTTCTTAAGGAAAATGTTTGCTAACAAAAAGCAGTATTGCCATTTTGCTTAACTAACATATTCAGCTTTTAGTATTTACCACAGGTATTATATACAGTCGTTTAAGTAATGAGTTTCAGTTCTGCTGCTGTTATTTTATATCCATTTCTTTTACTTAAAATGAAGTTGGTATCATTTCCTTAGTACTAAATTTACATTTATTTTTACCATTTCTTATAAGATAAACATGAAAATATACCAAGCAAAAGCTCTGATTTTTATTAAAATAAAGAGTGGGGTAAAAACACTTTCTTTCTTTCTTTTTTTTAAAAAAAATAACTATTAATTTATATCATAATTTATAAACAGAATTGTGAGTAACATGGTTTTACCACAATTTAAATTGTTAGTTGCATTTGATTCACTATCTTTTATTAACCATTAGTGTTGAATTATTGTTTTAGGATTTTGAAATATAATCTTATTTGTGGTTCATGAGCATTGGAAAGTAGATGAAAGAGTTTTTTTGTCTTAAGTAATTACAAACTCTTTTGACTATTTCTGTTAAAAGAATGATATTGAATGTTTGAAAAACATATTGATACTAGCTAAATTAGAATAAAACATTTAAAAGCACACCAAAGGCTTAAAGCATTGATTTATTTTTACAATCTAAAAGTACCAATATAATAAATATATTACATTGCACCCATGTTCATAAATTACTAATTAAAAAGAAGGATACTGTTTTACTGGTATGCAAATATTTTGCTTCTTCTACAGTCATATATTTTGTAAGTAGATATGACATAACATGGTTGCTATTATGAATTTGTTCAACTTTTTTTCTTAATGGATAAAATTATTTTTCAAACGGTATTTTTGTAGTTCTTAAAGCTTAATGAGAACAATATTTGATTATCACTATATTAATAAAAGAATTATTTGTTCAGAACAATAAGTGAATATTTATATTTCATTTCAGGGTTTTATTTTCAGAAAGTTTTTCTTTCGATTTTACTTTTAATTTTTTTAAGAGATATTTAAGTCATAAGTTCCGAAAAGTCAAAAGTTCATCAATCAAAGTTTTTTTTTTTTGTTGTTTCTTTTGTTTCTTCTAAATATTCTTTCATATTTTCTGTTTATGGTTATGGTTTGATTTGTTTAGGTAATGTTCTCTGGCATCATTCTAGAACCTCTAACTCAAAACTTTTAATAATAATAAAACATTCCTCATTTTATTAAAAAAGATATGCATCACAAAAAAGTTTCTGTTTTATTATAAATTTAAATTTATGTCAAGGTGTTGGTCTTAGTTGTTAAATTTGCAAATCCGTGTTCTTGATTCTCAGTTCACAAAATATTTTAAGAGTAGAAGAAAGCA
Organism: Parasteatoda tepidariorum; assembly: GCF_982258835.1. Taxonomy (NCBI): domain Eukaryota; kingdom Metazoa; phylum Arthropoda; class Arachnida; order Araneae; family Theridiidae; genus Parasteatoda; species Parasteatoda tepidariorum. The sequence continues at coordinate 135,138,408 of NC_141755.1, read as the reverse complement.
TTCTACTTTTAGTAGGATATTAGTATATCTTCAAACCTTTATACATTTTTGCTTTAGAATCTGTTTTTTCAAATCAAGTCTATTATTTGTTGGCATTTCTTTCTTTTAAAGAATGAAGGTGATGACAGTAACTTATTTAGAATATGATGTTCTGACTTAGGGTTGCACAACCTATGGCCTCTAACTGTTGATGTGTAGTCCGTTCCCCTCCCCCACATTTCATGGTGTTCTGAATATCTGAATTTGTAAAAGAATTTCCACTCACAGTCATGTTTTATTAAAATATAAAATGTTTTAATCATGTTCTTTAAAAATTATGGTGTTCTTTCAAAAAATTAAAGAAAAAACATCATTTCTGGAGTAAATTATCTTTTAAACTTCTGTGATTTCAGAATTTTTATTATTATTTTTTTTTTTATTTTGTCAATTTAAAATTCTAGTTGAATCAAGCCAGTCATTGGCGAATTTTTTTTAATTCCGAAATTAGAATGGAAAAAAAGGTTTACAATGAAAAAGACACACATTACATTGTTACATTGTAAAAAGGTTTACAATAAAAGGTGTAATATGTAAACATTTTAATGGGACATTTTAAAAGAAGAAAATACAAAAATTGAAGAGATGCTAAAGTTAAATTTCGGATATTGATGAATAAGCCATAGAAAAAGCTATATTAAGCATTTACAAATCTTGTTTTTACAAAGACTATACAGGACCTTTCAGATGAAACTTTATACAAGATTCTTTTCTACAGTGATGTAATTTTTTTTCGTTTACCATAATGTAGATGTTTTTCAGTTAAAATTTAAACATTAAGTCAATCAAATAATTTTTTTGCTATGATCATTATTTTACTGTTATATTATTTTAAACATAATGCGAATAAAAATTTTGGTACTTGTCTCAAATTTCAGCCAAATAATTTAAATTTAAAGTAATAAACACAATTCTGATAATATAAATATTGTTAAAATATTGTTTATTGTCAGTGCTAAAAGGAAATTGCTTCTAATATCATATCCTTTCATTTTGATGCAATTAAACGAATACAAAACATTTTGTAACAAATCTATTATTGCAATGAATAGTGACCTTTATCATCATATGTAAGAGAAGAAAAAAATTCAAGGAACAAATTAATAAAGGAGGAAAATATCAAAACGAAATTTTGAGAAAAATGAATCTTAGAGCACATTATTATTAGTACAAAAGTCTTGTCATTTATTAAATACTAGCCGTCTAAGGGCCACGCTAAAGGTTTCCACAAATAAAGTTTTTTAAAACATAGCAGGAAATCTGAAGATTAGTGGACAATTAAAGTGTTTCTGTCCTGCAATTTTGTCTTCATATCCAGTTCTGCTGCAGATGTGTTATAGCTCTTGAGGATGTTTGAAGATGTAACTTTGCTATGGTAACCTAACCTATAATATAACTATCAAGTGGAGACTTGTTTTTTTTTCTTAAAAAAAGGCTTCAGAAATTGTAAAAGCATACAAAAGTTGCTTTAAATACATGAAAAGAACACGAAAACGAATTAATTTTTTATGGTATCTATTTCTCTATAATTTTTTTATGGTATCAATTTCTATTTCTATATCGCTACAAAAATTAACGTCGGGTAGACTATATTTGAGGGTGCCCCTTGATTCTCGCCAAGTTGTGATCACGATTGATCGCCAAGCTGGGCGATGTTGAAACCCAATCGTGATTCTCAACGGTTTAGATTTTAGCGTTATTAATGTTCACCGGTATACGTAATTTCAGAGGCTCATTAGTTCTTCGTTAGATACCGGCTGGTAAGGTTACTTTTACTTCTGGTCAATAAGATCGAAGGTATGTGGGCAGTCATAAAAAGGGACTTTATAAAAAAATGTCATCACCAGTTCGGTACCACAAACGCCATTTTCGATTCATATTTCGCCGAATTTATGTGACGATGGAGGTACACAGATTCTATTCACGATGAATTTAGACAGTATCTAACTGGGGTAGACTATACTTGAGGGTGCCCCCGCCAAGTTGTGATCACGATTGATCGCCAAGCTGGGAGATGCTGAAAACCAATCGTGATTCTGATTGGTTTAGATTTTAATCGTGATTCTGATTAGTTTAGAATTTAGCGTTGTTTTTAAAGGAATTTTTAAATGTAATTTCAGAGATCCGTTAGTTCTACTTTGGATACCGGCTGGTAAGGTTATTTTTGCTTCTGGTACTAAAAATGAATACTGTCAATAAGATAAATCCTAAGTTTCTGTACGATTTTAATAACAATGAGAAAAAAACAGTGATTGACTGGTGTATGAATGAAGGTTTAATTAGTAATAGATATAAATGTCCTGTTTGTGGGTTACCACGGCGTTCCCGGCAAACAAATATGGCGCCAAACATAAGTCGCCAATTTCGCCAAGGGGCACCCTCAAGTATATTTTTCCCTCTAACTGTTATTAGATAATTCTGTGCACCTAAATCTGAGTATATTCAAGCTTAATGAAGAAGTGAGTTGTTTTTTTTCCTTTTCTTTCTGCACCTACTCCATTAATTTTTGCTTCGATTCAAAATCCTTTTTATTGGATTTATTAATTTTGCTTATATTGGGTTCATTGCAAGCTTTTTGCGATGTTTTGTTGAAATTTTCCAATGTTTTTTGAAATATCATTATGTTTTGGCCGTTATTTCTGTTACCACGGTGTTCCGCGCAAACAGGAATAGCGCCAAACATAAGTCACCAATTTCGCCAAGGGGCATCCTCAAGTATAATTTTCCCTTATCGTCTTCGCTTAAGAAAAAAAAAAAAGAGCGTGGAAAGAAGAAGAAAAACTTATTATAACAATTATGAACAGCGATAAATATATCAAAGCGTAGCGTTCTATTTACGTATCTAATATGTTGCCACATTTTTAGTACAAAAGTTAAAGCTTTATCCACTTTGATAAATGTAAACTAATGCGAACCTTACAATTAAATTATTAATTCCTTCGTATATTATTGGTTTAAGTTGTCGAAAATTAATATTTCAATTGTAAGGTTCGCATTAGCATACATTTATAAGAGTGGAGAAAAGTATATGCATTTTTTAATAGTTTCTTGAATATGGCTCTTTGAAGACGAAAAAGCATAGATTTTCTTACAAAATGACAGATAACTAAGAAACTAATCCAAATTTTTGAAAAAGAAAAAAAATACTTCTTCATTATGTCAAAACACAATTATGTGCCGAGTTTCGTGCCTGGGCGAGGCTTCTGGGGCGATATATTGTGATTACAGACACACACACACACAGCCGCGTTTATTATTATGTATAGATAAAAGAAAATTCTTGTTTTGTATCACACTAAAGATAAAAATCCATAAATTCTTGATAAATTAAAAGTAACCAAATTTTAAATACATTCAACAGTTTCGTAACGAGGAACCTAAGTACTATGAAATTTTTTCAACATAATATGTTTCATCAATGCTCATATATCTACCAACCCACTTTATCTATTATTCTAAAGATTTATTGCAAAGTTGCAGAATAAATACTTGACCTTATTTCTTTCTGAATTTTTAAATTCTTATTTGAGTTAATAATAAATAAGAATAAAAAAAGTCCTGATTAACATTACAGCTATTTTGCTAAACAACTATATAATTTGAAAACTAATCATACTAAGAAATAAACCTCATCTAATTATAAATGCAATATGTTCTTACCATTATCTTTTAACATAAACATCTCTATAATCTTTTGGTAAAACACAATTAAAAAAAATATTTGTTATTAAATATGTTTTTAAATGCTTAAAATTTTTTTATTACTTTTGTTGTTAAGAAAAAAATTTTCTTTTAATTAAAAAAATTCTTGTCTCTTTAATATATCTTTCCATAAATTTACCACCATTTAGAGTTTATTCTTTCAATTGGAATTCTTTGTTTATATTTTTAGCTTTCTATTTGTTAGATTCTAAAATCTTAAACAATTAGGAAGATTAAATTTAATTTAGAAACCTTAGACATTCTTATTTTGAAATCTGAAATTACTTGTGGGGTAAGTTCTTCTTTGCATGATGTCTTTGAAACATTCATTTTAAATTCATGTAGTGCTCACATTATAATTTGTTTTTGTAATTTTTTTGTACCATTTCATTAGTTTTTAAAGCAAAGGAAAGAACACTAAAGTTGCAAAAAGGATCACAGGTTTGCTTGAAAATATAGATTTACTATGATTTGAGGCATTGAATAATTTCTTTTGTTTACATTTTAGTCAATTTTAAAAGGTTAATTGCTTTAATCATTTCTTTAAATTTTAAGATAAATACACTAGTGTTTTCTAAAATAAGAGAATTTTCATATTTGGTGGCCTATCTCCATTATAACAGACCAGATTTTAATACACTATTAAGTTGATATCTGGCTGGAAATTTGATTCAACAAATATCCCCTCTTTTTAAAGTTTAAACTAGGTAAGCTTGATGGCTGCCCAAGTCCCATTAAAATGAAATCGCCACCCGATTACATTCTGTAAAGGTTAACATTGAACTTTAAGGCATCAAATTCCTGGTTCTTTTCTTATATAATTATGAATTATACAAACCAGGCACTCACTATCTACCTACCAACTAAAAAAATTCAACTGCTATAGCAGAGGAAGTTTGATAATCTTGGCAGGCATTATTGTACTAAGTAATTATAAATCTTTCTATGTTCTTTAGAGCGGCAAATTAGCTAGTGTGCAGCATATGAGTAAAATCTAAAAGCTCTATGATTGCTTTGATCAACAATAGACACTCACTTAGAGCTGTTTGCTCTCACAATTTTCTCGAAATTGAAGATATTCGCCAGATGAATTGGCCACTCAGATCTTGGAATTGGCCATTCGAGCACATTAAAGCAGTCTAATAAAATTGCTCAGCAAATTCCTCGACATTTGTCCAGATACTGGAAGATTGCGGCTTCTTTGAATGCTGAACCACTTTAGTAATGCTTCTTCAGCATCCTTGGGATCAGCTTTTCTCAACTTTTTTCTGCCATTTAATTCTTTTTCATGAGCAGAAATTGTTAATTGCCTATTTTTCCACATGTTACAAAGTGTAGATTTGGATAGTTTATATTCCCTGCAAATATCAGCTTGATTACATCCATTTTCAATTTTCCTGATTATGCCCATTTTATAATCAATGAAGAACATTTTACGTTTACTGTTCGCCATAGTTACATTTGAGACACTTGTTTGCAGGCTTTTTTTAACTGAACTGAGAGCAAAATGGAGTTGAAATGAGGGTCTTATCAATACATATTAGTGTCCAACCCTTTGACCAATAATGAATAATTACTCTTTCCCTCTGACAGAAAATGCATATTGATCCCACTGACACCTTACAGGTGCATCATCTGCCTGGGTAGGAAACATCTACTTGATTTGTTTAGGGATGGGAAAGTAAGATAAAAGAAGCAAACAAGAAAAAAATGCTTACCGCTACCTTCCCCTCTACAGATGGCTTTAAAAATCGGTATATGTATTTATTTTGAAGTAGAAATTTTAAAATTATTACAAAAAATGAAGAAAAAAATTAGTCGAAGACAGAAAAAGTTCATTTTATCCAACTTAATCACTTTTTTGGTTCACTATATCCACAAAAAATAACATTATACGGTATAGCAGGGCACGGAGCCGATTATTTCGTTCACTATATCCGGGAGTTCACTATAAACCGTGTTCACAATAGCGGGGTTTGACTGTGTGATATCAACTTATCCAAAACGAATTTCATTAAAATTTACCAGTTCATTAAGTTCCAGAGATTAATAACCAAATCTGTAAAGTTCTCCAAACTTTTAACAGCGTAGATTTTGACTTTGTCATGATTGCAGCTGAATCTGGCATTTCTTTTAAATAAGTAATTTTTTTTAATGTATTTTATCAGGTTTCTAATGAATGCACAAAGCTAATGCATTAATAACTTTTGATCTAATGATTGAATTTTCATGCAGAAGACAGAGTTAAAAATAGCAAATTTTTTCAGTGCCAGAATGTAAAGTACATTTTTCGATAATAACAAATAGAACTCTTTCGAAACTTTTGTTTCCAACTGATTGTTTTAGAATCATATTCAAATTAAAGTAAACGTTTTATTTAATTAATTCATTTATTAATTATTTAAGATTTAATCTGTAGTCTTCTTTGCGTTCGAAAGTTTTTTTCATGTAATTAGCAAAAGAAATAGTATTAAGGAAGAAATATTCCCCCAAAATTTGTGAAACCTTTAAATAATTAAAATAATTTTTTCTTTTACAGTTTAAAGACGTTTTAAAAATTGAAGGAGATATTCATCATGTTCGACTGGCAGTAAAAGTCAAGTGCGTACTACTCATATATTTTATTTTAATCTGTGCAAAATTTCTTAATTTTATTAATTGAAGATGCTTTCTTTTAATTTTAAATTCTTTAAAACCTTTGTGTTTTCTTTAAGAGTTAAGTTAATATGAGTTTCAAAATTATATGTAATTTAATTTGTATGTCAAAATGTATTTTCCTATTGCTTATTTCATTCAAAATTAATGACTTTAAAGGGAGAGTAAGAACATAATTATTTCACTATAAACCGTTAGAATTATAATATTTGATATACAGTAGGGAACCGATTATCCGGAACGGTCGGGACCATCGCTATTCCGGATAACTGATTTTTCCGGTTTTCTGAATCGCTACAAAAAGCCGTTTTTTTTATTGTTAGACCCAACTAAAAAAAAAAAATATTTGGAAATAATTTTAAAAATAAGAAAAAACGATGAAGTAATACACTAATGATTATTTCCAAAATGATGGTAAGGTAAACAGCTTTAAAAAAAGAAAGAAAAATCGTAAAATCTTATGAGGAAAAAAAATTTTTTTTTAAAAATGGCGAGAAAATTTATCGAATTTCGTTCCGGTTTTTTGGTTTTCCGGTTTTCTGATTTCCGGATAACGGGTTCTGTACTGTAATAATTCTAACATTTCTAATGGTTTTTTGATAAATAAAATTAGATATTTCAAGATAATCACTCTGCAGAATTCCTGTCATAACAAGAAAATTAATCTACTAATTGACTAACTATTCTCTTGAAAAGCAGACATACCATATTTCTGTCCTTGTACTGGAAACTGTAACTTCAAGGTGTGCTCTATTAAAATATGTTGATTTTGTTTAATAACGATAAATTTATCCACAGAGGCGAATAAGAAATTCAGAAACAGTAGGCTGACAAGGATATAAAAATTTAAAATTCATCTTTAAATATTTGATGGGAAAAAAATGAAATTCTTGTTTTCAACTACTGGATCACTGAGGAGTTTTGTGCAGGGGAGAAAATATCTAATTTTTTCCATTTCTCTAGTGATTTAAAACAGAAGACATACTAATTGAAAATAAACTAAGCTATAAATCTACCACAGTATTAATTTTTACCATCTTGGATAATATGAGAGTAAGATAAACTTAATAAATGTGTGAAATGGAAATTAGTGAGTTTCAAAACTAATTAATTTAGTTATTAATTAATTTTATGAGCCAAAACTAGTATGTTGGTTTAAAATGAAAATAATACCTATTCTATCTAATTGTTACAAATTTTATTTTCTAAATTTTTTTTTTTAACTACACGCTTTGAAAATGTTTACTTTTTGTAAAATAAAAATAATAAGTATCCTTTTTTTCAAAAATTATTTTATTCTACATTTTCCATTATTATTAAAAATTAATTTCATTTTAATTTTCGATTTTATCCTATAAAAAAAAACTGTATACCAGGCAATATTTGAAATTTTGGAATTTTTTTAATATTAACACTTTTTCTTTGATAAAGTTGCTTTTAATTTATAAAAATTGTATGAAACATTTAAAGAAATTTATTATTTCTTAATTTCAGACACTTGCAGAAAATAATCTCTGTTGAATGGTAAAAATTATTACTTCTCAAAACAAAAGCAAATCATTCCTTAGTAATCCAGCTAAAAAAAACTAAGTAGTCAGTACCTTGTCTCAATCTTAATTTTATATAAATTAATTTATATAAAATTATATTCCTCTAAATTCTTTTTTTTTATTAAAAATAACCACTTTTACTTTATATTGTAAAAAGTTTTTGGCATGCAGTAATTTTTTAGTAAACTCAAAAATATTAAATATCGTAAAGTGACAAAAAATAAGAAAATGACAATGAGAGGAAAACCATTGGCAAATCCTAGTCCCGGTAATGACTGGTTCAAAGCTGTTCACATTACTGGTTAAAAATATTTTCAGTGATAGATAAATTATGAATTAGAGTTGCCCTCGAGCTAAGCTTAAGAATTTTTTGTGGATTCCTTTCTATATAACACGAATTTCATTTAAAATGTCTTCATGAAGGCATATTTGTACCTATGTTTGGTCCAGGAGTTAACTTGTCTTCTGGCAATTGTTCAATTTTTCAAAGTATAGTTAATTTATGATATATAAGGAAACCTTGGTTAAGTGGACACTCTTGGGACAAAATTGTCCAAAGGGAAAAAATTGTCTGCTTACAAGGGTTCTCCATTTATAGGAAGGGTACATTAATAACTCCATAAATTGTTTTTAGAATAACAATTGTTGAGAATGTTTTTAGAATAACTCCATAAGTTGTTCTTAGAACAATGACATAGAAATAATTATATAAACTTATTTGCACATTGATATTTATTTGAACTTTAAAAATTAAAATATTTACAATGCAAAAAGAATAGATGAAGAAATTTGATACTAATTTCTTTTTAAACCTTCATCTGACATATATCCCAGGCTCCAAGTAATCATATTTATATCTGACTTTGGTTTTCTTGAGCTGATTCCAACCTTCAAAAGTGAGCTTGAATAAGTCCTTCATGAGAAACCTTGTTCCATGTCCTCTTCTTTCCATGCTTTGCTCTATTTTGACATTGGAAACTAAGAATTTTTCCATCAGTCAGCAAAGGGAAGAAGCCTTTGTGGGGTATGAGTAGGGAAGGATTTAATAACAGTTCCAGTTGAGGAAACATTACAGTTCTCTTGAAATAGTGTTTTTTTTTTTTTAATTTTCTTTTAGAATTGTACAAAAAAATGATATTTAAAAATTATTTAATTTTACTTTATTTATTAATTTTTGCATTTCAAAGGTAGAGATTGAGATTTAAGATAGAAATTTAGGTGTACTAATACACACAAAATAGAAATATTTTATGGATATATGCAAACCGTTGTTTTAATTTTGTAAAAGAAGAAATATCTAAATCTTATGTGTACTGTACATTAGAAACCAGAAAAATAAATCAAATAATAATACTATATATAAATCCCATATTATAATATTGGTCATTAAATTTCATATTGTATTTACTTACCTTCTGTATGAAATCTAAAGTAGGCGCTGTATATAGTTCAATTGAAACACTTGGAATCAAAAGTGTTTGTCAGTGCAAAACAAAACTTCATATCACTCTCATAATTATATTCTATTGGTTAAAATTCATGTATTGGAAATAGAGATGAGATAGGCTCAGCCTCTAGTTTGTTTATTGAAAAAAGATTTTGGTTGGGCTTAATAAAAATCAAAAAAATCGTGATCTATTTTTTTTTTTTTTTGGGTGCTTTTGCTTTGTGAGTTTAACACTAATTGCCAAATGACTTTTGATCTTTTATACCTTATGTATAGTGCACAAAGTAAAAAGGACCACTCTGAATAGATTTTGATTTAATGATCGGATCTTCACCTTTTGGGACTCAATCCTAATGGTTCAAGGGGGTGACCTAAAATATGCTGATTAATTAATGCAGACGATATTTTAAGTCACACACATAAATGTATTTTCTCTGTATAAACATACTTTTTTTGTTGATGGTTTCGAATTTCAGATCCCCAGAATATAGGATCTAACGGTATTCTGGAAAATATAATCTCTATAGGCTGGTCAAGAGATCCTTCCTCAGTTTGAACTCCTTAATGTTAATTTTACCTTTTGCCTATTTCACCATCAGTCTGAGAACTTTTTAAGCAAATTAAAAAGTTTTTACTTATAATTATAAATTTTTTTTTCATGAAGGTTCCATGCAAAATAAAACTTTTAGTATACATATATTACTTTTGTTTAATAGTAATAATCCAAAAAGTATTGGATTGTAAGATATTTAAGTTTTTAGATCATTTTTAAAGAATGCAGTTGTAAATTTCTAAATGCAAAATTTTAGCGAAATCGTTTAAATAGTTTCTGAAAAATCAAATTTTGTAAAAGATGTATTTTTTAAATTTAATTTCTCTAGAAATTATTTGACCGATTTTGCTCAAACTTTTTATTTTTCCAGGCAAAAATACAGTCTTCAAAATAATGTTAAAATTGTATACCATGCAATTCAAATTTTTTTACTACTAAATAAAATAATAAAAAATAGTAAGTAGTCACTAAAACTAATTTTTGCATGGAATTATTTTTGGCAAAATTAAGTTAATAATTAATTATAAGTAAAATTCTTCAATATACTTAAAATTTTTTCAATATATGGCGAAATACGCTAAAGTAAAATTAACACTTAAGAGATCTAAACTATTGAGACCATATTTCCTAGGCTGCTGCCACTCCTATATTTTAAGTATCAGAAATTCAAATCTTTCAAAAAGTTTATTCAGAGACAGTTCGTTTTTGTGTCTGATGTCACCCCCCAAACCCTTAAGTCTATGTTCTTGAACTAATCATTAGATAAAAAGTTATTCAAGGTAGTCCATTTATTTTTTTGTGCAATGTACATATTTATCATCTTTGTAATTATTAAAATAAAATTAAGTAGCTTAACAATCCCTGAAACTTTATTTTGCAGATATTTAATGGCAATAGAATAAAGATGTTTCACAATCTGTAGAATTAGGCAGCACTTGTTTTTGTAAGTTTGAAAAGTGAGTTAAAGATGATGTGTATTTGATACCTTTCATTATGACTGAATTGGCATTCATCAAGCTAAAGCACAGAGATGGTGTAACTGCTAATGAACTCTTGGAACCAGCTCGGTATGTTGCTTAACATGTTAAATTTATTGTTGTAACTTTCATACCTGTTTGTTCTCGTATTCGAGGGGATTATTTATTATTATCTGACTCTAAATAATTTTCTTTAATAAATTTGTCTATATGCATACATATATAGATATTTTTTTAAAAATAACGCTAACCCATTATTTTTGTGTGTTATTCAGAATCTCCCAGTGCTTAAAAGATTTCAACATTTTTTCATAATGTCCTGCTTAGCATGTTGGATTAAAGAATACATGTCTGAATTAGACTTTTGCATGCACCAACATCTTTTCTTAGCGCCTATTTAAAATATATGATTGTGCAAGTTATTAATATGTTAAAAAGATAACATTATTGTATTTATTTCAGTATAGATCGGAAATATCAAGCATTGTTAACAAGGAATTATTTAACATGAATAGGTATTGAAAGAGGAAAAATCATAATTTAAGCCACTTGGATTTTTTTTTTTTTAAATGTCACTGATTTAAATAAAAAAAATTTTTTATCTAATATGCAACTAATTATCATTTTTGAGTAAAATTTAATGCTTCTTAAACCTATTTATCATTTATATAAAATCTGTATTTATAAGTTTATATATATTTGGAAGATAGGAGAAACCATTTTCGAATTTTTTATGTTCAACGGCAACAAAATATCTTTCTCTTCGTGTGTTCTATTTCAGCAGTGCCGGAATTGTTCCTTTTCATTTGTTGTTATCATACCAGAACTACTTGTCACTACAAATAAAAAAGAAAAAGTGATAGAACTTCTATTTCTTAGCCTTTTATTATAATTAGTTTACATTTCAGAGTTAAAAGGAGAAAAAATTTTTAACGAAGTTCACAAGAAGTATTTTAGTAATTTCATGACATTAATTATGACATCACAATAACATTAATTATACCGATCTTTTGTATGAATATTCTTGAGGATGTTGTTGCATCTCAAATACTTCCAAATTAATGATGAGCCATATATTTAGCCATCTAATATTGAACAGATAACAGAAGAAAAGCTTACTTATGTCTCTGTGAGAGGCTTGCTTTTTTTAATTTTGGTGACTGTCCTAGTATACTCAGATGAAAAATAAACTGGAAAATGAAAAAGCCAGGAAGTTAATATTTTTAATTTAAAGTCAATTATTTTTGGAATAAACTAAATACATCTGAATTATTTGATTGCTTTGAATTATTTGATTTGCTATGAATTTTATTTCATTTGCTAGGAAATATCAGACATATTTTAAACAATATATCCGTTATTTTAGGAACTTTTTTCTCCTTTTAGGTGTTTTTTTAAATTTTTGTAATTTTCTTCGAGAGCTCAATGCAATAATTTTAAAATTAATTCAAATTATGCTTAAATTTTAAGTTTTAAACTCTTATTCAGACAAAATAAATAAGATTTGAAAGATTCATTAAAATATATTAAGTAGAGAAAATTTGGGCGTTAATGAATTAAGGGGTTCACACTTTTTTTTAGCTTTCCTGCTTAAACTATTGAATTTATATTTCCCAGATTATTGCTAATCCAAAATGTGAGTTTTAGAAATTCAACAAAAAAAAGGATACTTTTATGTCTGATTTCGTAACTTATAGAGCAATTAATGCTATTTTATAATCACTAATGTTTCATTTAATGACTCGCAAATTAACCAAAATTGTTATACTTTATTAGCAATTGTAATAACCTGTATAATTATACGCTTCTTAATTTTTATTATTTTGCTACTTCAAAAAACGATTACTTTTTCAAATAGCATTTTCCTTTAGTTTAATTTCCAAGATTGAGTAATATTTATTTCGACATAGTGTTATTTTCGTTTAACTCTTTCATTCCGGTAGGGTCTGAGATTTTGAGTTCCCCTGTTACGGCAGTTTTCAGAAGGAAGGTTTTTCACTTGAACTCGACCACGGTTCCCACCCAGTGAGATAAGTAAAAGGGGTGTAAATGATTCTCCTTTCTCTTCATTGAAACTCAGTCAAGTGGGGAAAAAATGCATGCAGCAACAAATTGTTGGATAAGTTTAAAGCACCCCATTTACCAAAACGTTAGTTCAGCACTTTTTTGGCGAAGAATAACTAGAATTGTAAAAGTTTCCTTCCTTCTTTTTTTGTTTTCTTTTTACATCTTTTCTATTGTTTTTTTTTTTACTCTATTTTTTTCACAAAATCATGAAATGTAAAAAGTTTAGATAAAAATTGCTCTTCAATAAATTTTTTATTACATTGCATTATTTCAAATAATTCTTGAATAATTAATTTAGCTTTAAATAATATGTATACCATACCTCACAAATTTCTCTGTTTTACCACTTCCGACATCGAATCTCGAGACTTCTTTACTCAAATTTTATTTAACTTAAAAATAATTTGAATAATCTATTATTTTTTATTAAATGGAGATTTTTATTAAATAGTTTTTTAATAGTATATTGCATTAAATTTTTCAGAATCTTAAAGATAAAATTATAAAATTTTGCTCAATCTTAAAGATTAAAGTTTAAAGATTAATATTTTGCAGAATCTGAACGATTTAGCTATCTTAGTTTTATAAATGACAATACCCATGGCTCGAAATGATCAGTTGAACAGTCCCTAAAAAATACTAGATTTTATTTTTTAACCGTTTGACGAAGATGAGACACCGGTGTTCCTTTTATATATACTTTTTCTTGCACTCAAATTACCATCTATAACTTATTTCAGTATTTTTTAATTGTAAAAAACAGTATGATAGTTTCTAAAAAACTCTGTTAGATTATCAGAATTATATTTATACTAAAATATGAAATATGAATATAGTAATTTGAACAAAAATTTTATTTTCATACATGTAAGAAAGTTATCCGAAATTGATTTTCAAAATTAAAGAAATTGTAAAAATTGAAAATTAAAGAAAATTGTTTCTTTTAGATCAAAATAACTGTGTGTGAAAATAAAGGCAAACTTTAAAAAAATATATATATAATGTTTGCAAGTGATCTGTGTTTGGAAGATTTTATCTAACTCAGAAAAAGATACGGGTGTTTCACGCTCTATTTCATAACCATAAATTATTAAAATGCTAAATATAATATTTTTCACTTATTTTCAACCAAGTTATCTTAGTGTAAACAAATTTTATACTATTTGAGTAATACTTTTTGATCCCCATAATTAAATTCAGAGAGAGTAATAGAAAGGCATAATAGTTAAAGGTATAAGTTTCAATCTTTCTCTTTACTGATCTATGAAGGCCATATATTCCAAATTATCTTTTCCTTTCTGACAACAATATTTTGAAAAATATTTATTTTCATTCTGAGGAATCACCTGTGTATTGAATTTTTCATAGAAATCAATAGTTATATGAAATAATATGCATATTCTAAGTGGACCTCTTAAGACAAAAATATTATTTCTTTTCATTAAATAGAATCATCACTCAAAATTATTAAATTTTGAGTGATAATATTTAGAGCAGCATTTTAATGCAGAGCACATCTTATATTGTTCAATAAATTAGTAATAAAACTGAATGATATCAAGACCTGCGTTTTCATCTTTAAGAACTAAGCCTTTACATAACGTGCTCGCTATCTTGTAGGCAAGAACATTCGGATAGTGTCATCGGCTTCATTAACTTTAAATTCAATTATAACAAAAACTATTCCCGCATCTGGTGGCCACAAGTTATCACATTTTATTTGTGTGTATTATTATAGATATATGGTTAGTTTATGATTGAAGAATCAGAAAGATGGATTAGTCTGTTTAGTATCTTTTTTTTTTCAGTGAAAAGAAATCTGTGAAAAAATAGAATACTATCATTTTAGCTAATTTGTATATAATTATCAGGCATAATTTACTTTTAACGGTATAAGTGTAATATTAAGCAATTTGTTGACATTAATATTTGATAATGGAGAATTTCAAAGTTGTTAGAATTCCTTAAATTCATTTTTTAATAAAAATAAAAGAATTTTCTTTTGTAGTTTGAAAGTATATTATTTAGTCTAAGTTTTAAAATACAAGTCTAGTTACAGATTCTTTTTTTCGCCCAATAACCACTTTTGACGTCGAATCGGAATTTGTTTGAGTAAACGTTCAACAATAAATTAAAGAATGTGGTTATTTCTTCATGGTTAAATGAAGCCCAACTGTTATTTTTCTAAGAAAATGTTTCTTGCTGGTTGCAATCCTTTTCAGCAAAAATGGCCAAAGTAAAATAAATTTTAGCTTTTACTATCTTATGTCAAGAAGTGTTTTGTACAGTATATTATTATATTCTCATTACGCAGCAGGTATTCGTCTTACACGCCTCAACTCAGTACCCTTTCCAACCGGCTCAATCATTCACAACACACATCGGGAATTCTTTCCCTTTTGTATAGCGATTGACACCACTATATTCTTCGATCAAGGTGTGCTGGCCTCCTTCTCCGAAAAAATAAATAAATAAATAAAACGGAAACTGTATTTGAATCCTTCTTGCTCGTATATTTTTAGAAACATTTCGCCCTAGATAATTTTTAAAAAAAATAATTACTGTCGTAATTTTACAAATGTTATTAATTTATCTAATTAATTATCTTTTTCTTATTTATTTCTTACGTTAGAATGCTTTAATAAGTCACATAGGTGCAAAGCATTGTTTATTGTTGCAAAAACAAAAGTTTATATAAAACAGAACTAAAGTAATTCAGTTGTTTTTAAATTTTCTCTATAGAAAAAAAGTATAAAGGATAAAGAAATTAATACAATTAAGGATACTATCTGATTAATTTTAATAATTTGGAAGGCTTTTTCTAAATTTTAAAAGTATTTTTTATTACACTCAGTTTTTTAAAATATTAAATAAATGAATAAAGTAAACAGCACATTGGAGCAGGGTGATAATATCCAGGGTGATAAGCGGGAAGGTGATAATATCCATTCCGTTATATTAACATTTTAAATAAAGCCTGTTGATAGTTGAGTTTTTTTAAAAGTAAAATGTTTCATTTATGTTCTTTTTTTCAATATTAACGTGAATAATTTTAATAAATAGAAATAGTAGTATGTTGCATGGTTAATAGCATTAAAATAACTTAAATCTTGAAAGAAAATAATAATAATAAATAAACACACTGAATAATTTTTTTTTTTAAATTTAATTAATGAGGTAAAAACATTTCTAATTTCTTAAAACAAAATAAGAAGAGATACATGCAATGTCAGAAAAATCAGTGCAAGATTAAATTTGCTACAACCGCAAAGAAATATCAAGTTAAGCCATATTTTCTATTCAACTCTAGCCAAAGTATTGTGCGATTCAAAATTTGATTGACGCAAAATGAATTTCATTTATACGTTGCAAAAAAAAATTTACATTTTTTTTATAGAAATATATCACCTTTTAGTCTTAGACTTACTTTGAATAATTATTGCTAAATTATTTGAAACGTGTACCATTGTTTTTTTTCGCAATAAAATTTAAAGCATAATATTTACTTCACTGATAATTTGAATATAAATTATTATATTATACTCGATATGATTGTTTTAATGCAGACATGTTTGTATATAATAATATTTTTTTTTTTATATTTTGCTATATTGGAGACAATAGTTACAGACAGAAATCATATGTTTTGGGGCGGAAAAAAAAAAAGGCTCAAATCGTTAGTCTAGAAAACTTCTAGAAGTTTTTATTTTATACTTTGGTTGATTCCAGGCGAAAATCGTTTAATATTTGAACGCGTAGTTAGTGATTCTAATCAATGACATAGCAAGGTTTTTGATTTTCATTCACAGATAGGTAGCGTCTTAGGTACAAATTGTGGATGTTTATTAGATAGCTCAGTTCTTGTAAGTATTGTGGCAAAACTTTTCGTGAACATTGTATACAAATTCAAGAAAATTCAGTTGGGAGCAAAAAATAATGCACTGAACTCAGCAACCACCAAAAAATAAAATAATTGGTCGAACAAACTGGAAGATATTTGGGGAAATGATAAAACGTCTATTGGTGATGAAGGAAAATGCCCAAATGTCATTTTAATTACTCACAAAAGGTAGATAAGTACAGAATAAGATAGATAGAGGAAGCTACTAATAAGAAAGGGATGAAAAGGTTTCTTTCCTAGTTTTTCAGGAATACGAACTTATAGAATGCATGGTGTCATAAAATTATTCCCACTCGTTCTTGCAGGCTAACAGTAAATACTTTTATACGTTGTCTAGAACAATCAAACTTTCAAAATATTTTTGAAATAGAAACGATTTTTTAGAATTTTTATCCATTCCTCATATAAGAAGAAAAATTATTGCACTTTCTCCTAAATTAGAACACATAGAAAAAAGGCAGACCATATTCATTCATAACGAAAATTACTAGACTTAGTCCCCCTCGTTTCCTCCCTCGTGAAACAGTTGATTTTTATTTATTTTTTAATTTAAGCATGCATAGACAAAGAGGTTATTCAAAAGAAAATAAAAGGAAAATTATGACTGACTAGGACTAAAGTCTTTTTCAAATTGTATTCAAATGATTAATTTATTGACAAAATTTGAAATTTATTAAAATTGCTAAAATCGAAACAGAACAAAAAACTTGGGTAACTGTTTCCAATTGCGTTATTAGAAACAAAAAGAAAATTTAAAAAGGAGAAAAAAAAAGCTGAAAAGGCAGCAAAACAACTATTGTTTTCTTTTTAAGAATTTTCTTTAAGAAAAAAAAAGAAGATTTGATTACATAAAATATGATAGAGTTTTCTTATGTCTACCAATATTAATCATCAGATTTTGAATAAATTGTTTTGAATTAATTTAAATTGAATGGTACCATTGAAATAAATTTATTTTATGAATATGCTTACATTTATTTAATGGTTGATCTTGTGAAGTGATTTAAAATTTAAATATCACTATACAATGTAATTTCTTTTATCATTGAAATCTTTAAAGTTTTAAATTATAATTTCTGCGCAATTAGATTTTTTTGAACAAGTATTTTAAATTCCTTAAAAGTTCTGTTTTCAAAATCTTTATTAAATATTCTAAATATTGTTTAATCTGTTTTAAGATTGGCTGCCAGCAAAAAAAAAAATGCCCACAATATTTAAAATCTTTTAATTTTTAAGTATTAGTTTTTAGACATTAAATTTCATTATTTCTAATAAAAATCACATTTCTTATTTTGAAAAAAAAAATTTAAGAAGAGAGAAAAATAACTAAGTAGAGGAAGTTTATTTCTTATAATTTTCTGTTTCTACTTTGCATTAGTAACAATATATGTCTCTGCTTAGTTATTTACTTACTTAATTATATTTTTTTTTATGTGTGGATAAAAAAAATTTCTATTTTTTTTCTTAAATCTATGGGAAACACCATAAACTAGGGTACGTAGTCGATCAGAGGAGGTATATATGAAATTGAAAATGCATGAAAAATTTGCACTTAATAAATTGAAGTATATATTATTTTCCCCTAATTAAAACAATTAAAATTTAATTAACTCATGTTATTGTTTAAAGAGAGAGAGACTAACAGTTGAATTATTAGACATTATTTACTAAAAGAAACTAATTAAATACAATAGAAAAAGTGTAATAGAAAAAAGGCTAGATATCTTTAATTTTATCACCATAGAAAAACCAACAGTACTTAGTTAATATTATATTTATAAATCTGATGAAAATTGCACGACCTTTTGGGTGTGACAATGTTTGAATATGAATTTCTCTAACTTTTTTTCCTCCAATATCAGTTTTATCTATATCTTTTTCTCAAGGTGTTCCGTGTTTTTTCCTTATTTTTTACTATGATCGTTAATCTCTCTCTCCCAGAAAAAAAAAATATAGTATAATTTTTTCTTGAATTTAAAAAAAAAAAAAAAACAGAAAATGAAGTGTTTGAATTTTGTGTATTTTTCTTTGGTGACATTTACTGTGTGCAATACCTTACAATGCATTTCTGCAGCTATTGTAATTCCACAAGTAACAATGAAGAAGGAATAGACAAGTATTGAAAGAATTTCTGCCTCTGGTAACTGTGGGTTAGTAGGATAGTTTAGATGCTCTGTGGTGAAGAGGAGTCAAAAAGCTTTGTGAAATTTTTCTATGTAAAGCAAATAGTGGACAACCGTATTGTGTAAATCCTTACTCAGAATACTTACAAACATTAGTCTTTCCCTTGCCGCGAAAAAAAGAAATATTCCTAAGGGAGTACTACCACAGTAATATAAATTTGAAATAGAACACTGAATGATTTTTATGAAGAAAAAAAAAATGATTACGCATAATTAAGAAAAAGAAAGAAAAAGAAAATATTTAAAGTTAGTAAAATATTAACATTAATCATTAGCATTTTGAATAACATTAAAACGGTTTGATATCAATGAGGTTGAGAATCAATGAGAAATTAAAGTAGTATTTTGATCGATAAAAACTTGATTTTTGTATGACAAATGAAAGGCTTTCAAACATTTTCGAAAATTCGTTAGGTCGTCTATTTCTAAACATTTTCTGAACAAAAATAAACGAAAAAGATATTGAAAAAAGTAGAAATACTGAAAATTCCTTAGAATAAATTAGTATCTTTTCTTACATTGAAATAAATTTGTAGACATTAATGTATTGTATTTTCAATATTTTTATGCACCATAAAATATTAAAAGATAATGTCTAAGTTTCTTTATTCGCGATCAATATCGAGTAACATAACGACGCATATCATAATGAAAAATATAAGTTTTAATGTTGTTATACATTTTTAAATTTAAAAAAGTAACTAAAACAAGAAATCAGTCCTTTTTCAATTTCAATCTTTTTTTTTTTTCCTTTATCGATTTATGCGGCGTATTATTATTTAACAATAAAGCATTGATCTTTATCATTCGAAGACTATTCGAAAGTTTTATGTAAGTGTTCCTGAGGTTTCCTTGTGTACCTACTCAAAAGCACATTAATTCGTATATGTACGTATAAAACACTACATTTCCTCTGTGTACTAGATATATTGTTTTGAAAAAAAATTCCGCGAAAAACTATGTAATTAAAATTTGATTCCACTTTTTAATAAGAAAAATTAAGTATAAGGTAATTGCTCAAGCATCATAACCTCCAAAGACTTGAGAATAACAATTGTATTAGGTAATTAAGTTGAAATATCAAACAAATTTCTGTATGCGCTAATTACAAACGCTTTTTTTTTCTAATACAAAAGTGTTTTTTTTATTCTTTCTTTTATTTATTCATTTTTTTTAACCATGGATGTATTTTAACAAGTGTAAAAGAAATTTTAATCAATGTTTGACAGAATTAATTAAACAACTTTCTTATTCCTATGAATAGCGAATATTTAATGTGGTTAGAGTGAAGTACAGTTTCGTCAGTTTAGGCTATTTTGTCAGTAAACTCGACATGGAAATCCAATATGGCAACAGTTTATTTTACATTTCAGTTAAAAGAAAAAATTTTTAATTCATATATACTTATATTTAGCACTATTTTAACAAGTCAAATTGCCACAAATGAACATAGCCGTTGATTAAATGGTTCTTTTTTTTTTTTTTTTTTGCTTCAAAAATAAAATTTCATAATGTGATATGAAAAATATTATAATTTCGTTTTGAAATTTAAAGTGTTAATGCAAAGAAAAATTATTAAACCGAAGAAATTAATATATGTTCCATAATTATTCGAAGTTTGCTTAACGGTTGCACTATGACAAACTCTTGTGGCTAAGAGAAAAGAATTATTAAAGTATAGCAGCTCTTAGGAATTCCCGCGAAGAATAAAAAAACGCTATTTTTTAGTTTTAATTGTAATTTGACACAATTATAAATTCTTATTGATTAAATAATTGTAAATACTTTAACATCAATTCTGAAAAACACTTATTTATTTATTTATTTTTTATAAAAAAGGGCTGTGAAGCATTTCGTTATAACACAGGATACGTCAATTTGTTGATTTAAAACAGTGTCTTTCCGTGAAGTTTGCATTAGAAGATAAAATTTGGTGTTTGGCGCTTTCTCTAAGAGCCGTGCCTGCAATTTTTAAAGTTAAGAATAGCAACCTTAGGAGAAAACTTTTCAACAATGCATAGGGAGGGAACTAATTGATGTTAACTGACAATCCTATTTTCTCCCCTCCCCCAATGAACCCCAACAACCGCGAAGCTACC